>NC_092708.1:74661982-74984374 GCF_047496885.1 Scyliorhinus torazame
TAAACATTTAAGGTGAATAAGGCCAAACCAGACTCCTCGGCGCCAGCAGGAGCCGAGACAAAGGAAGGCGAACGGACACCTAGGGACCGCCCAGCGATCAGGGAACAACTCCAGTATTGGAGAAATCGATCCAAGTGATCGGAACGTAGTCCAATCACTTGGAACCAGGTACGGGGTCCGCCCCGAACGGCACAAAGCCCCTGGGGACTATAAAGTAGAGCCCCCAAGTTCAAATCGTCCTTCTTGGCAGGGTCACTGAGCAGCGAACCAACCTTTGACAGTGAACTGCCTAAGCTGCCAAGTAAGTCTCCAGTCAACGCACGCTACGAGATAGGCGCTCCTAGCTACCAGTCCATACCAGCTTTTGAATCCTGCAGACTCAGAATCGAACGAAAGGCCATTTGTTCCCCTGACCTGGTGGGCCAGTTCCAAGCTAAGTATAGGCCTTTTAGTGATAGAGATAACCTAATAAGTAGAGTTTTATGCATAAGTAGTGATTGACTGTGTATAATAAATGTGTTTTGATTTGAATCTTACTAATTGGTGTGTCGAGTTATTGATCAGCACTTGAACTTGAATCTCGTGGCGGTATCACAAATATACCTGGCGATTCTAGAGCAAAGGTTGTGGAAACAGAGCAAATTAAGTAAAGATACAACGGGCAACATGTAAGAGCCAACCAAAAGTTACCAACAACGGAATGTAATGAATTGCGGGACGGTCATTCAGACCAGACATCGATACAGGTTATTAACCCGGGAATGTTATAATGGACACTGGAAGTTGTATGCCTAACCAACCTCCAAATTTCGACCGAGAAAGCAACAGGATTATTGTCGGTCGGGCGAATCGTCTGCACATTTTTTGACCAACAGGGGGAATACCTACCCAAACATTTCTCTGCCAATAGAGACCCCCGTGGCAGAGGTGAAAGAAAATATACCATGTCTGTTCTCCACCTGCACTGAGCGGAGGTGGAGCGTGACCCAGACGTCAGGCCAATGCATCTGCCACAACACCACCGGTGTCGCGTTGTCGGCAGGTAGCGAAAGGGAATGTTGGTTAGGAGGCGGAATAGTAGTAATCATAAAATGATAAAAGGAGGGAATGAGGAATTGAACAAAAGAGCCTGGTACCAGAATGGGACAAGTAGCTATTAGTAGTTAGGCAAAGTTAGGAGTAGATCCTAATACAGGTGATTAGAGGAGTTAGGTTAGCGGACTTTGTAAAGATTTCTAGTTTATGCTGGGGAAATGTGCAGCCTGCAGCGGGATTCAAGGCAGGAAGAGGGGGATGGATAGCCACTGGGACCATTTCTTTGTTGCAGGAGAGACTGGTGAAAGGGGCCTCATGGTTAAGGAATGTGGGGGAAAGCCGATGGGAGCTTTGCATTTGCCACCGTTGCTTTATTTGGTCGTGTGTGAAACTTGATTCTATGTTCATGTGTATAAGATGCTATGTGCTTTGTTTTCACTCACTTGCTCTGGAAATCTCAGGAACTGTGTTGGTCCTGCTGTTATCAGAGTGAGTCTAGCTTGCAAGCTGCTTGGAATAAAATAGATTATTATCTACAAATCCGACTTGGTAATTTTACTGAGACCAGACTGAGGGCAAAAAGAACTCGAAATCGTCAGGGGGACGCACTACTCGCCCCCCCCCCCCCGGCGATTCTCCGCGTGCGTTGTGTCGAGTGACCGCCAAGATAGGCTGAGTCCCGCCGGAGCCGTTCACGTGTGGTCCTACCCGCTGGACCTCGGCATTCATCCTGCGGGGGGCGGCCTGGTGGAGGGGTGGGGGGATCCAACCCCGAGGGGGCCTCCACCATGGCCTGGCCCGCGATCCGGGCCTACCAATTGATGGGCCGGCTTCTCCTGGTGGGGGCCTATTTTACTCCGCGCCAGACCCCGCGCAACATGGTGGAGAGCTACAGGGCCTGGCGGAGAAGGCAGTTATCGGTCATAACGCGCATGCGCAGACCCGTGGCGCCTGTTTGACGCCGGTATCGGCAGCTGGAGCTTCATGAGTCGCTCCAGAGCCGTGCTGGCCCCCTCTGAGGTGCAGGACCGCTGATCCTGGGGGCCTGTTGACGCCTTCGTAAAATGCAATGCCGTGTACGACGGCATCAACACTTAGCCTCAGGATCAGAGAATCCCACCCATTATTTATTAGTTCTTTAATTATGCAATGCTAATAAGCCTAAAATAATGGCAAAATTAAAAAGAAATCTCTTCTAGTAGTTGCCAATCTCCCCCCCCCCCCCCAATTTTAGACGTGCTGAATGTAACAAAATTAATATTTTGCTAAGATTTGTGATTTAAATTTGAGTCTCTCACATATATTCTTTGATTGGTATTTGAAGGAGCATTAGACAGATTCCCACATCCATTTTCATTGGCAAAGTGTAAAAATATAGAGTTATTGGGCCAGATTTTCCCCAAGGGTGCTGGGAAACAGAAGGCAGGCTCAATTTCTGGTTGCAAACCTCCCTTTGTCATCAATCCAGATTTGGCAGGGATTTTCCCCGATTGGGTCCTTAATTAGGTAAATGACAAGTCTGTTCACAGGCCAGGCTACCAGGATGTTGGAATAGAGGTGGGCCAGCAACAGAATGGGCAGAGGTAAAGGTCTGCCTCGGCCAATAGTGTTGCTCCTGAATCATCCTGCTTATTGTTAAATGCAGGCAAGTGACCTTCAGGTAAAAAATTGTTCTGAAGCCTCTCTCTGCTGTTCCTTGTTTGTAAGACCATCTGTAATTTGGCCTTACATAAAGCATACACAATAATTTGTGCGATTGAACAAACCAACCATATTGAGGAGTCTCTCTTCACATATGAACCTGAATTAAAGAGCTTTTCCCAATAGCTCTCATAGCTGTGACACCACAGAATGAACAACGTCTTGGGAACACCTGATTTAATATCATCCCATGAGAGTTAGGAGCTTAATATACCACTTAACTGCCATGATACTGAAGAGGAAGCAATCGCGTGAAGACATGTGCACTGTCACAGTGATGTTCTGCTTGGCAGCAATGTGGGCCCTCAGGACTCACACAAAGTGAACTGATACTTGGAGAAGCAGGAGCAGATGGTTTCCCATCTGCTGGAGTTCTCTGAGGTTGTGCAGCCTCACACTGTGGTTAGCACAGAGGTTCGCACAATTGCTTCACAGCGCCATGGTCCCAGGTTCGATTCCCGGCTCAGGTCACTGACTGTGCGGAGTCTGCACGTTCTCCCCACGTCTGCATGGGTTTCTTCCGGGTGTTCCGGTTTCCTCCCACAGTCCAAAGATGTGCAGGTTAGGTGGATTGGCCATTCTAAATTGCCCTTAGTGTCCAAAAAGGTTAGGTGGGGTTGCGGGGATTGGGTGGAGGTGTGGACTTGGGTAGGGTGCTCTTTCCAAGGGCTGGTGCAGACTCGAATGGCCTCCTACTGCACTGTAAATTCTATATTTATGAGTTAGAGGAGGGTATGCAGCACATGAGCTTGACCATGTCTCAGGGCTTGGAGCAGATGAGCTCTTCCTATAGACAGTGGACAATCTCACAGAAAGATGTTGCATGCAGGAGCAGTGCACTGCCCTGCACAGAATTCATGACATGTTATGTAGTGTGGAGCAGTCAATTCAGCAACGAACATTAATGTCCAGGGAATACATGAAGCTTTTTGCAGCCTGGCCAGGTCAGTCATGCAGGTGGCTGGAGAGGATGCCAGCTGCTCCACAGTGACAACCTTCCTCAAGCCAGCAGGAGTTTCAACCAAGAGTTGAGAGTGTACCTGAAGAAAATGAAGGTGTGAAACCTCTCCCAGCTCCTTCACCACCCTTGGCTTCCTCAGCCCCTCTGACGGATATCAGAAGTGTTTCTTGTGCTCACAGACCAGCTGCACATCAGGCAGTGGCATGACATTGAGTTGATTAATCCCCCCGTTCGGTCAGTAGGTGTCCTGATGCCAACATGTGTGTATTTGATACTTCCTTGGATGTGGGGAAATTCAATGATTTCAGCGAAAGCTGCTACCCTCTGAGGTTGGAAGGCCCCAATCAGTGGGAAATTTGACTTTGTCTTCAACCTTGGCAAAGAGGGCATCAGTCGCCATGATGATGCAGCAGTGTACATCCGATTGTGAGACAGTGCAGATGTGCGCAGCTGAGCCCAGAAGTGATCCAGCGGCAAAGAAACTCATGGTCACACTGAACTTGACTGCTACTGGCAGGGTGTAGGTCTGATCAGAATGAGGTGTGATCACCACACTGATGAGGGCGCAGTTGTGTCTGTCCATTTTCCCAGAGAGTTGCAGTTTCCTTCTGGACTAGTTTTCCACCATGCCCAGATAGCTATAGGTGTCCTGGTAAATTCTCTGCTCCGGGTAGCCTCCTGGTACCTGGGATCCCTTCTTGGTTGTGCATGTAGCCACTTCTTCTCTTGGTGACTGTGCAAGAGTGGTGGCTCTTGGAGATGGGATTGGGGGGGGGGGGGGGGGGGGGGACATTCGGGGGTGGAGCCTGCAGTGCCAACCGGGGCCACCATGTAGCCCGCCGTACCTGGTTGCGTACCATGCTAACATTTCCAGGTGCGCTTTTCTTGTTGGTCAGATGATGACCAAGCAGCCTGATTCAATAAATCATTGCCAATTGATGGCAACCCCGAAGGTGGTAATGACATAACATTTGCATCTTTCCCTCTCCCTGAATGAGCTCCAGCAGTGTCTCGGTACTTGCAGTAGAACACTTTGTGCCAATTCAATGCTCTCCCCTCAGCTTCATAGAAGATTCTTTGGGCGGGATTCTCTGTTGGCAGACGCCGGAATTGGGAAATGCGATTGGACGGAGAATTGTTTCCGATGACATAATCACAGTGGGGAACACACATACGATGAATACCGCTTGCATGTAATTAGCGGGCCCAACCCGGTATTCCCCGGGGCCTCCTCGATTCTCCGCCTCAGATGGGCTGAATTCCCCGCGGTGCGGTTCACTTGCGCTTTTAAAAATCGTGAAATTGGCGCCGTGGCTGATGAGGGAGAGAGAGGAGGTAGGACAAGGAGAGGTGTGACCGTGGACCGTCGGGCCGGACACTGGGGATGGAGGGGAGCCTTGCCAGCCGGGTGGGTGTGACAGGGGAATGGGCTGTGCGGCTGGGGCGGTGTCCAGGCACGGACCACCATTGCCACAGCCTGCAAAGCAGTCATCTTGATGCGCACCCGACTGACCACCCACCTTGGGTCCTGGTTCTGCAGAGAGACACTGGCCATATGGGTGTTCCCAAACCCGCACACCACAACAGGGAGGGGCACCAGGGCCAGAGGCACCTACGGTGCCGGGCACCAACGGGGCCAATGGTGCGGAGATGGGATGGGGGGGGGGGGGGGGGGGGAGACATTCGGGGATGGAGCCTGCAGTGCCAACCGGGGCCACCATGTAGCCCGCCGTACCTGGTTGCATACCATGCTAACATGTCGGCCTTTCACCCTCTGCAGACAATGGATATTGGAATTCAACCAGCACTGGTGGCTTTCAAGCTAGTGTCCACAGTCCTGGGGGATGCCCTGTGGCTGTACGACCTCGAGCTGCTTGAGGAGGTGGAGGAGGAACATAGAACATAGAACATAGAACGATACAGCGCAGTACAGGCCCTTCAGCCCACGATGTTGCACCGAAACAAAAGCCATCTAACCTACACTATAGAACATAGAACGAGGAAGCTGTAACAGTGGAGCGTGCAGCAGCGGAGCCTGCCCCAGCGGAACAGGAGGCAGCCGTCAAGGATGGAGAGCCGGCTGACCAACAGGCTGAGGAGGAGGAGGTGCCAAGGAGGCTCCGCATGAGGCCTCGCATATACTGGCAGCGCCTGTCATTCGAGGACCTGCCGGACCGGGCATGCCGTCGAAGACTCCGGCTGAGCAGGGAGACAGTGTGATCTATCTGCCAGATCATGGCACACCTGGCACCGCGGGGGCATGGGGGAGGACACCTGCTGCCAGTGGCCATCAAGGTGACGGTCTCTCTGAACATTTTTTAAAAAAAATGTGTTTATTCAAATATTCCAACAAAATGTTTAACAAAACCCCCCCCCGATAACAAAAAGAAAGAAACGCAAACACAACAGTCAAAAATTATACAAAACTTTTACATTGGGTTTCCCCGTACACAGTAACCCCCCCATATGACATTCAAAGATACCTGTAGGGAAGCCCCCCCTACCCACCCGGATTCCCCCCCCCCGAAAGAGACCCCCCCCCTTCCTGCCACCCCACCCTTGGGTTGCTGCTGCTGACCTCCTCCTAACGCTCCGCGAGATAATCTAGGAACGGTTGCCACCGCCTGAACAACCCCTGCACAGACCCTCGTAAGGCAAACGTTATCCTCTCCAGCTTAATGAACCCTGCCATGTCATTTATCCAGGCTTCCACACTGGGGGGCTTCGCGTCCTTCCATAATAGCAAGAACCTCCGCCGGGCTACCAGGGACGCAAAGGCCAGGATACCGGCTTCTTTCGCCTCCTGCACTCCCGGCTCGTCCGTTACCCCAAATAGTGCAAACCCCCAACTCGGCTTGACCTGGACTTTCACCACCTTGGACATAGTCCTCGCGAAACCCCTCCAGAACCCATCCAGTGCCGGGCACGACCAGAACATGTGGACATGATTCGCCAGGCTTCCCGAGCACCTCCCACATCCATCCTCCGCCCCAAAGAACCTACTCAACCTCGCCCCTGTCATATGCGCCCCTGATCAGAGGGTTAGATAGGGTGGACAGTGAGAGCCTTCTCCCGCGGATGGAAATGGCTGGCACGAGGGGACATAGCCTTAAACTGAGGGGTAATAGATATAGGACAGAGGTCAGAGGTAGGTTCTTTACACAAAGAGTAGTGAGGCCGTGGAATGCCCTACCTGCTACAGTAGTGAACTCGCCAACATTGAGGGCATTTTAAAGTTTATTGGATAAACATATGGATGATAATGGTATAGTGTAGGTTCGATGGCTTTTGTTTCGGTGCAACATCGTGGGCCGAAGGGCCTGTACTGCGCTGTATTGTTCTATGTTCTATGTTCTATATGCGCTCTGTGAATAACCTTGAATTATATTAGGCTGAGCTTGGCGCAAGAGGAGGAAGAATTAACCCTACTCAGGGCATCAGCCCACAGACCCTCATCTATCTCCTCCCCAAGCTCCTCCTCCCACTTGCCCTTTAACTCCTCTACCAAGGCCTCCTCCTCTTCTTTCAGCTCCTGGTAAATAGCCGAAACCCTACCTTCTCCAACCCATACACCCGAAATCACCCTGTCCTGAGTCCCCTGTGCCGGGAGCAGCGGGAATTCCCTCACCTGCCGCCTCACAAACGCCCTCACTTGCATATACCTGAAAGCATTTCCCGGGGGTAACCCAAACTCCTCCTCCAGCGCCCCCAGGCTCGCAAACGTCCCATCTATAAACAGGTCCCCCATTCTTCTAATCCCTACCCGTGCCAGCTCTGAAATCGCCCATCCATCCTTCCCGGGACAAACCAATGGTTCTCCCGAATCGGGGACCAAACCGAGGCTCCCACCTCGCCCTTGTATCGTCTCCACTGCCCCCAGATCTTCAACGTCGCCGCCACCACCAGACTCGTGGTGTACCTTGTTGGCGAGAGCGGCAGCGGTGCCGTCGCCAGCGCCCTCAGGCTCGTGCCCACACAGGACGCCATCTCTAACCTCTTCCACGCCGCCTCCTCTCCCTCCATTATCCACTTACGGATCTTCGCCACATTGGCTGCCCTTTAATAGTCGCACAATTTCGGCAGAGCCAGCCCTCCCTGTCCCTACGACGCTCCAGAAACACGCTCTTTACTCTCGGGATCTTATTTGCCCACTCGAAACCCATGATACTCCTCCCTACCCGTTTGAAAAAGGCCTTGGGAATCATAATGGGAAGGCACAGGAACACAAAGAGAAACCTCGGGAGGACCATAATTTTAACCGACTGCACCCTGCCCGCTAGCAAGAGTGGCAGCACATCCCATCTTTTGAAATCCTTCTCCATCTGCTCCACCAACCGCGTCAAACTGAGTTTGTGCAGGGCCCCTCAACTCCCAGCCACCTGGATCCCTAAGTACCGAAAGCTCCTTTCCGCCCTCTTCAACGGCAGGTCGTCTATCCCCCTTCCCTGGTCCCCTGGATGAACCACACCCCCTCCACTGGATCTGCCACATACAGCAACAGGTCGTCCGCATATAGTGACACCCGATGTTCCTCTCCCCCTCCGACCACTCCCCTCCATTTCCTGGACTCCCTTAGTGCCATGGCCAGGGGCTCAATTGCCAATGCAAACAGCAAGGGGGACAGGGGGCACCCCTGCCTCGTCCCTCGGTACAGCCGAAGGTACTCCGACCTCCGCCGATTCGTAGCCTCACTCGCCACCGGGGCTCTATATAGTAATCTGACCCAGCCGATGAACCCCTCCCCGAACCCAAACCTCCACACCACTTCCCAAAGATACTCCCACTCCACCCGGTCGAAGGCCTTCTCGGCGTCCATAGCTGCCACTACCTCCGCTTCTCCCTCCACCGAGGGCATAATAATCACATTGAGGAGCCTCCGCACATTTGTGTTTAGCTGCCTGCCCTTTACAAATCCCGTCTGGTCCTCATGAATCACCCCCGGGACACAGTCCTCAATTCTCGTAGCCAGCACTTTTGCCAGCAACTTAGCATCCACATTGAGGATCGAGATCGGTCTAAACGACCCACACTGCGGTGGGTCCTTGTCCCGCTTCAGGATCAGAGAGATCAGCGCCTCGGACATTGTCGGGGGCAAGGTCTCCCCTCCCCTGTCTTATTGAAAGTCCTCACTAGCAACGGGCCTAGCAGGTCCACATATTTTCTGTAAAACTCGACCGGGAACCCATCTAGCCCCGGGGCCTTCCCCGCCTGCATGCTCCCCAATCCTTTAACCAGCTCCTCCAGCCCAATTGGCGCCCCTAAACCAGCCACCGCCTGCTCCTCCACCCTCGGGAACCTCAGCTGATCCAAAAATCGCCGTATCCCCTCTTCCCCCGCTGGGGGCTCAGATCTGTACAGATCCCCATAGAAGTCCCTAAATACCTCATTTATTCTCATTGCACTCCACACCGTCTAAGAAACCCCTGCTGCTCCTGCGACCACTGCGCCCATGCTGCTTGGTCTCCACCCGCCACCATCTTGTTTTTTCTCCCTCTCACTTTCCGCTGCTCAAAGATCACTTTTTCCACCGCTCCACTCCTGGTCCAATCCATATGATGTCGGGGGGACCTTTCTGTCACCTTCCCACACTGGAAGCCGTCGAACAATTGCCGTTGGGGCCCCTCTAGAGAGCCCAAAGGTCCGTTCCGGGCGGGAGCTGCCGAACGTGCGACCTACCTAAGCATAGCCGCAACCGGAAGTCTCTCTGAACATTTATGCCAGGGGGTCGTTTCAGGCACCGAGTGGGGACCTGTCCGGGATCTCACAGAACTCGGTGCATCCGGGCCATCACGGAGGCCCTATATGCCCAGTTGGCTCAATACATCCATTTCAATGTGGACCGAGCCCACCAGGATGCCCGGGCAGCAGGGTTCGCCACCTTCACCAACATGCTCCAGCTCCAAGAGGTGATCGACGGGATGCATGTTGCCTTCGAGCACCTGCAGGTGACAGGCCGCTCTATACCAACCAAAATGGGTTCCACTCGATGAACGTGCAGCTGGTCTGTGACCATGAGCTGCGCATCATACACATCTGTTCCCAATACCCGGGCAGTGTGCATGACGCCGTCATCCTGGCATACTCAACAATTCCTGACATGTTCGATACAAATTCCCACCCCCGGCTGGGTGGTTGGCTTCTTCCGATAGGGGTTATCCACTACGGTCTGGCTGGTGACACCTACCTGGAGGCCACAGACCGATATGGAGACCCGCTACAATGACATCATTCTGCCACTCGGGGCGTGATCGAGCAGTACTTCGGCCTCCTGAAGATGCAGTTCAGGTGCCTGGACCGCTCTGGAGGGGCAACAACATTGCGCAGTAGAGAGGCGATGTGCTGAATGAGGAGGATGAAGGCCGGGTCTCCTCCAAAGAGGAGGACGCGGGAGGGGACAAAGATGGACAGGACATGGGGCCCAGGCAGACACAAGAGGCTGCACGAAGTGTGCGCCAGAGCCTATGCGCATGGGATACTCTGATTGGCTCCAGGTTTACCGACTGGTGGTGGGGGGCGAAACTGGCCAAGGATATGAGCGCCACATCCCCCCCCCCCCCCCCCCCCCCACTCTCGCCCCCCCATGGCCGGGCACCCACCGCTTGCAGCCCCTTCCATGAAACATATCTGCTGCACTACAGGATGCGGGCCCTGGGTTGGCAGTAACTGGTCTGATCCATGGGTTGGAGGGTGATGACAACCCATTCTGCGATGAGCTCTGGTGCTCCACATCGTATGACAACGTCTGCCTCCTGCCCACAGTAGCACTCTCCAGCGCCCTCCTGGGTGATCCCTGCATACGAGCTGGCCATTCCATCACACCTTCCCATCGAATCCCTGGGTTTCAGGTGGTGGGGACGGTGGGGAAGAGGGTGGGGAGCCCATGCCACTCACAACGCCTGCCCATTCCCACCTATGCCCAGCCCAAACCAGCCCACCACTCACACCCATCTGACAGAGCACTGAGGCAGGTTGTAACAGTGTGAACAGGTATTTAATGTGACAACAGAGATATCGAGTCGTGCCTTGCCCCTATCACTAAATGTACTCTGCACCTGTGCCATCTTAACTGGTGTCTAACTTTCGGGCCCTAACGCTACCTCCAGGTGGATCTCCAGGTGTACATTGCAAGTGGAGGCGGCCTGCTGTGACTCCTGCCCTGCGACAAGGGTCCCCGTTAGTGGCCGTCTTCTGGGGCGAACAGGCCTGGATGGGCCCAGCTGTTGTTCGGGTGTTCCAGGTGATCTGGTGCTACCCTGTTCTGCCCGCTGCTCACCAGGTGCACCAGGGACAGGAGGGGGAAGCCCGAGGTGCTGTGGTGTTCCAGCACCTCCCCTGTGGTAGTCACCGGCATGCACCCCATCACCTGCTCCTCCCTCGGGGTGCCCAGTGACCTCCGGGATGGGGGTGTGAGCAGAGCTATGCCCTGAGGCTCCCCTGCCATCTGGTGCTGCCAGTCCTGGAGGCCCTTTCTGGTCTCAACCAGGGTTCACATGCTCGCAGCCATGGAGCACAGGAAGCGGACCATTGGTGTATGGTCCTCGGCCAGCGTCTGCACAGAATGCCCCAGGCCTTGGACATGCTGATCTAAAGCCCCAATGCTTCCATTGTGGACGCCACTCTGTGGTGTTGGCCTGGGTGGCACACATAGTCGACGCCACCTCCTGCTCCTGCGCGCAGTTGGACTTCTCCAACTGCACCTGCAGATACTGAACGCTCACCGCCAACCCCTCATGTCGTCCATGGTTCTGCCACCGCATCTCCACAACTGATGGGACTGTCCGTTCCAGAAGCCTGAAACCAATCTGGAAGGCAGCTAGTTCCTGGGGTCGGCCCGCCCTCCGACCGTCCGCTCCCTCGGGAGTTCCAACCTCCACCTGCTGTACCGGAACATGTGTGTGGTGGGTGCGCACAGGATAGTGTCGCAGGAGCCTCTTCACTAAAGTGCCCAGCCGAGGTGAGTGTCTCTGGCATGGTGGAGGGTGTTGGAGACAGCTGTGATGGGAAATCCGTATCATCCTCGGACCCGGCAGCAATCGGTTGTGTTCCACGTGGCGCAGGTGCTAGCCCCTTAGCGGTGGTTGAGTCGGTCCAGGTGTGGCACCAGTCGTGCTGTCGTGGAACTTTACGACTCCTGCCCCGGTGTCAGGAATGGAGAATTCCGCCGCCTGTCTTTGGACTAGCCTCCATTTTCATTCAAAACCTTCCCTCACTTAGCATGGTTGCTAAGTTCTCCCAAATCCCAACTGCCTCCAAAACACTGTGGAATCTAAAGTAGGACCTTTTCTTAAAGACTTAAAGAGTGAAAATGTCCTTATAGTAGTGTTGGGAAAACAAGGATAGTTTTAAGAGATATAAAGGTAAACATTAGAAATAAAGTGAAGTTTTAAGTGAGTTTAATTTAATGATTCTGTGGAAGGAACAGTCAAATCTGTAGTTGGATTTTTAAAAAATTCATTTACGGGAATTGGGCGTCGCTGGTTAGGCCAGCATTTATTGCCCATCCCTAGTTGCCCTTCAGAAGCTGGTGGTGAGTTAGCTCTTGAACTGCTGCAGTCTTTGAAGTGTAGGTACGCCCACTGTGCGTCAGGGAGGGAGTTCCAGGATGTTGCCCCAGCGACAGTGAAGGAACGGCGATATATTTCCAAGTCAGGGTGGTGAGTGAATTGGAGGGGACCTCCAGGTGGTGGGGTTCCCAGGTATCTGCTGCTCTTGACCTTCGAGATGGTAGTCCACAAGCCAACCTGTCTTGAAGTGTTATACCAATTTCACAATATCCAGCTAATTTTCTTAAAGATGCCACAGGTATCTGCTGATCTTCACCTTCTAGATGGTAGTGGTTGTGGGTTTGGAAAGTGTTTTCAAAGGAACCTTGGCAAGTTCCTGCAGTGCATCTTGTAGATGGTAAACACGGCTGCCACTGTTTGTTGGTGGTGGAGGGACTGAATGTTTGTGGAATGGGTCACAATCAAGTGGGCTGCTTTATCTTGGATGGTGTACTCCTCCAGGTAAGTGAAGAGTATTCCATTACATTCCTGACTTGCGCCTTGTAGATGGTGGACAGGTTTTGGGGCGTCAGGAGGTGAGTTATTCGCCGTAGGATTCCTAACCTTTGAACTGCTCTGGTAGGCACAGTATTAATGTGGCTAATCCAGTTCAGTTTCTGATCAATGGTAACTTCCAGGATGTTGATTGATGGGGATTCAGTGATGGTCATGCCATTGAATGTCAAGAGGTGATGGTTAAATCCTCTCTTGTAGGAGATGGTCATTGCCTGGCACTTGTGTGGCACGAATGTAATTTACCACCTGACAGCCCAAGCCTGTATGTTGTCCAGGTCTTGCTGCATTTGGACATGGACTGCTTCATGACCTGAGGAATCATTATCTTAGAACGCTGACATCCTATGGCATGGAGATAAGTGAAGTTCTCTTCAAAATGTAATTGCTGCATGCAGTGTATTTTCCCTTTAAATTTATTTGTATGACTACAGATGTGCACAGTTTAAAACAAAATGAGGCCTATGTGGTGTCTTTCAAGTTTCTGCTAGCACTTGTGCATCTTAACTAGAACATTGGTGATAAGTAATGTTCTCTCTAATGTCCCCATAGAAATATAGAAAATAGGAGCAGGAGGAGGCCACTGAAGCGGGAATCGAACCTGGGGCCCTGGTGCTGTAAAGCAACAATGCTAACCACTGTGCTACTGTGCCGCCCAACAATATGCATATCTTGACGACTGTGAAACCCGTGATGGTGGTGTTAAACCAAAAAGTCTGTGTAAATATTGCTCTAATTGAGTGATTAACATGTGTAAATTGGCAACTAGCTTACATTCCTAACGAGCATTTCTTAAGGGGGTTGTGTCCATGCTGCGTAACACACTGGAAGTTGGCGGGTTGGAGCTGGGTTCCCAATGTGCTGACATATCAGTTTAATTCTACCCATGACCAATCACGCATTTTCATGCACCTTAAAATTCCCCTCATATTGATCATTTGTGCTGCTACACAAATCGATCACTATAATCGAATTCTACTGTAGCTGCATTGCACAAACTGTGATCATTAAACTGTCAACACACACACATACTTACTCGAGCCAGCAACCAAGTGTATTAAAGATATATTAGCATTTTCTTTTTAACATCTCATTTCCTAACACTTACACAGGTTGCATTTTTTCTTTCTCCAATTTCACTTTATGATTTTGCCCATTTCCATTTTCTCTCCAGACAGCAGTGCTCCTGGACACAGACAACCCATCAGTACATTGCCCCAGTGCCAATTGTTCATGGACGACACTGCACTGCATTGTCTGAAGCCTATTAGAGTGAGGTTAACATAGGATCATGGCCAAGTCCAAATATCACACAAGTTCTCTCCAGCTGTCATCACTATGTATTGATCAGAACTGAATGTATTGCTAAGTACAACAAAAAGTAGACAATGGTATTATTTATTTTAGTGCATTCTTATTTCTCCATCACCCAGTCTTTGCTTCTGTACCCTCCTTCTCCTCTTCTCTCACATTTACCCTTCCCCCTCAAATCCATATCATAAATGCTACTAACAAACTGGTACTGCACCAGTGTGAATATGTCAATTCCGACAAGTAACATCATTAATGTTGTATTGGACTAATAATAAATTGCTAACTGCAGAATATGTTTTTACTCTGAATTTTTGCCCAATATAAGCTGGGTTGAGGTTTATAATATTTGATTATGTTTTATCACTTTATAGTCAACAGAAAGGAAAATCTCATCGAAGCTGATAAGGCAATTGTTATAATTCAAACTTACTGAGGTTGAAATTGAACTTGGGTACATAATGGACTACAGCAAATTAAGAAAGAAAATTTGACAGGGTGTAATACAGACAGCCAATTCAACATCTCATGGCACCACCACAAAGCAATTCCATTCCCATCGTGTCATCCAATTAATGCCTCCCACGAACCAACTAATTCGCCTTTTAATTTGCTTTTCCTCCATGGAAGACCACCTTTTTGTTACCGGATTTGGAGGATTTTTTGAAGGCACCACTGACGGTATTTCTCTAGTACTTTGATGTGTTTGTTGGAGATTCCCCAAGTTTCTGAAACATATAGAGGTTGGGGGAGGGGGGGGGGGGGGGGTCACTGCTGCCTGGTAAACGCTGACCAAAAGACGCATCCTCTCCCAAGTTAACATGCCCAGCTTTAAGACACTGATCAGTCAGAACCAACCCTGCTGGGCACGATATCCAGCAGACTCCAGAAGCAACTGCACTACTCGTACCTGATCATGCAGCAGCCTCCCAGGAGAACAGCAGAAAGACTTTAGAGATGATCTCAAAGCATCTCTAAGGAGATCAAACATCCTCACTGACTCACGTCAGTTCGATTCCTGGTTTGGGTCACTGTCTGTGCGGAGTCTGTACGTTCTCCCTGTGTCTGCGTAGGTTTCCTCCGGGTGCTCTGTTTACTCCCACAAGTCCCGAAAGACGTGCTGTCAGATGATTTGGACATTCTGAATTCTCCCTCTGTGTACCCGAACAGGCGCCGGAGTGTGGCGACGAGGGGATTTTCGCAGTAACTTCATTGCACTGTTAATGTAGCCTACTTGTCACATTAATAAAAATTATTATTAAAGCACGCAACAACATGTCTGGGGAGGCAGTGGCATAGTGGTATTGTTATTGGACCAGTAATCCGCTGGAGACCCACGTTCTAATTGCACCAAGGCAGTTGGTGAAATTCGAATTCAATATTAAAATATTAATATTCATATTAAAACTCTAACGATGTCCATGAAGCCACTGCCGTAAAAGTCTATCTGGTTCACTAATGTCCTGTCAGGCCTTCATGTGACTCTTATGTGGTTGACTCTGAAATGGCCGAGCAAGCCACTCAGTTTAAGGGCAATTAGGGATGGGCAATATAGGCTGGCCCAGCCAGCGATGCCCATGTCCCATGATTTCCTGCTGAGAGTTTTCTTTGGAGATCTGTTTGACAAATCAGGATGGGTGGTGCTTTGGCTGCTTTAGACTGGACCTCAGATGAGGAGCAATTGCAATTATATAGAGCCTTGGTGAAACCTCACCTGGGGCATTATGGACAGTTTTGGTCTCCTTACCAAAGGAAGAATATACTTGTCACAGAGGGAGTGCATCGAATGTTCACCTGACTGATTCCTGGGATGGCGGGACTGTCCTATGAGAAGAAACTAAGGAGACTGGGCCTGCATTCTCGAGGGTTTATAAGAATGAGATGTGATATAATTGAAACATATACCTCTTCCCGGATTCAACAGGGTTGGTGCTGGAAGAACCTTGAGGCAGAGGAAGAGGGGAGGAGAGGGGGTAAGGGGTGTCAAAAGCCAGGGAACGTCACCTCAGAGTAAGGAATAGCCAATGTCTTCACTCAGAGGGTAGTAAACCTTTGGAATCCTGTTCCTGAGAGTGCTTTGGTAGTTTGATCATTAAGTATGTTCAAGATGGGGACTAATAGATATTTTGATATTGAAAGGAATATAGGGACAGTGTGGGAAAATGACATTGAGCTAAAAGATCAGCCAAATGCTCCAGTTGAATAACAGAACAGGTTCAAAGGGGTGAATGGTCTGCACCTGCTCCTGTTTCTTATGCCCTCTTTCCCCGGTGATCAGTGTTCTCTTCTCTTGTGACAAAGGAAAGAACCTATGAGTGATGGTAAAGGCATGAGTTCACCCAATAATTGGAATGCATTTGCTGAGAGCCACTGGGCAAAATATTCTGGCCCTTCCCGCCAACGGGATCTTCCAGTCCTGTGACCCCCTGCAGCAGGTTTCCGGGAAGCGCAAGGAAATAGCCGTTGGCACCGGTGGCACTGGAAGATCCCACATCTGGTCAATGGCAGGCTGGCTCTGCCGCTGCAAATCAGCGGGTGGAAAATACTGTCTATTCTGTGGGAGAGGCATGAAATTGCTCAAGGATCATGGTGAGTGAGAGAGGTGAATGGATGGAAGGGGATATGGGGAAGTGCGTTAAGATGGGTGAGCATGCAAGTTCATTTGATGTGAAGAGTGATGTGATGGAATAAGTGAGAAGATCGGGTGAAGGGTTTGGAGTGTCACACACAGCAAGGTGCAGGTGATTGCACAACTGAACTCATCTTTACTGACCTGATTAGATGACCAATGATCCTTCTTCTGTACATTGTACCCAGTTCCCCAGGTACCGGTGTTCAGTGCAGACCCGCATTTTAAATGAGCACATTAAGGAAATGGTTGCTCATTTCACCCTCTCAGCCTCTCCTCTTATTGAATTACATTCACGTAGCCCCGTTGCTGTGTTCTGAGTGAAATACTGTTGAGCACAAAGAGGATCATTTAAATTGCTGAGACGCCTGATTCTTTAAATGAGTTCTGAGTAGTGTAGTGTTTTACCAAAATAATCAAAGTAAATAAGAGAGGTGAGGTTGGGAAAATATTATGAGCACATTAGGGTAGCCATCTGGGATGGCCACTTCCAGAATACAAAATGGATGTTTGCAAAGATTGCAGGGAACTATAGACAATGCGAAGAAAGCAGGCAGGCACAGAGCCTGTACGTGTATTGGAACCGCAGCTCCCAGACGAGACTGAAACTGTCCATTAGCATGTTGATGACCCATCTCCGGGAACAAAGGAAAGATACTCAAGTAACCGATCTAGCTCCAGACCTCACGGCGCCAGTTCCCCAAACCGAAAGCACAAACAAAGCCAGGCCAACGGCCACCTAGGACACGCCCAGCCACCAGGGCAGCCACCCCTTTATTGGTCAAGATCAATACGAGTGATCAAGATACGGCCCAATTGATTGGGGCCAAGTTCAAGGCCCGCCCAAAAGCGCGCGAAGAGCCCTTCGGGTATAAGAAGAAGGCCCCAAGAGAGAATTGCTCTCTTGGAATTGGCTCTCAAAGCAGGGAGACCCTTCCACCAGCTACACCAGAAGCAAGTAAGTCCGAGGTCAACGCTCGCTACCAGATGGACGACCTTAGCTGTTCCCCTTCACCACTTCGACCCCAGCAGCCTCAGATCCGAACAACGGTCATTGTTCCTCTGACTGAGTGGGCGCCTGAAGCTTAAGTATAGGCTTTAGCAGTAATGATAGTTTAGTCTGTAGTATTTCGTGCATGAGTAGATATTGCTGTGTGTGTAAATCAATAGTATTGACTTTGAACTAATGAACTGGTGTAGTGGCTCTTTGATCAGTATTCGGGTTTGAACCTTGTGCGGTATCGAAAGATACCTGGCGACTCTAAAGCAAACATAATTAGTATTAAGGAAGGCGACCGTATTGACCACCATATTTAGAACCAAATAAAGAGAGCAACATTTATTGGCAACTCTGGTGGGACTCGACCTAGAAGTGGCCTAGTCACTCCGAGAGAACCAAATTGGAATTGGAATCCAATTGGAAACAGAAAAACCACAAGTGTAAGAACGATACTGATCAAACCTCCATGATTCGGAAGTGTGTTAATGCATGCGTACTAACATGGATATAAGGTAAACCTGAGAGATTTTGTTGCGTAAAACTGTCGGGAGTTTTGTATGCCGGAAATTAGCGTAAGCCGTACCCGTGTTTGCATCACCACTTTATCACCCCCTGTTCGAAATTCGGTAGAGACAACAGAGATAGAGAAAAAAGGCAATGAAGGCAATGGAACGCCTTATGAACCCCCAAGAATTCGAGGTTGCAGCGCCCAGTAGAGTAGGACAGTGTCCCGTATGGTAAGAAGAGATCAGAAAATATCTCAAAGGGAAAGGATGGCCCCTTTGGAGTGAATTCTGCGCCACTGATGAAACAGGTCCCGGAAGTATGGGGCATACTTGGTGGGAGAACCTGACAGAGATCCATAGGAAGAGCTCAGGGAAAGCTCGCAAGCCGATGGCAATCGTGCCCTGCTTGGCACAATTGCGAGGCACAGAGGAGGTCGTAAGTACGCTCCGTAGAGAGATTGAGGACAGAGACAAGATTAGTGAAGAAGATGTGAGTGGATATGAGAGAGAGAACAAGGAATTGAGAGAGCAGTTAGCGGCGAGGGACAAGGAGGTGGAGGATGCCAAGCGGGCACACCAGTCTTGTCTCGCCCATTTGAGCAGCTTTCAGTCCCAATATGACAAAGCCTACCAGGACACGCAACGTGCAGTGTTGGTGAGACAGGAAACCGAACAACAAGTTGAGCAGTTACAGAAACAGTGCAGCGATTTAAAAGCAGCCCTACGAGCACTCCACACTTCCACGACGGAACAAAGGCAGAGCTTGGTAGATCACGCAAAGTGCCGGAAGCAAGTTGCAGAATTGCAATCTCTGCTTTCTGTTCAGAATGGGTTTCAGAGCACGTTTGGACCCCAGTTAGACCAGGAAAATGGTCACGATTGGCAGGAGTTAAATGAGACTGCCCACAGAAATGTACATGGGACATGTACACAGTAAAAACCCCAGAAACGAAAAGCACCCCAACCCCCGACTGCACAAGCAGAAAACATCCCTATGAACCCTGTAACCACACATTGCAGGGCCGCAGCAGAAGGAGACTCAGATTTCCTATACACTACCCCGTTAACCGTCACCCAATTAAGAGACGCGTGTGATAAAATAACACCGTTCCTACCCACATCGGACCCCCACCAGTTCTTTGCTAGAGTAAAGCAGCAGGTGACCATGTACGGCCTGGATGAAAAGGAGCAAGTGAAACTCACAGTTTTAAGCCTCGACCCTTCAGTCATGGCAGCCCTTCCTGACCCACAGAATGTAGGAGGAGGAACACTCCAAGAAATGCACACAGCGATCCTAGATGCGATCGGCTATAACAAAGGAGAACCTGTAGAAGGCCTAAACAAGTGTAGGCAAAAGAAGACAGAGCACCCCACAGCATTTGCTGGACGCTTGTGGATACATTTTACGGCAGAGTTTGGAGAGTAAGCCCGCGCCCATTTGTCCCCAGATAATTTGGCCAAATGGACTCGCATCCTAGTCTCTCATGCGACAGAGGCAGGACAGAGAGCTTACCCAAATTACGACCCCTCAGACGAGGCCCACAACGAGAAATGAGTTTTGAAGCGATTGTCCCGCACTTGGGAACAGTCCATCCAAGGCAAAACCGCATTTGTTAAAACAGAGGAAGAACAGGTAGACATGCATCCAGTTAGGACCCTCCAGAACCCCACATGGGTAAATGAGGGCAGGAACAGCCCACAGCAACCTAAATCCCAGGAGTGTTATAATTGTGGACAATTAGGACACTATGCACGAGAGAGCAATGCGCCCCAGAAGCAGCAGAGAAACCAACAGACAGGCACCCTAAATAAAAATAAGGCAAAGCCAATTCACAGTGTTAGCGCCCGTTCTGAGAACACAGATATGAACGGCACCGACTGACGGTGGTCGGGCTCCCCAACTTGGGTCTGCGACACCCTTTGGGACAAGTCCGGTAGACCGGTAGTGGCAGGCACAGTCAGGGGACACCCCGTAGAATTCTTTTGGGACACAGGAGTGTCCCGCTCCACGCTCAATTTCTCCACGATGTTTCAGCGAGACACGTGGCCCACGACAGACACCATTACACTCAGCGGTTTTGTAGCGCACAATTGTAGCGCACAAAGACTCACGAGAGACGAATAGAGATGAAGTCGATGAGGCTTTATTAAGCATGACTTGTTCCCCGCAGTTCAGGAACAGATTGGCCTGCGGGGGAGAACTCCTGGTTCTTATACTCCGCCTTCAGGGCGGAGCTAGAGGTCAACAGCCAACCAGGACCCGGGATCTGTCAGCCAATGACATCACGGCTTCACAGTCCCACATGACCCCTAATGCATACTACCACATTCACCCCTTGTTAAAAATGAACCCGGCGGGGTGGTGCTTCGCATGGTGGTAAGGGTTTACAAGGCTGGTCCTGGGAGGAAACCTTTTGCATGTCATCACAGTATGTACAGGGTTTTTTTTGTTTTGCACTATTTACAGTGGTCGTAAGGGGGAAAAGAAAAAAAGTTCTTGTTAAAGTCCACAACATTGTAGTGTTACATCCGTGCCACGAGTCGGTCGGGCGGTCTGGTCGTTCTTGTCGATCGCCTCGGCCCCGGTGGTGGTGCTTGTTCCCGTGTTGTCGTCTCCGGGAGCCTTACGGTTTCTGCTTCAGCTTCACTTCTGGTCGGACCCGGGAGGAGGACCGATCCTCCTGGGAAGGGGGCGGTGGCGGGGTGCGCCGGTGGCAGGGAGGGGGTGATTGGTGTCAGGGGGGTGTGCGTGTTGCCGGAGGGCGCCAGATCTCGCAGGGAGACCGTGTCCTGTCGGCCGTCGGGGTACTCCACGTAAGCGTACTGCGGGTTCGCGTGGAGGAGCCGAACCCTCTCGACCAACGGGTCCGACTTGTGCGCCCGCACATGTTTTCGGAGCAAGATGGGTCCTGGGGCCGCCAGCCAGGTCGGCAGCGACGTTCCAGAGGAGGACTTCCTGGGGAAGACAAGGAGGCGCTCATGAGGCGTTTGGTTAGTGCTAGTACACAGTAGCGACCGGATGGGGTGGAGAGCGTCTGGGAGGACCTCCTGCCACCGTGAAACTGGGAGGTCCCTGGACCGTAGGGCCAGTAGGACGGTCTTCCAGACCGTGCCGTTCTCCCTCTCTACTTGCCCGTTCCCCCGGGGGTTGTAGCTGGTTGTCCTGCTCGAGGCTATACCGTTGCTGAGCAGGAACTGGCGCAGCTCGTCACTCATGAAGGAGGACCCCCTGTCGCTGTGGACATATGCGGGGCAACCGAACAGTGTGAATATGGTGTTAAGGGCTTTAATGACTGTGGCCGCTGTCATGTCAGGGCAGGGGATGGCGAAGGGGAAACGGGAGTACTCGTCCACCACATTCAGGAAGTATGTGTTGCGGTCGGTGGAGGGGAGGGGCCCTTTGAAATCCAGACTAAGGCGTTCAAAGGGACGGGAAGCCTTGATCAGGTGCGCACCATCCGGCCTGAAAAAGTGCGGTTTGCACTCTGCGCAGATGTGGCAGTTCCTTGTGACTGTACAGACCTCCTCCACAGAGTAGGGGAGGTTGCGGGACTTTATAAAGTGGTAGAACCGAGTGACCCCCGGGTGGCAGACGTCCTCGTGGAGGGTTTGGAGGCGGTTAATTTGTGCGTTGGCACATGTGCCGCGGGATAGGGCATCGGATGGCTCGTTCAGCTTTCCGGGACGGTACAGGATCTCATAGTTGAAGGTGGAGAGCTCGATCCTCCACCTTAAGATCTTGTCGTTTTTAATTTTGCCCCGCTGTGCATTATCGAACATGAAGGCTACCGACCGTTGGTCCGTGAGGAGAGTGAATCTCCTGCCGGCCAGGTAATGCCTCCAATGTCGCACCGCTTCCACTATGGCTTGGGCTTCCTTTTCCACTGAGGAGTGGCGGATTTCTGAAACGTGGAGGGTTCGGGAGAAAAAGGCCACGGGTCTGCCCGCTTGGTTAAGGGTGGCCGCTAGAGCTACATCGGAGGCGTCGCTCTCGACCTGGAAGGGGAGGGACTCGTCGATGGCTCGCATCGTGGCCTTTGCGATATCCGCTTTGATGCGGCTGAAGGCCTGGCAAGCCTCTGTCGACAGAGGGAAAGTCGTGGTCTGTATTAGGGGGCGGGCCTTGTCTGCGTACTGGGGGACCCACTGGGCGTAATATGAAAAGAACCCCAGGCAGCGTTTTAGGGCTTTTGAGCAGTGAGGGAGGGGAAATTCCATGAGGGGGCGCATGCGTTCGGGGTCGGGGCCTATTATCCCATTGCGCACTACATATCCCAAGATGGCTAGCCGGTTTGTGCTGAAAACGCACTTGTCCTCGTTGTATGTGAGGTTCAAGGCCTTAGCGGTCTGGAGGAATTTTTGGAGGTTGGCGTCGTGGTCCTGCTGATCGTGGCCGCAGATGGTTACGTTGTCGAGATACGGGAACGTGGCCTGCAACCCGTGTTGATCAACCATTCGGTCCATCTCTCGTTGGAAGACCGAGACCCCGTTTGTGACGCCAAATGGGACCCTTAGGAAGTGGTATAATCGCCCGTCTGCCTCGAAGGCTGTGTACTTGCGTTCACTTGGGCGGATGGGGAGCTGATGGTAGGCGGACTTGAGGTCCACGGTGGAGAAGACCTTATATTGGGCAATCCGATTGACCAGGTCGGATATGCGGGGGAGAGGGTACGCATCTAGTTGTGTGTACCTGTTGATGGTCTGGCTATAGTCTATGACCATCTTTTGCTTCTCCCCTGTCTTTACTACTACCACCTGTGCTCTCCAGGGACTATTGCTGGCCTGGATTATGCCTTCCTTCAGTAGCCGCTGGACTTCGGACCGAATGAATGTCCGGTCCTGGGCGCTGTACCGTCTGCTCCTAATGGCGACGGGTTTGCAATCCGGGGTGAGGTTCGCAAACAAGGACGTGGGCTCAACCTTGAGGGTTGCGAGGCCGCAGATAGTGAGTGGGGGTATTGGGCCGCCGAATTGGAAGGTTAGGCTCTGCAGATTGCACTGGAAGTCTAATCCCAGTAATATGGGCGCGCAGAGTTGGGGAAGGACGTAGAGCCTGTAGTTTTTAAACTCCCTCCCTTGCACCGCTAGGGTTACTATGCCGAAGCCTTTAATCTGTACGGAGTGGGATCCTGCAGCTAGGGAAATCTTTTGCGCACTGGGACGGATGGTCAAAAAACAGCGTCTTACCGTGTCGGGGTGGATGAAGCTTTCTGTGCTCCCGGAGTCGACCAGGCATGGTGTCTCGTGCCCATTTATCAGCACCGTTGTCGTCGTCGTCTGGAGCGTCCGGGGCCGTGCTTGGTCCAGCGTCATTGAGGCCAGACGTGATCGTAGTGCTTGAGCGTCTTCCTCGAACCCCGTGGAGCCGTCGACACTGGGGTCCGTTGTTGCCGTCCAAGATGGCGGCAGGGGTGAACAAAATGGCCGCCCCATGCATCGCACATGGCTGGGGGGTCACAAGATGGTGGCGGGGGTGGACAAAATGGCCGCCCCCATGCGTCGCACAGGGCTGGGGGGGTCCCAAGATGGCGGCGCCCCTCCTCCCCTCGTGGTGGCCGGGACCCAAAATGGCGGCGCCTGCGGGTCGCACATGGGGCGCTGGGGGGGTTGGGGAGCGTTTGAAACGCGCAGCACTCCTTGTTCTCCGGGGACAGCTGTGGCCGGGACCCAAAATTGCTGAGCTTGCGGGTCGTACATAGGGCACTGGGGGGGTTGGGGAGCGTTAGAAACGCGCAGGACTGCTTCTTCTCCTGGGACAGCGGCGACCTTCCGGGACCGGCACACAGCCGCGAAATGGCCCTTTTTCCAGCAGCTTTTGCAAATCGCTGCGCGGGCCGGGCAGCGCTGCCGGGGGTGTTTCGCCTGGCCGCAGAAATAGCAGCGGGCTCCCCCGGGACGACTTGGAGTCTGAACCGAGCAAGCCTGTGGGGTGGGGGGGGGGGGGGGGTTTGTCGCGACGGGGGTCCACGGAGCCCAAGGGGCTGCCACGCGGTCGGGGCCGTACGCGCGGGCGTTTCGCACGGCTACATCCAGGGAGGCTGCAAGGGCCCGTGCCTCTGAGAGTCCCAGCGACTCTTTTTCCAAAAGTCTTTGGCGGATTTGGTGAGAGTTCATACCTGCGACAAAAGCATTGCGCATCAACATGTCCATGTGTTCAATCGCGTTTACCGGCGGGCAGCTGCAGGCCCGTCCCAAAATTAGCAGCGCGGCGTAGAATTCATCTATCGATTCTCCAGGACTTTGCCGTCTCGTTGCGAGTTGGTAGCGTGCGTAGATCTGGTTCACTGGGCGAATATAGATGCTCTTTAGTGCTGCGAATGCCATCTGGAAATCCTCTGCGTCTTCGATGAGAGGGAAAATTTCCGGGCTTACCCTGGAGTGCAGGACCTGTAGTTTCTGGTCTTCTGTGACCCGGCCGGGGGCCGTTCTGAGGTAGGCCTCGAAACAAGTCTGCCAGTGTTTGAAAACTGCTGCTGAGTTCACTGCGTTGGGGCTGATCCTCAGGCATTCCGGGATGATCCTGAGCTCCATAGTCCTTTAAGCACGCTTAATAAATTGTAGCGCACAAAGACTCACGAGAGACGAATACAGATGAAGTCGATGAGGCTTTATTAAGCGTGGCTTGTTCCCCGCAGTTCAGTAACAGACTGGCCTGCGGGGGAGAACTCCTGGTTCTTATACTCCGCCTTCAGGGCGGAGCTAGAGGTCAACAGCCAACCAGGACCCGGGATCTGTCAGCCAATGACATCACGGCTTCACAGTCCCACATGACCCCTAATGCATACTACCACAGGTTTTATAGGGCATTTACAGCAGGGACACATCACAGCCCCTGTAGCAATCCAGATAGGGAACATTAAAACTAAACACCCCGTAGTTCTGGTCGATCTACCCCAGACAGCCGAACACATCTTAGGAATTGACTTCATGAGCTCTCACAACCTCTCATTTGACCCGGTAAATAAATGTGAATGGAGAATGGCAAAGGCAGCACGAGCCCCTGCTGCGCTCACAGTTGGAGACTATGAAAATAGGATCAGCGCAATAGGAGACTTCTGGTTCGACCCTCGAGCCATTAGTCAGGACAAACAAGTTAGGAAAGTCCTGCAGCAACACAAAGCAGCATTTGCACAGCACAAGCACGACTGTGGCAAGATCACTGGTGCAGTGAACATTACAGGACCCGACCCCAAACCCCATAAGCAGTACTGTTTTCCCCAAGAAGCAGAGGCAGAAATCTCAAAAGTGATACAGAGTTTGCTTGATCAAGGTGTACTCTGATCAGTAGCTTCCACGAATAACGTACCAATTAGGCCCGTCAGGAAACCCGATGGATCATGGCGACTGACCATTGATTACCGGGAACTGAACAAAGTAACCCCAGTAGCAGCCCCCACCGTAGCCACGACTCCTGAGACCATGCTCAAACAGGAACTACAGTCAAAATTTTTTCCGGTTTTGGACATGAGCAACGGCTTTTGGTCCATTCCATTGGATAAAGCGTGCCAATATAAATTCGCATTCACATTCCAGGGACAGCAATATACGTGGACGTGCCTTCCACAAGGCTTCCACAACTCCCCCTCCATTTTCCACCGACAGCTGGCAAATGGATTAGCAATATTTTCCCGACCCGATTGTTTGGTCCAATATGTAGATGATCTGCTACTATAGACGGACACAAAGGGAGAGCACATTTCACTTCTCGCCAAACTATTAGGACTCCTACAACAAATTGGCTGTAAAGTGAACCCCAAGAAGGCCCAGATTTTACAGGAAAAAGTGATTTACTTAGGTACAGTAATCACACATGGCAAACGCGAGATCGAGCAGAAAAGAATCGACTCGATCATCAAATTACCCCTGCCCCATAATGTCTCAGCCTTTCGGTCATTTCTAGGACTGGTTGGCTACTGCCGAAACCATAGCGATGGTTTCGCCACAAAAGCAGCACCCATATCCGAACTTCTCAAGAAGCAGACACCTTGGGAATGGCTTCCACAGCACACGGATGCCGTGGATGCTTTAAAAAGAGTCCTCAGCACAGCCCCCGCATTACAGGCCCCAGATCCACTTTCCCCGGAAGCAATTGAGGTTGCAACTACCGACCGAACCCTTTCGGCCATGCACCTCCAAGAACGAAATGATCGATTAGGCCCCGTGGCATACGCCTCACGCGTATTAGATCCAGTCGAGCAAGGATTTTCTGCCTGCGAAAGGCGCCTGCTCGCAGTCTTTTGGGCAGTACAATACTTTGCCTACATTGCAGGACTCAACCACATCACCATTCTCACTGAACACACCCCAACACAGCTACTATTAGATGGTCGACTTAAGGACGGCACAGTCAGCCAAATCCGCGCAGCCCATTGGACCCTTCTCTTACAGGGATGGGACATAACAGTTAAGAGAACCAAGACCCACACTTCCCTAGCTGACAATTTACAATATGCAGGTACCCCACACGAGTGTGAGATCATCTCCACATAAACATTATACCAAAGTCAGCTCCCCAGAAAGCAAGTACTACGCCCCAGAGACCCCAGCCCACAGACACATGTGCACCCCTGAGAATCTATGTGGATGGCTCCTCCACAGTTCTAAATGGGATAAGAATTACTGGTTGCGGTATTTATGTAGAGGACGTGCAGGGACGCGCCCTAGAAGAGATTTCATTAAAATTGCCAGGACATTTAGGCTCGCAGGTAGCAGAACTGGCAGCCATAGTGTATATTGTAGATCACCCCGACTCATTTCCGACCCCAGCCGACATATATTCGGACAGTTTATATGTCTGCAACAGTTTAACCGAATTCCAACCCCTGTGGGAAACTAGACGATTCGTTTCTGCAGACGGAAAGCCCCTACCCTCGGCCCCATTACTCCAGCATATCCTAAAAATGGCCAAATACCATAAATATGGAATCATCAAAGGTCGTAGTCATCATCATTCTTCCTCCCCTGGTAACGTTAAAGCAGACACCCTAGCGAAAGCAGGTTCCAGCCATGGTTACTTTTGGAACCCCCCCCCCGAAAGCGCCCCAGTACACGCGGTTCAGGTCTCACAGACCAACATTCAAGATTTGGCAAAGGCTCAAAAGGAAGATGAGAAGCTTAGGGAAGTTTTAAAAGGCAACTTCCCAGCCCCTTATGATAAGTTCAAAAACGCGATAACCACACATGACGGTGTGATTTTAAAAGACGGCATTTATGTAGTCCCCAGCCAGGACAGGAATCAAACTATTTGTCAGTTCCATAACAATCATGGACAGCAGGGCATTGAACCTACCCTAGTCCACCTCAGACCTCTCTGCTGGTGGCCTGATTTAAAAGCCAATGTTACACATTACATCGAGAATTGCTTAATCTGTGCCCAGAACAATCTGGACAGATATGCAAGAAAAGCTCAGATAAGTCACACCCGCCCCGTTAATGGCCCCTGGACGAATTTGCAAATCGACTATATAGGACCCCTATCCCGCTGCAGGAATGATTTTAAGTATGTGTTGGCGGTCATCGACACCTTCACAAAATGGGTGGAAGCTTTTCCATCCAGAACAAACACTGCCAAAACGACAGCTAAAATCCTCACTCAGCACATCTTTACAAGATGGGGTCTCCCACGCAGTATAGAGTCCGATCAAGGCTCCCATTTTACAGGATGAGTGATGAAAAACGTCCTGACAATTTTCAGCATAAAACAAAAGTTCCATATTGCATACCACCCCCTATCAAGGGGCATAGTAGAAAGAATATACAGAACTTTAAAAGCGGCCCTCAGAAAAATGGTGCAACAACACAACAGCACCTGGGACACAGTTCTCCCATTTGCATTAATGTTCATTCGAAACACAGTATCCACGTCCACAGGATACACCCCCCACACCCTCATGACCGGACGCCCCATGAAAGGGACAGAATATTTGTTAGGACTGGATTTGGCCAGCCCCACAGTCACCACCCTCACGCACGAGAAAGCAGTACAACAGGTTATTGAAAATGTGAAAGCCGCCCAGCTTGCAGCAGCCGTCAGGCTTGGCACACGGAAGAAACAAAGCAAAGCTTGCTTTGATAAAACGGGACACACCACCAAGTTTGCAGTAGGGCAGCAAGTGATGCTATCCCTATACAACCCCAGTTCATTCCTTTGCCCCAAATTTTCCGACCGTACTCCATCTCTGATAAAGTCAGCCCCTCTGTGTATAAGATCACTTATCCGAATGGCAAGTCTGCGTGGTTCCACATAAACTAGCTTAAGGCTTATGGCTCGCAGAACAACCATGCACACCACATCTCGCTCGCAGCAGCAGATGAGCATGCCCCGCCCACGAACGACGTATTCCTACCCTCCCCCAACCTGTCCAGCCCATCCTCAGACATAACTTCGACTCCACCCCCAGACGCACGACTCCGCTTCTAGATGCTATTTACATCCTCAAACACTGGGATGGTAGATCGTACAGGCTGCGAGATGGCTCGCGCTGTGTCAGTATTTTTCTCGGATGTCTTGTCCCAAATATTTGGTTTAAAAGAAAAAAATGAGGGAGTGACCAATTATAATGGGTAATTGGCAATAAAGGACAGACAGACACACACACGAGATCTTAAACAAGATAATAACAGAAATTATGCTTGTGTCCATAGAACTCCGGAACCACAGAAGCCTCAAGAAGAAGAAAAGAAGAAGAAAGAAAGAAGGAAAGATGAAGACAACCATCATGCTCTACAGTTGGATCTTAGCGGGATCCCTCCAGTTGCGCATGGACGCTACCCCCCCCTGACCCCACCACACAGGCCGTGAATGTTTCCCACCCCGTCCATACACTGTACCCCGAGATAGTTACCGATTAGGTGAATTGGCCAATGATAAATTGCCCTTAATGTCCAAAATTGCCCTTGGTGTTGGGTGGAGGTGTTGAGTTTGGGTAGGGTGCTCTTTCCAGGAGCCGGTGCTGACTCAAAGGGCCGAATGGCCTCCTTCTGCACTGTAAATTCAATGATAATCTATGATTAATCTAGGACAAAGGTTCGGCACACCATCGTGGGCCGAAGGGCCTGTTCTGTGCTGTATTTTCTATGTTCTATGTTCTATGATACACCGACCTGGTGTGACAAGTTTATCACCTGGTATTCCCTGCCCTACGTTGTGGAAGCACTGTTAGTACTGGCGATACTCTGCAGTGTCGTTCAGGCTCTTAGACTCAGGAAATGGTGATGGAAAGCCTCCTGTACCCCGGTGTACACCTTCAGATCCCCTATTTTCGGACTTCAACAAACCCCCCAACCCCTTTAAGTGAATTAAAGTACATCCGTTTTTCTGTGTGTGTTTGTTTCGCTCTAATAAAGAAATGTAAAACTCTGTGCTTGACTGCCTAGCCAGAGAGACCTGTATTGCTGCTATTGTACAGTTTAAAATGTTGTAAATTATTTTGATTGATTGAGGATAGTTTAGTTAAGGACAGTTAGAGGTTCCACTTTTTTTTTTGTAATGCATGCCTGAATGTCATAGCGCCCCGTAGAATTTTATAATGATGTATGTACATAAAATAATTTAGGTAAAAGTTGCAATTCATAGGACAGAGCAGTGTAGAGCCTGCAGTGCTTATGGGTGCCCGACTTGGGAGGAGAACAAAGACGACGCGGTAATGTGATCCTTCACACTTCGCGTTGAGGAGGGAGTGTAGCCATCTGGGATGGCCACTTCCAGAAAACACAATGGATGTTTGCAAAGATTGCAGGGAACTATAGACAATGCGAAGAAAGCAGGCAGGCACAGAGCCTGTACGTGTATTGGAACCGCAGCTCCCAGACGAGACTGAAACTGTCCATTAGCATGTTGATGACCCATCTCCGGGAACAAAGGGAGATACTCAAGAAACCAATCTGGCTCCAGACCTCATGGCGCCAGTCCCCCAAACCGAAAGCACAAACAAAGCCAGGCCAACGGCCACCTAGGACACGCCCAGCCACCAGGGCAGCCACCCCTTTATTGGTCAAGATCAATACGAGTGATCAAGATACGGCCCAATTGATTGGGGCCAAGTTCAAGGCCCGCCCAAAAGCGCGCGAAGAGCCCTTCGGGTATAAGAAGAAGGCCCCAAGAGAGAATTGCTCTCTTGGAATCGGCTCTCAAAGCGGAGAGACCCTTTCACCAGCTACACCAGAAGCAAGTAAGTCCAAGGTCAACGCTCGCTACCAGGCGGATGACCTTAGCTGTTCCCCTTCACCACTTCGACCCCAGCAGCCTCAGAACCGAACAACGGCCATTGTTCCTCTGACTGAGTGGGCGCCCGAAGCTAAGTATAGGCTTTAGCAGTAGTGATAGTTTAGTCTGTAGTATTTCGTGCATGAGTAGATATTGCTGTGTGTGTAAATAAATAGTATTGACTTTGAACTAACTAACTAGTGTACCGACTCTTTGATCAGGATTCGGGTTTGAACCTTGTGGCGATATCGAAAGATACCTGGCAACTCTAAAGCAAACGTAATTAGGATTAAGGAAGGCGATCACACTGACCGCCAAATTTAGAACCAAATAAAGAGAGCAACAATCAGTAATTAGTTATTTATAATGCAGGTCACTGTCAAGCATCCAGCAGGGCATCAAATAATTCCCGCACAGACTGATTGGTACAAGTGGGTTTTAATAAACTCGACTTGAGCCCTGTATCTGTACCATAGCTATAAAGTAAAGATTACTTCAAGCAATGATCAATGCAAGTGGGTTCTACTTAACAGCATTTTTCAAAATGAGGGATGATATGCTACTTCACAATTTATTGTATTACGATATTAATATGCTGCAGAATATCACAGAACAAAAAAACAACAACTTTAATGTCGTACGTTTTGTAATAAATTTGGAACTGCGTGGGTGATGATTACACATGAAGTATATAGTGTTTGTTTTACAGTGCTGATCCAAACAAAACATTAAAATGAGTTACGTGAAAGTCCTTGGATTACAATTTTCAGAGGAAGAATGCAGATTCGAAAATTTGAAAGGGAGTAAATTATCTTGCTTTTATGCAGGAATCTAAGTCACATTTCTGACAGATTGAACGTGGGCACCTGTTCCCCACAGCTGAGAGCATTTTATTTGGGAAGATTTTAATTTTCATACAATGCATATTTTCAAATTAACATAACCTGTAAAATTAAAATGTTTACATGCTTGCATTCCATCAAGATCATGTTAAATGTTGGTGCCTTTTTCCCTCTCTTTGAAATGTCAGAATACCCAAATGTAATAATAATAACAACACTGCAATGAAGTTACTGTGAAAATCCCCTAGTCGCCACATTCTGGCTCCTGTTCGGGTACACAAAGGGAGAATTCAGAATGTTCAAATTACCTAACAGCACGTCTCACCCACACAGACACAGGGAGAACGTGCAGACTCCACACAGACAGTGACCTAAGCCGGGAATCGAACCTGGTTACCTGGTTCTGTGAAGCAACAGTGCTAACCACTGTGCTACCATGCCGCCAGAATGTCATTTTTGTTTATCTATTTGTACAATAATTAACAAGATCTTTTACTCCAGTAAAATTAAGCAATAAACTAGATATCTTGTGATTGAATTTCATTAAATGCTACTTTTAATTAATATGTACCTCCTGTACATATTGGGTGGGACTCTGCTGTAATCGGCGGGTCGGGCAACTCCGGCAGGAAGGAGTGGCCTGAACCACTCCGGCGTCGGGCCGCCCCAAAGGTGTAGAATCCTCCGTACCTTCAGGGGCTAGGCCGGCCCCGGAGTGGTTTGCGCCATGCCAGCCGGCGGGGAAGGGGCTTGGCGCCATGCCAACCGGCGCCGAAGGGTCTCCGCCAGCGGTGCGAGATGGCGCATGCGCAGAGCACCAACGTGTGCTGGCGTCATCCCAGCGCATGCGCAGAGGGCTTTGACTCCGCACCGGCAATGGCAGACCGCTACAGCCGCCAGTGCGGAAGACTAGAGTGCCCCCATGGCACAGGCCAGCCCGCGGGCCAGGCCACCGTGGGGGCACCTCCCGGGGCCAGATCCCCCCGCGTCCCCCGGGAACCCCGGAGGCCGCCCACGCCGCCAGGTCCCGCCGGTAAGGACCTACTCTAATTTACGCAGGCAGGACCGACTGAAAAATGGGCGGCCACTCGGCCCATTGCGGGCCGGAGAATCGCCGGGGAGGCTGCTGCTAGCAACCGCCGACCAGCGCGGCGCGATTCCTGACCCGCCAAATCCCCGGTGCCGGAGAATTCGGCAGCCGGCGGGGGCGGGATTCACCCGCCCTCCACCGATTATCCAACCAGGCGGAGGTCGGAGAATCCCTCCCATGATCTTAACAAATATTTTAACCAATTTAGAGGCACTTTTTCACAACTAAAAAAGTGCAAATAGGAATTTTATGGAAACTTTAAAACCAATGCATTAAGAGATGACGCTCAAACCACAATTCTTTCAACCTTACACATGCTGTAGTGAAACATCATTTTTTTTCTTTTGAGATGTATATTATCCAGTTATTAAACACAAAATATTATTTTCTATAAATGACAAGATATGATACATAAATATGAGCTGTAATAACATTATAGAACTTGTCTATGATTTCTGGGAAAGCTGTTGTATTGTCAGAAATTTTCCAGAGAGGTCTCTCTGTAATCAATGGGAACATTCTGGGAGTTATCCATTGTGGAGAGTGAAATCTATAGAAACATGCCCTCAGGCTATTTACTGCAGACAAAATAAACTCAGGTACGGCTCCAGAGGTAATATCTGCAAGGCAACGGTGAAAGGAGTACTAACACAAGGGAGCTGACTTACTAGTTTGACTGCTGAGCTAACATGTTCACATCTCATCTAAACCTGCTGTTATTTCCTTCAGGCTTCCCTACACGAGTCACTGGATATTGACGCAGGAGTTCAGTTAATTGATTCTGGTTTCTGAAAAATTCGAAATAACCCATGGATATCATCGGGATTTGAGTTTGGAGACAGTTTGCCATACTCGGAATGGTGATGTGAGTCTCCATCAAAAGTGCAAAATCCATTCGTCATAGTAGGACATAGATAGCATTATAATAGTTGGTGAAAAAAACATGAAGAACTTACAACGGCTAAAAAAACATTTTTTTGCAAAACAGCAGGCATAATTATATTTTCAAATTTTAAGCAATAGATGGGGCTAACAGCCTGCTCTTGATTAGTCACTGCTGCTAGAAAGCATACTTGTGTGAATGAGGACAGGATTGGGCTTGTGCTGTGCTGCTCCTAACAGTTGACTAATCTTATAACATCCAGGGCGGGATTCTCCGTGGGCCGATGTCATATTGGGAAAGGTGATTTGGCAGAGAATTGGTCGTGAAGCCAAAATCGTGGGCGCCGGTCGGTGTGGGGATGGGAGGGGGGTATACAGCAGTTATCATGGGGGATTTTAATCTACATGTTGATTGGTTTAACCAGGTCGGTCAAGGCAGCCTTGAGGAGGAGTTTATAGAATGTATCCGCGATAGTTTCCTCGAACAGTATGTAATGGAACCTACGAGGGAACAAGCGGTCCTAGATCTGGTCCTGTGTAATGAGACAGGATTGATTCAGGATCTCATAGTTAGGGATCCTCTCGGAAGGAGCGATCACAATATGGTGGAATTTAAAATACAGATGGAGGGTGAGAAGGTAAAATCAAGCACTAGTGTTTTGTGCTTAAACAAAGGAGATTACAATGGGATGAGAGAAGAACTAGCTAAGGTAGACTGGGAGCAAAGACTTTATGGTGAAACAGTTGAGGAACAGTGGAGAACCTTCCAAGTGATTTTTCACAGTGCCCAGCAAAGGTTTATACCAACAAAAAGGAAGGACGGTAAAAAGAGGGAACATCGACCGTAGATATCTAAGGAAATAAGGGAGAGTATCAAATTGAAGGAAAAAACATACAAAGTAGCAAAGATCAGTGGGAGACTAGAGGACTGGAAAATCTTTAGGGGGCAACAGAAAGCTACTAAAAAAGCTAAAAAGAAGAGTAAGATAGATTATGAGAGTAAACTTGCTCAGAATATAAAAACAGATTGTAAAAGTTTCTACAAATACATAAAACAAAAAAGAGTGGCTAAGGTAAATATTGGTCACGAGGGGACATAACTTTAAACTGAGGGGTAATAGATATAGGACAGAGGTCAGAGGTAGGTTCTTTACGCAAAGAGTAGTGAGGCCGTGGAATGCCCTACCTGCTACAGTAGTGAACTCGCCAACATTGAGGGCATTTAAAAGTTTATTGGATAAACATATGGATGATAATGGCATAGTGTAGGTTAGATGGCTTTTGTTTCGGTGCAACATCGTGGGCCGAAGGGCCTGTACTGCGCTGTATTGTTCTATGTTCTATGGTCCTTTAGAGGATGAGAAGGGAGATTTAATAATGGGAGATGAGGAAATGGCTGAGGAACTGAACAAGTTTTTTGGGTCGGTCTTCACAGTGGAAGACACAAATAACATGCCAGTGACTGATGGAAATGAGGCTATGACAGGTGAGGACCTTGGGAGGATTGATATCACCAAGGAGGTAGTGATGGGCAAGCTAATGGGGCTAAAGGTAGACAAGTCTCCTGGCCCTGATGGAATGCATCCCAGAGTGCTAAAAGAGATGGCTAGGGAAATTGCAAATGCACTAGTGATAATTTACCAAAATTCACTAGAGTCTGGGGTGGTCCCGGCGGATTGGAAATTAGCAAACGTGACACCACTGTTTAAAAAAGGAGGTAGGCAAAAAGTGGGTAATTATAGGCCAGTGAGCTTAACTTCGGTAGTAGGGAAGATGCTGGAATCTATCATCAAGGAAGAAATAGCGAGGCATCTGGATGGAAATTGTCCCATTGGACAGACGCAGCATGGGTTCATAAAGGGCAGGTCATGCCTAACTAATTTAGTGGAATTTTTTGAGGACATTAACAGTGCGGTAGATAACGGGGAGCCAATGGATGTGGTATATCTGGATTTCCAGAAAGCCTTTGACAAGGTGCCACACAAAAGGTTGTTGCATAAGATAAAGATGCATGGCATTAAGGGGAAAGTAGGAGCATGGATAGAGGATTAGTTAATTAATAGAAAGCAAAGAGTGGGGATTAATGGGTGTTTCTCTGGTTGGCAATCAGTAGTTAGTGGTGTCCCTCAGGGATCAGTGTTGGGCCCACAACTGTTCACAATTTACATAGATGATTTGGAGTTGGGGACCAAGGGCAATGTGTCCAAGTTTGCAGACGACACTAAGATAAGTGGTAAAGCAAAAAGTGCAGAGGATACTGGAAGTCTGCAGAGGGATTTGGACAGGCTAAGTGAATGGGCTAGGGTCTGGCAGATGGAATACAATGTTGACAAATGTGAGGTTATCCATTTTGGTAAGAATAACGGCAAAAGGGATTATTATTTAAATGATAAAAAATTAAAACATGCTGCTGTGCAGAGAGATCTGGGTGTGCTAGTGCATGAGTCGCAGAAAGTTGGTTTTCAGGTGCAACAGGTGATTAAGAAGGCAAATGGAATTTTGTCCTTCATTGCTAGAGGGATGGAGTTTAAGACTAGGGAGGTTATGCTGCAATTGAATAAGGCGTTAGTGAGGCCACACCTGGAGTATTGTGTTCAGTTTTGGTCTCCTTACTTGAGAAAGGATGTACTGGCACTGGAGGGTGTGCAGAGGAGATTCACTAGGTTAATCCCAGAGCTGAAGGGGTTGGATTACGACGAGAGGTTGAGTATACTGGGACTGTACTCGTTGGAATTTAGAAGGATGAGGGGGGATCTTATAGAAACATATAAGATTATGAAGGGAATAGATAGGATAGATGCGGGCAGGTTGTTTCCACTGGCGGGTGACAGCAGAACTAGGGGGCATAGCCTCAAAATAAGGGGAAGTAGATTTAGGACTGAGTTTAGGAGGAACTTCTTCACCCAAAGGGTTGTGAATCTATGGAATTCCTTGCCCAGTGAAGCAGTAGAGGCTCCTTCATTAAATGTTTTTAAGATAAAGATAGATAGTTTTTTGAAGAATAAAGGGATTAAGGGTTATGGTGTTCGAGCCGGAAAGTGGAGCTGAGTCCACAAAAGATCAGCCATGATCTCATTGAATGGCGGAGCAGGCTCGAGGGGCCAGATGGCCTACTCCTGCTCCTAGTTCTTATGTGGGGGCAGGGGGTGCGGTGCAGACCGGCGCCACCTTGTCGCCCGGTGGACCTGGTTGGGCACGGTGGTATGCACCGTGATAACATGTCTGTCTTTCTCCCCCTGCAGACAATGGGCTTTGGAATCCAACCAGGAATGGTGCCCGTCTACCTAATCGTCTCAGCCCTGGGGACTGCACTGAGACTGTACGAGCTAGAGCTGCTCGAGGGGGACCCTGCAGAGGCGGAGCCTGCAGCAGAGGACCAGGAGGCAGCCACTGAGGATGGAGAGCCAGCCGCCCAATGGGTCGAGGAGGAGGAGGTGCAAGGGAGGCACCACATGAGGCCTCATGTGTACCGGCTATGCCTGTGATTCGAGGACCTGCCAGACCCGTCATGTCGTTGACGACTCCAGCTGAGCAGGACGACAGTGCAACACATCTGCCAGATCATGGCGCACCTGGCAACGTGGGGGAATGGGGGAGGACACCCGTTCCTGGTGGCTGTGAAGGTGATGATTGCTCTGAACATTTATGTCACGGGTTCATCCAAAGCGCAAAGGGGGACATAACTGGAAACTCACAGAGCTTGGTGCACAGGTGCATCCGTGCTGTCATGGAAGCCCTATGTGCAAGTCACCACAATACATCAAATTCAATGTGGACTGAGCCTACCAGGGTGCCCCTCGGGTAGGGGGGGAGGCGTGGGGTTACGGGTGTGTGGATCGGGGGTCAGTGCCAAGGGGACAGTGCTGCCTACTTACCCTGGCCGCCCTGATGAGGTTGTGCAGTTTCTTGTGGCACTGCTAGTCGGTCCTAATGGTGTTGCCCACAGCGTTCACGACCACTCCCACCTACGTCCAGGCCAGATGCACGGCGGCGGGTGGCTACCGCTTCCCCACCCTGGGGTACAGGGTGGCCCGCCTCTCCTCCACTGCATCTGGTCAGGTCTCCAGCTCGGCGTCAGTGAAGCGCCGTGCTGCTCTCCTTGCTGCCATCTTGTTGGCTGGAATCAGTGTGTGTGGGGAGTGGAGTGCTTATATGCAGCTGCAGTTTGTCAGCCTCTCGAGTGCCAATCCCGAATCCGGTGAATCAGACACCATTTTTAATTGGAATTGTTTGTGTTCCACATGGTTAGTCCCTTAACGGTCGCTGGACTGATCTAGGAGCTGCGGTAATTTTGCTGTTGTAGAACATCACCGACTCAGTCCCGGCGGCAGCACTTACTTTCTGGAATGGAGTTAGCCCTTAGTGTCTGGGTTCTCACATAAAGAATAGCAATTTAAGTGAAGCATTAAGCCCAGTGCACATACAGCTGTAGACAAATCAATGCAATGTCTTCAAAAGAGGCAATTTGTGACAAGTCACGACCGAATAACTACTTTAAGACTGGTCAAAATTTCTATTGGCTCACTCAGGTGTGATTAGAAATAAATGAGGTGGAAACTGAGCTATGAAAATAGCATAGGAGTCCTGTTATGTTTCTGGAAGAGCTTTTAAGGGAGAATGCTTAGTTACATACGTGCATTTGCATGAAAAGAGCACAGGATCCTGTTATGTTTCTGGAAGAGCTTTTAAGGAAAAATTCTGAGTTACATACATGCATTTACATGCTGTGCAGATTAAAACTCACAATAAGCTACTTCCAGTATAGTTTGTATTTCATGTGGATAAGTGTCAAAATTAACATTGTGTCTGACAGTACAACTGAGGCGTTCTATTATTTTCACTTTCTGCACCAGACACCCATTCTCTACCCTGTCAGTACCATTTACAGAAACATCCATTATCTAAAGAACTAACATGCACAACTAATTTTCATCTTGCAGAGACACAATTAGGCAAAAGTCAATGTCAGATTTTTTTTTGATGTAAGCAAATTGGATTGATTACCATGGTGACATGCAGGTGAAATCTATGATCCCCGTGCAGAAAGTGGTTCTGACATATTCTTCTCTTCGTCTTAGGCAGTCCCTTGGGATTGATGATGTCTTCCTTCCACTTCAGGTTGATGGATTCTGATATGGCTGATACGTTCAAAGCATGAGCAGCATGATATCACTGGAAGGGAAATGTGTCATGTGATTCAGGCTGAGTTTCACTTTTGCTTTGAGCAAAGTGCACACACAGCTGTGATGTCTTCAAGCTTTGCCCCTTTGCTGTCTGACTAAATGAATCCAGAATGTGCTTACCAAATCTCTTATGAATGGTTGAGGCCTTGTGCTTTGTACAATAAATAAGACCAAGGATAATATATCATTGTAACGGCAGCACGGTCGCATAGTGGTTAGCACAGTTGCTTCACAGCTCCAGGGTCCCAGGTTCGATTCTCGACTTCGGTCACTGTCTGTGCGGAGTCTGCACATTCTCTCCGTGCCTGTGTGGGTTTCCTCCGGGTGCTCCGGTATCCTCCCACTGTCTAAAGATGTGCAGGTTAGGTGGATTGGCCATGCTAAATTGCCCTGAGTGTTCAAAAAGGTTGGGTGGGGTTACTGGGTTAGGGGGAGAGTGGAGGTGTGGGCTTGGGTAGGGTGCTCTTTCCAAAGGCTGGTGCAGACTTGATGGGCCGAATGGCCTCCTTCAGCACTGTAAATTCTATGATTGTAATAACACAACATGGTGACTAGTGATGGTGGGACATATGGCAGCAAAATTAAGTACGGATATGACATGGTGAACAGTCTTAGATCATGTTACATGGCATGAGACAATCAATAGATACAAACGGTTGTGACATAGTTGCAATTACAGAGGCATGGCTACAACGTTACCAAGGATGGGAACTGAACATCCAGGGGTAATGATTATTTAGGAAGGACAGACAAAAAGACGAACAAGGTGGGGTAGCATTGTTAGGAAAGGAGGAAATTAATGCAACAGTGAGGAAGGATATTGACTCGGAAAATCATGATGTGGAATCTGTACAGGTGGAGATAAGAAACACCAAGAGGCAGAAAACTTTGTGGGGGTTGTCTATAGATCCCCAAATAGTAGTGGAGATGTAAGGGAAAACAAGAAATCAGAGATGCATGCAATAAGGGTACAATTGTAATCATGGGTGACTTCAATTTACATATCGATTGGAAAAACCAAACTAGCAATGGCAGAGTGGAGGAGGAGTTCCTGGAGTATGTGCCTGGTGGTTTTTACACCAATATGTTGAGGAATAAACCAGAGAGTAGGCTATTCTAGACTGGGTACTATGAAATGAGAAAAGATTGATTAATAATCTTGTTGTGTGGGGTCCCTAGGGGAAGAGGGACCATAATATGATAGAATTCTTCATTAAGATGGAGAGTGAAGTAATTGAATTCAAAACTAGGGTCCTGAATCTAAATAAAGGAATCTATGAGGGTATGAAGTATGAATTGGCAAGAATTGTTTGGGGAACATTGCTGGGGCTGGTTTAGCACAATGGGCTAAACAGCTGGCTTGTAATGCAGAACAATGTCAACAGAGCGGGTTCAATTCTTGTACCGGTCTCCCCGAACAGGCGCCGGAATGTGGCGACCAGGGGCTTTCCACAGTAACTTCATTGAAGCCTACTTGTGACAATAAGCTATTATTATTACCAAAGCAGTTGACAGTGGATAAGCAATAGTTCATATTTAAATAACGTGTGCATGAATTATAACAATTATTCACTCCTCACTCACGCAAAAATAAAAGAGGAAAGGTGGCTCAGCCTTGGCTTACAAAATAAATTAGGGATAATATTAAATCCAAATAATGGATGTATACAATCAGCAAGCCTCAGGTGGAGAAGTAGGCTGCAAGTGTTGGGCACACTGGATAAGTGGAGTTTGTTCAAGGATCAGCTACTGCGTGTTCTTGATAAGTATGTACCGGTCAGGCAGGGAGGAAGGCGTAGAATGAGGGAACCGTGGTTTACCAAAGAAGTGGAATCTCTTGTTAAGAGGAAGAAGGAGGCCTATGTGAAGATGAGGTGTGAAGTTTCAGTTGGGGCGATGGATAGTTACAAGGTAGCGAGGAAGGATCTAAAGAGAGAGCTAAGACGAGCAAGGAGGGGACATGAGAAGTATTTGGCAGGTAGGATCAAGGAAAACCCAAAAGCTTTCTATAGGTATGTCAGGAATAAGCGAATGACTAGGGAAAGAGTAGGACCAGTCAAGGACAGGGATGGGAAGTTGTGTGTGGAGTCTGAAGAGATAGGAGAGATACTAAATGAATATTTTTCGTCAGTATTCACTCAGGAAAAAGATAATGTTGTGGAGGAGAATGCTGAGACCCAGGCTATTAGAATAGATGGCATTGAGGTACGTAGGGAAGAGGTGTTGGCAATTCTGGACAGGCTGAAAATAGATAAGTCCCCGGGGCCTGATGGGATTTATCCCAGGATTCTCTGGGAGGCCAGGGAAGAGATTGCTGGACCTTTGGCTTTGACTTTTATGTCATCATTGGCTACAGGAATAGTGCCAGAGGACTGGAGGATAGCAAATGTGGTCCCTTTGTTCAAAAAGGGGAGCAGAGACAACCCCGGCAACTATAGACCAGTGAGCCTCACGTCTGTAGTGGGTAAAGTCTTGGAGGGGATTATAAGAGACAAGATTTATAATCATCTAGATAGGAATAATATGATCAGGGATAGTCAGCATGGCTTTGTGAAGGGTAGGTCATGCCTCACAAACCTTATCGAGTTCTTTGAGAAGGTGACTGAACAGGTAGACGAGGGTAGAGCAGTTGATGTGGTGTATATGGATTTCAGTAAAGCGTTTGATAAGGTTCCCCACGGTAGGCTATTGCAGAAAATACGGAGGCTGGGGATTGAGGGTGATTTAGAGGTGTGGATCAGAAATTGGCTAGCTGAAAGAAGACAGAGGGTGGTGGTTGATGGGAAATGTTCAGAATGGAGTTCAGTTACAAGTGGCGTACCACAAGGATCTGTTCTGGGGCCGTTGCTGTTTGTCATTTTTATCAATGACCTAGAGGAAGGCGCAGAAGGGTGGGTGAGTAAATTTGCAGACGATACTAAAGTCGGTGGTGTTGTCGACAGTGTGGAAGGATGTAGCAGGTTACAGAGGGATATAGATAAGCTGCAGAGCTGTGCTGAGAGGTGGCAAATGGAGTTTAATGTAGAGAAGTGTGAGGTGATTCACTTTGGAAGGAATAACAGGAATGCGGAATATTTGGCTAATGGTAAAGTTCTTGGAAGTGTGGATGAGCAGAGGGATCTAGGTGTCCATGTACATAGATCCCTGAAAGTTGCCACCCAGGTTGATAGGGTTGTGAAGAAGGTCTATGGAGTGTTGGCCTTTATTGGTAGAGGGATTGAGTTCCGGAGTCATGAGGTAATGTTGCAGCTGTACAAAACTCTGGTACGGCCGCATTTGGAGTATTGCGTACAGTTCTGGTCACCGCATTATAGGAAGGACATGGAGGCTTTGGAGCGGGTGCAGAGGAGATTTACCAGGATGTTGCCTGGTATGGAGGGAAAATCTTATGAGGAAAGGCTGATGGACTTGAGGTTGTTTTCGTTGGAGAGAAGAAGGTTAAGAGGAGACTTAATAGAGGCATACAAAATGATCAGGGGGTTAGATAGGGTGGACAGTGAGAGCCTTCTCCCGCGGATGGAAATGGCTGGCATGAGGGGACATAGCTTTAAACTGAGGGGTAATAGATATAGGACGGAGGTCAGAGGTAGGTTCTTTACGCAAAGAGTAGTGAGGCCGTAGAATGCCCTACCTGCAACAGTAGTGAACTCGCCAACATTGAGGGCATTTAAAAGTTTATTGGATAAACATATGGATAATAATGGCATAGTGTAGGTTAGATGGCTTTTGTTTCGGTGCAACATCGTGGGCTGAAGGGCCTGTACTGCGCTGTATCGTTCTATGTTCTATGTTCTATGATTGAGAGCATTTTGGAATTCAACACAAGGGGGCAAAACATTTGATCAAGAGGAGGAAAAAAGAATATGAGGGTTCAATTACAGGGAACATAGAAACTGACAACAAAGCTTCTATAAATATATGAAGAGGAAAAGATTAGTCAAGACAAATGGTCCCTTACAGTCAGAAGCCAGGGAAACTAAAATGGGGAATAGAGAAATTACAGAAGAATACATACTTTAGTTCTGTCTTCACAAAAGAGGGAATAAATAACCTCCCAGAGATGTGTCATGTGGGAGTACCTTTAAGAAATGGGTGTTTATAAATGGGTATGTTTATAAATATCTGTAGTGAGAGCGCCTTTAAGAAATGTACCTTTAAGAAATGGGTATTATCAGTGATGTCAGAGTGTGGGTGGAGCTGGGCTGTCTGTCAGCTTTTTACTTTCATTTTTGAGCAGGCTGCAGGGTGTGTTTTAGTTTCGTTTTCAGTGTTGGAGCTGAAGCCAGACCAAGCAGGTGCACTGCTGTTCTCTCTGCCATCAAAAGACTATCTCTTGATCATTTGGTGAATTCAGAATTATTAATATTCTCAGTAGTGAATGTAAACCTAATGTGCTTCTGTTGAAATGTCTTTCTTCTGTCTTCTGGATGTTGTTTGGGAAGCTTAAAGGATTATTTAGTGTTAGAACATAGAACGATACAGCGCAGTACAGGCCCTTCGGCCCATGGTGTTGCACCGAAACAAAAGCCATCTAACCTACACTATGCCCTTATCATCCATATGCTTATCCAATAAACTTTTAAATGCCCTCAATGTTGGTGAGTTCTCTACTGTTGCAGGTAGGGCATTCCACGGCCTCACCACTCTTTGTGTAAAGAACCTACCTCTGACCTCTGTCCTATATCTATTACCCCTCAGTTTAAAGCTATGTCCCCTCGTGCCAGCCATTTCCATCTGCGGCAGAAGGCTCTCACTGTCCACCCTATCTAACCCCCTGATCATTTTGTATGCCTCTATTAAGTCTCCTCTTAACCTTCTTCTCTCCAACGAAAACAACCTCAAGTCCATCAGCCTTTCCTCATAAGATTTTCCCTCCATATCAGGCAACATCCTGGTAAATTTCCTCTGCACCCGCTCCAAAGCCTCCATGTCCTTCCTATAATGCGGTGACCAGAACTGTACGCAATACTCCAAATGCGGCCGTACCAGAGTTTTGTACAGCTGCAACATGACCTCCTGACTCCGGAACTCAATCCCTCTACCAATAAAGGCCAACACTCCATAGGCCTTCTTCACAACCCTATCAACCTGGGTGGCAACTTTCAGGGATCTATGTACATGGACACCTAGATCCCTCTGCTCATCCACACTTCCAAGAACTTTACCATTAGCCAAATATTCCGCATTCCTGTTATTCCTTCCAAAGTGAATCACCTCACACTTCTCTACATTAAACTCCATTTGCCACCTCTCAGCACAGCTCTGCAGCTTATCTATGTCCCTCTGTAACCTGCTACATCCTTCCACACTGTCGACAACACCACCGACTTTAGTGTCGTCTGCAAATTTACTCACCCACCCTTCTGCGCCCTCCTCTAGGTCATTGATAAAAATGACAAACAGCAACGGCCCCAGAACAGATCCTTGTGGTACGCCACTTGTAACTGAACTCCATTCTGAACATTTCCCATCAACCACCACCCTCTGTCTTCTTTCAGCTAGCCAATTTCTGATCCACATCTCTAAATCACACTCAATCCCCAGCCTCCGTATTTTCTGCAATAGCCTATCGTGGGGAACCTTATCGAATGCTTTACTGAAATCCATATACACCACATCAACTGCTCTATCCTTGTCTACCTGTTCAGTCACCTTCTCAAAGAACTCGATAAGGTTTGTGAGGCATGACCTACCCTTCACAAAGCCATGCTGACTATCCCTGATCTTATTATTCCTATCTAGATGATTATAAATCTTGTCTCTTATAATCCCCTCCAAGACTTTACCCGCTACAGACGTGAGGCTCACCGGTCTATAGTTGCCGGGGTTGTCTCTGCTCCCCTTTTTGAACAAAGGGACCACATTTGCTATCCTCCAGTCCTCTGGCACTATTCCTGTAGCCAATGATGACATAAAAATCAAAGCCAAAGGCCCAGCAATCTCTTCCCTGGCCTCCCAGAGAATCCTAGGATAAATCCCATCAGGCCCCGGGGACTTATCTATTTTCAGCCTGTCCAGAATTGCCAACACCTCTTCCCTACGTACCTCAATGCCATCTATTCTAATAGCCTAGGTCTCAGCATTCTCCTCCACAGCATTATCTTTTTCCTGAGTGAATACTGACGAAAAATATTCATTTAGTATCTCGCCTATCTCTTCAGACTCCACACACAACTTCCCATCCCTGTCCTTGACTGGCCCTACTCTTACCCTAGTCATTCGCTTATTCTTGACATACCTATAGAAAGCTTTTGGGTTTTCCTTGATCCTACCTGCCAAATACTTCTCATGTCCCCTCCTTGCTCGTCTTAGCTCTCTCTTTAGATCCTTCCTCGCTACCTTGTAACTATCCATCGCCCCAACTGAAACTTCACACCTCATCTTCACATAGGCCTCCTTCTTCCTCTTAACAAGAGATTCCACTTCTTTGGTAAACCACGGTTCCCTCGCTCTACGCCTTCCTCCCTGCCTGACCGGTACGTACTTATCAAGAACACGCAGTAGCTGTTCCTTGAACAAGCTCCACTTATCCAGTGTGCCCAACACTTGCAGCCTTCTTCTCCAACCTATCCCCCCAAGTCACGTCTAATGGCATCATAATTGCCTTTCCCCCAGCTATAACTCTTGCCCTGCGGTGTATACTTATCCCTTTCCATCACTAATGTAAACGTCACCGAATTGTGGTCACTGTCCCCAAAGTGCTCTCCTACCTCCAAATCCAACACCTGGCCTGGTTCATTACCCAAAACCAAATCCAACGTGGCCTCGCCTCTTGTTGGCCTGTCAACATATTGTGTCAGGAAACCCTCCTGCACACATTGTATAAAAAACAACCCATCTAATGTACTCAAACTATAGCTTTTCCAGTCAATATTTGGAAAGTTAAAGTCTCCCATAATAACTACCCTGTTACTTTCGCTCTTATCCAGGATCATCCTCGCCATCCTTTCCTCTACATCCCTCGAACTATTTGGAGGCCTATAGAAAACTCCCAACAGGGTGACCTCTCTTTTCCTGTTTCTAACCTCAGCCCATACTACCTCGGAAGATGAGTCCCCATCTAGCATCCTCTCCGCCACCGTAAAACTGCTCTTGACTAGCAGCGCCACACCTCCCCCTCTTTTGCCTCCTTCTCTGAGCTTACTAAAACACCTAAACCCCGGAACCTGCAACATCCATTCCTGTCCCTGCTCTATCCATGTCTCCGAAATGGCCACAACATCGAAGTCCCAGGTACCAACCCATGCTGCCAGTTCCCCTACCTTATTTCGTATACTCCTGGCATGGAAGTAGACACACTTCAAACCACCTACCTGAACACTGACCCCCTCCTGTGACGTCAAATATGTGCTCCTGACCTCTATACTCTCATTCTCCCGTACCCTAAAACTACAATCCAGGTTCCCATGCCGCTGCTGCATTAGTTTAATCCCCCCCAAAGAGCACTAACAAATCTCCCCCCCAGAATATTTGTGCCCCTCAGGTTCAAATGTAGACCATCCTGTCTGTAGAGGTCCCTCCTTCCCCAGAAAGAGCCCCAGTTATCCAGAAATCTGAATCCCTCCCGCCTGCACCATCCCTGTAGCCACGTGTTTAATTGCTCTCTCTCCCTATTCCTCATCTCATTATCACGTGGCACGGGCAACAACCCAGAGATAACAACTCTGTTTGTTCTAGTTCTGACCTTCCATCCTAGCTCCCTGAAAGCCTGCCTGACATCCTTGTCCCCTTTCCTACCTATGTCGTTAGTGCCAACGTGGACCACGACTTGGGACTGCTCCCCCTCCCCCTTAAGGGCCCAGAAAACACGATCCGAGACATCACATACCCTTGCACCTGAGAGGCAACATACCAAATGTGAGTCTCTCTCGCTCCCACAAAATCTCCTATCTGTACCCCTGACTATCGAGTCCCCAATTACTAATGCTCTGCTCCTCTCCCCCGTTCCCTTCTGAGCAACAGGGACAGACTCCGTGCCAGAGGCCCGTACCCCATGGCTTACCCCTGATAAGTCCCCCCCCCCACAAGTATCCAAAGCGGTATACTTGTTTCTCAGGGGAACGACCGCAGGGGATCCCTGCACTGACTGCTTCTTCCCAGTCCCTCTTACAGTTACCCATCTATCTCCACTCTTTGGTGTAACTAATTCCCTGAAGCTGCTATCTATGACCCCCCTCTGCCTCCCGAATGATCCGAAGTTCTTCCAACTCCAGCTCCAGTTCCCTAACTCGGTCTTGGGGGAGCTGGAGATGGCTGCACTTCCTGCAGGTAAAATCAGCAGGGACACTAACGGCATCCCTCACCTCAAACATCCTGCAGGAGGAACATTGTACTCCCTTCCCTGCCATCTCTCTAACTTTCAACCAAGATCAGGCTAATAAATAAATTCTAAAAAAAAATAATAATAATAATATAATATGGTACTTACCTCACACCAATGGGTTTTATTATTAGGTTAGAGGAGGAGGGCGGGTGGGAGACACTGCACGTGTAGTGTCTCGGGTTTCCTCTCCACCAGAATTTATTGGTGAGGGGAGGGGGGGAAACCTTCCCAGAAGTCCGCGGGTCGAACTTCCTGTTCCCGCCTTAAAAAATTTAAAAAAAATACAACAGCAAAAGAGGAACAGAAACGGGACAAGGTAAGTGTTTCAAACCTAAACACTCACCCACCGGCAGCCCCTGCACTCCGCTCCCGCCGAAACTCCAAGTGCTGCTCCTGCAAGGTAAGTTATTTTAAACTTAAATACTCACCCACTGGCAGCCTCTGCACTCCGCTCCCGCCGAAACTCCAAGTGCTGCTCCTGCAAGGTAAGTTATTTTAAACTTAAATACTCACCCACCGGCAGCCCCTGCACTCCGCTTCGCCGAAACTCCAAGTGATTGCTCCTGCAAGGTAAGTGATTTTAAACCTAAATTCTCACCTACCGGCAGCCCCTGCACGCCGCTTCCCAGAAGTCTGCGGGTCGAACTTCCAGTCCCTGCCTTAAAAAATAAATTTAAAGAAAAACAACAGCAAAGAGGAACAGAAATGGGACCAGGTAAGTGTTTCAAACCTAAATACTCACCCACCGGCAGCCCCTGCACTCCGCTCCCGCTGCGTGCCGACTAGCCCCCACCAAATGGAGGATCGGTGGCTGTTTTGTGCTGAAACTTTGGTCGTAAAACACCACCGTTCCCATGCCGACATCAGGGCATAGCCTGAAAATCGGAGAATCCAGCCCATAGTCTCAGGCATCCTCCTGCATTTCTTCTTGTGTCCACTGCAGCGTTGTTGCTGCAGATTGGTTGGCAGCTCTCTATGGTTGGACTTTCTCCTGAGTGAGGTGCGGCCAGTTGACGTTCATTCAAGCATGAAATGACTGAGGGGCATTGAAGGGAAACCTTGATATTCTAAAAATTCAGGCCAATATTTATTTGGAAAGATAGAAAGTTTTCATCTGCATCAGTAAAACTCACCCATTAATCTAAATAGTGAGGAACATATCCTGTTGAGTTTAGATTCATTGCGATTTCCCACATCATTTTAATCATAGCTGCATAAAATTTACACTTAGTCACGTAAATTTAAAATCACACCCTGTTATCTCCCTGCTTTGAAAGATATCTCACATTGTCACCTTTCCTTTCAGTCTTCCATAAGTAATCCAATGTTCAGATTCAGTAGGCCCAATGGGCACAGGCAGTGGCGTAGTTGGTGGACTAGTAATCAAAAGTCATGCTGTGGGAACTTGGGTTCCAATCCTACCATGGCAGATTTGAATTTAATAAACAAAACCTGGAATTTAAAAGTCTAAATGTAATCATGAAATTGTTGTCAAACCCATCTGGTTCATTAATGCCCTTTAGGGAAGGAAATCTGTTTCTGGCCTACATATGACTCCAGATCCACAGCAATGTGGTTGACTCTTAAACACCCTCAGGGATGGGCAATAAATCTGCCCCAGCCAGCGATGCCCACATCCCGTGAACAATTAAAAACAAATGGAAGGTAAGATTGCTGAGAATAAATTTTCCAGGTTAAAGATTTATGCATTTTGAATGTCTAACCATGCGCTGTCTGAAGGGAAAAATGACTTCCTGTGACTGGAGGACACTTTGAGAAACTTGGGTTAGTCCATTTTGCTTCTCTAACTCTCACAACTCTTCCCACAACAGTGAAAGCTCAGGATTCTTTTGACTACAAGTCCTTCTAAATTTCCAAAAGAGATTGCACCAGCAGTAGCATCAGAGAACAATGCCACAATATATGAGGTGAAACATAATCAGTCTTGTGTGAGTTGATATAGAGAAGAATGCTGGGCAGTATTTTATTCTTTTCAAAAGCATTTAAAATGGACCGAAGTATTTTCACACCTACAACCGAGATAATGCAGCACTCAGTATGCTACCATGGTAAAGCAATCATTGCTATTGTGGAAGATACAAAACATCCAGGTATTTTAATAGTTCCTTCGTAAACCCATTCTCCAGAAAATCAAATATAACAGAAGCAGATGAAGCCTCAGTGGCTAGCATTGTGCTGCAAAACCTGAGTGGGAAATGCAGGAACACTATCGTTTTGCTCTGAATGACTTTACAATTCTCACATAAGAGCCAAAATCGTATCCTAACATTTTCTTTAAAACCAGAGGAATGTTACAGCACAGAAAGAGGCCATTCAACCCATGGTGGCTGCGCCAGCCAAAAAAGAGAGCAAAAAAAGGAAATTAGCGGCTCATTTTAATCCCGTTTTCCAGCATCTGTTCCCTGGCCTTGCAGGTTACATTTACAGCACTTCAGGTGCAGATCCAGCTACCTTTTAAATAAGCTGAACTAGCCTGCCTGCCGACCGGTAGGCCCCGATCGTGGGCCAGACCACCGTGGTGGACCCCCCCTGGAGTTGGATCCCCCCATTCCCCCCCACCCGACGGCCCCTGCAGCCAGAACTCCGAGGTCCCACCGAGTGGGACCATATGGCGGCATCTGGATCGACAACAGTAGCCGCTGGACGTTCCTCCCCGAAGGAAGCCTTCTCCAGAAGCGATGGATGAGGAGCCATGTCAGTGTCAGACTTGTGGGCGCCGACCATGTCGGTCCTGGGGGCGCCAGAGGCGTCGTCGTTCCGACAGAAACTGGGGTCAGCCCAGGGGCCGTACCTTCCATTTGGATGAACCTGCGGCGACTACTCCCGAGGACATGGAGACGGAGGACGTGTGTGGCAGCTCCCCATGTGGCACCATTAAGGTGACAGTACGGGTCAATGGTCACCCGCTTGAGATGGAGTTGGACATTGGCGCAGTGGTCTCCGTGATCAGCCAGAGAACATTCGACCGCATCAAGCAGGGTATACAGACCCTTACATTAACCGAAACACAGGCCAGGTTGGCCACCTACACGGGGGAACAATTGGACATTGCAGGAACAAGATGACCCCTGTTGTTTATGGATGCCAGGAGGGGCGTTTCCCACTTATCGTGGTGCGCGACCATGGGCCCAGCCTGTTGGGTCGGGACTGGTTGCGCCATTTGCGGCTGCAGTGGCAGCACATGCTCCAAACAGGTTCTGGAGGATTGACGGAGGTACGAGGACAGTATTCAGATGTATTCCAGCCCGGTTTGGGGAAAATAAAGGGGGCCGTAGCCCGTATCCAAGTGGAACCAGGAGCCACGTCGCGCTTTTTCCAGGTGCGCTCGGTGCCCTACACCTTGCTCGAGAAGGTAGAAGGGGAGCTCACTCGTTTGGAATCCTTGGGTATTATCAGGCCCGTCTGTTTCGCAGACTGGGCAGCGCCAATTGTACCTGCAATGAAGCCAGATGCCACAGATCGCTTGTGCAGCGACTATAAACTTACAGTGAATATTGCTTCCCAACTCGACCGATATCCAATGCCTCGCATAGAGGATCTCTACGCGAAGTCTCTACGTGGACTCTCATTCACGAAATTAGATATGAGTAACGCCTACCTATCATTGGAGCTGGATCCTGCCTCCCGGCCATATGTAACTATTAATACACACTGAGGTCTGTATGAATTTACATGGTTGCACTTTGGGGTATCCTTTGCCTGCGCTATCTTTTCCGAGAGGATAAGCCAATATTGCCCATTGCATCCACACTGATCCAGTGCTGGGCTTTGTTACTCGCTGCCTACGAGTATTCTCTGGAGCATAAACCAGGGACCCAGATAGCGAATGGCGATGCACTGAGCCGATTGCCTTTGTCGACCGGCCCCATGTTGACCCCCATGACCGGTAAGTTGGTTGCAACCTTAAATTGTATAGACTCCTTGCCTGGCACAGCATCACAGATCCGTGACTGGACCCAGACAGAGCCAGTCCTGTCAAAGGTTCGGCACATAGTCCTGTACGGTGAGCAACATAAGACAGCTCCCAGGCGCGTTGCGGGCATTTTCCTCCAAGCTGTCAGAATTTAGCGTGGAAGACGGTATCCTCTTGTGAGGGATGCGTGTGATTGTCCCAGAAAAAAGACAAGAGCTGATACTAAAGGACTTGCACAATGGGCATCCGGGTGTGACCAAAATGGAAATGTTGGCCCGGAGTTATGTCTGATGGCCAGGCCTCGCCACGAACATTGAGAAGGTGGCCCAAACCTGCTCCATTTGCCCGGAGCATCAGAAGCTTCCACCGTCCGTGCCCCTACATCACTGGGAATGGCCAGAGCGGCCTTGGGTGCGCTTGCTGCGGATTTCGCTGGCCCTTTTCAAGGATCCATGTTCCTTCTATTAATCGATGACCAATCTAAATGGTTACAAGTGCATAAGGTGGTAGGCACAACGTCCTGTGCAACAATCGAGAAGATGCGTTTGTCTTTCAGTACGCATGGCCTCCCCGTGGTGCTGGACAACGGCACTCCGTTCACAAGTGAGGAGTTTGTGAGGTTCATGAAGATGAACGGCATGCGCCATATCCTCACCGCTCCATACCACCCGGCTTCCAATGGGTTGGCGGAGCGTGCAGTGCAGACATTCAAACGTGGCCTAAAGAAGGAAGCAATCTTACGGTTCTATGGACACTAGACTGGCTCGTTTTTTGTTTTCATACAGGACCACTCCACATGCGGTGACTGGGGTAGCTCCCGCGGAACTCCGAATGGGCCGGAGACAGTCTTTAAAACTGCTGTCTTAAAGACACTCAACGTCTCGGCCTCCACCGCCCTCTGTGGCAATGAATTCCACAGACCCACCACTCTCTGGCTGAAGAAATTTCTCCTCATCTCTGTTCTAAAGTGACTCCCTTTTATTCTAAGGCTGTGCCCCCGGGTCCTAGTCCTCTGTGCTAAAGAGGCTGTTTAGCACAGGGCTAAATCGCTGGCTTTGAAAGCAGACCAAGTCAGGCCAGCAGCACGGTTCAATTCCTGTACCAGCCTCCCCGAACAGGCGCCGTAATGGGGCGACTAGGGGCGTTTCACAGTAACTTCATTTTGAAGCCTACTTGTGACAATAAGCAATTTTCATTTTCATTTTCAATGCCGCACAGCTTCAATGATAGCTTGGGCCTCCTTTTCGACGTAGGAGTGCCGAATTTCGGAGGCATGGAGGGTGCGGGAAAAGAATGCCATGGGCCTGCCTGCCTGGTTGAGGGTGGCGGCCAGAGCGACGTCTGATGCATCGCTCTTGACTTGGAAGGTGAGCGTCTCGTCGACCGTGTGCATCGCGGCCTTGGAGATGTCGGCCTTGATACGGTTGAAGGCCTGGTGAGCCTCGGCCGTCAGTGGGAAAACGGTGGAGTGGGTGGGTCTTGTCTGCATAGTTTGGGACCCACTGGGCGTAGTATGAGAAGAACCCCGCAGATGGTGACATTATCCAGGTACGGGAAAGTGGCCCGCAGTCCGTACCGGTCAACCATTTGGTCCATCTCCCGTTGGAAGACCGAGACCCTGTTAGTGACGCCGAAGGGAACCCTAAGGAAGTAGTAAAGGCGGCCATCTGTTTCAAACGCTGTGTACTGGCGGTCCGCCTTGCGAATGGGGTGCTGGTGGTAGGCAGATTTCAGGTCCACTATCGAGAAGACCCGGTACTGTGCAATCTGATTGATCATATCAGATATGTGTGGGAGGGGGTACGCGTCGAGCTGCGTGTACCGATTGATGGTCTGACTGCAGTCAGCGACCATCCTGTTTTTCTCCCCAGTTTTCACCACTACCACTTGGGCTCTCCATGGGCTGTTGCTGGCCTTGATAAAACCTTGCCGCAGCAGCTGCTGGACCTCCGACCTGATGAAGGTCCTGTCCTGGGCGCTGTACCGTCTGCTCCTGGTGGCGACGGGTTTGCAATCTGAGGTGAGGTTCGCAAACAGGGAAGGTGGGTCGACCTCGAGGGTCGTGAGACCACAGACATTAAGGGGTGGTAGGGGCCCGCCAAATTTTAGGGTTAGGCTCTGGAGGTTGCACTGGAAGTCCAGGCCGAGTAGCAAGGCAGCGCAGAGGTTGGGGAGGACGTAGAGCTGGAAGCCGCTGAACTCTACGCCCTGGATGGTGAGGGTGGCGATGCAGTACCCCCGGATCGCCACGGAGTGTGATCCGGAGGCCAGGGAGATTCTCTGGTTGATGGGATGTACCGTGAGGAACCAGCTCCTTACCGTATCGGGATGGATGAAGCTCTCAGTGCTCCTGGAGTCCAGAAGGCAGGAGATCTTGTGTCCGTCGACCTTCACTGTCGTCGACCCGGTCGCGAGGTTGTGCGGCCGGGACTGGTCGATCGTGACAGAGGCCAGGCATGGCTGGTTGGCGGCGGTTGCAGGCGATGAGTGGCCCGGTGAGGTACCCGACGAGCAGGGGTCCTGAGGTGGGGAAGATGGCGGCGCCCACGGGGCGCATGTGTCCTGAGGCAGGCAAGATGACAGCGCCCACGGGCCGCACGTGTTGTGAGGGGAGCAAGATGGCGGCACCCACGGGCTGAACGTGGTCTGAGGTGAGGAAGATGGCGGCGCCCACGGGTCACACATGGGGTTGCAGGGACAATAGCGGCGATCGAGCGGGCCTGGCACACAGCAACAAAATGTCCTTTCTTCCCACAGGCTTTGCAGAGCGCGCTCCATGCCGGGCAGCGCTGCCGGGGGTGTTTTGACTGTCCGCAGAAGTAGCACTTGGGTCCCCCGGGGTTGGTTGGCTGCCGCGCGGCGCAGTCCTGGGGTTGGCTGGGGGAGGTCGCTGATCTGATGAGGTCCACGGTCGGGTGTTCACTAGCGGGGTTCACGATGCGCAGGAGGAGTGCGCCGTGCGGTCGGGGGCATACGCCTGTATATTGCGTGAGGTGACTGTGAGCGAGAGCGCTAGTTTCTTGGTCGCCGCGAGGTCGAGGGCAGTCCCTTCTAAGAGGTGCTGGCGGATGTAGGCCGACGCTATGCCCGTAACAAATGCGTTTCTAAGTAGCAGGTCAGAATGTTCAGCGCTGAAACATCCTGGCAATCACAGACTCTCACCACGACATGCAGGGCACGCCAGAAATCTTCCACAGACGCACCGGGGAGTTGATGCCGCGTGGATAGGAGGTGCCTGGCGTAGATTTTGTTAGTCTGCTGAGTGTAGTTTCCTCCAGTAGTGCCATGGGCTCAGCGTAGGTCTGCACGACCCGGATGAGGGAAAAAATATCGGAGCTCAGCCACGTGTAGAGGATCTGGAGCTTCTGTGCCTCTGAGGGTGGTTCTGTCGCAGATCCGATGTATGCTTCAAAGCAAGCTAGCCAATGTGCGAAGGCCGACTTGGCATTGTCTGCTTGAGGGTGCAGCTGCAGACAATCAGGCTTGATGTGGAGATCCATCGTTGTAAAATCTCTGCGTAATAAATTGATGCACTATCAATTACGACGAGACGAGAGTAGAGTGTAATCGAGGCTTTATTACGCAGAGATGTGGAGCCTCCCGCAGCTGCTGCCGAAATGGCTGCAGCTCGGAGAGCCCACACATTTATACTCCGCCTATTGGGCGGAGCCAGCAGGCAGGGATCTACCCCCCCCGTACCTGTAGTACAGGGGCCTTACCGTAATACCATCGTATGCAGTATATACTATACAACAGTGGTGACTACCACACACTGGCTATGCCTCACTCAGGGTGTGCTCTCTCCCAATGTTCGTGCACAAAGCTCACTGTCGCTGTTACATTTTCGTGCAGTTTCTCCTGGCAAACAAGTGTGTGATATAATCTTATCATAAAGTCTGCTTTATTTCCTCTACAAATGTTAATCATTCTCTCAAAGAAATTCAGAACAGTTGTCTTTGAAACCTGACTATCATATGTAAGTGATATGAAAAAACAGTTTCAAGGATCTAAGGCTCAATTGTTTCAGCTCCACGGAGGTTGCTTTAGAGGCAAATGATACAAGTGTCCCCTTCTGCTCAGCGAAATAACAGGATCACTTCCACCATTAATATTCCAAAGTGCCACGACCATCACCTTTAGTGCCTCCTGTGAGTGATTGTCCATCCCTGAGGCTGCAGCAATACTGTGGTGCCAGGTTTTTGTTCCTGTTACTGCCAGATTGCATGTTGTGATCCTAACCACAAACTACACTGCTGGCTTGCACCCTCCGGGTCACACGCTTATGCCCATGACAGTTTGTAGCTGGGATGGTCCCGGTAAAGGTTCAATTGTATAGCTGAACCCTGAGAGATGGGTGGAAAGAGCATAGGTGGAAGGGCAATGGTTTGTGGCAAATGTGGGGTATGTCATCTTCTGAGGTATTATAGTAACCTGAGTCAATGCAGTCTATATTGTAAGCAAAGTGCTGCCCTCTCCATGGCTGTATCTTGTGAAGCTTTTCTAGCCTTAACTCTGTTCAGTGTACACCTTCCTTGTAATGTGTATAAGCAGCAGCATTGGTTATATTTCCCATGGAAAACCCATGATGGGCCATCTCTTACATTATCAGCAAACAATCAGTTTTTTTCAATATATTTTATTCCCAACACATTAAACAAAATAACACAAGCTTAACATCTAACCAAAGTGTACAGTTTGTACACTTTTTCCCCTTTTAATACGCCCTCCCACTCTGCACCGCCTACCCCCCCCCCCCCCCCACCCCCGTGATGCACTATCAATTGCTACAAAGACGAGAGGAGTGAATAATCGAGGCTTTATTGAGCAAAGATGTGTGGCCTCCTGTAGCTGCTACCAGAATGGGTGTGCACACACATTTATACGCCACCTATTGGGCGGAGCCAGCAGGCAGGGATTTACACATGTACCTCTAGTACAGGAGCCTTACCGTACTACATCTAATATACAGATACTACATCTAATATACAGTTAGCAGTGACTACCACATTCATTCCCAGTTAAAAAAAGAGTTCGACGGGGTGGTGGAAAAATTTACAGTTCAGGCAAAATTTACAGGTTCAGTCGGTCGGGTGCCTTGGTCCTCCGCTGTGATCGTCTCCGCCCCGGTGGTGATGCGGGCGCCGACTTGGTCACCTGTGACTCCTGGAGCGTAATTTCCCCGTCTTCATCGCCCACGGGTGGAACCAGTGGGAGGACGGGTTGGCCTGGAGTGGGGGCTGTGGTGATGTGCGTTGGGGGGAGGGTGAGTGGTGCCAGGGCAATCGGAGGGGGGGGTGTCGGGTGGTGGGCCGTGGGTGGGGATCCAGCTGGTGCCAGGTCCCGGAGGGAGACTGTGTCCTGGCACCCGTCGGGGTGCGCCACGGTGGCGTACTGCGGGTTCGCAGTAGTTGTACTCTTTCGACCAACGGGTCCGCCTTGTGGGTCCGCACGTGTTTGCGGAGGAGGACGGGTCCAGGAGCTGCCAACCATGTTGGGAGCGAAACACCGGAGGTGGATTTCCTGGGGAAGGCAAGGAGACGTTCATGGAGGGTTTCGTTAGTTGCAGTGCAGAGTAGTGATCTGATGGAGTGGAGCGCGTCGGGGAGGACATCCTGCCAGCGGGAGACCGGGAGATTTTTAGACCGTAGGGCCAGCAGGATGGCCTTCCAGACCGTCCCGTTCTCCCTTTCCACCTGCCCGTTTCCCCAGGGATTGCGGCTGGTCATCCTGCTTGAGGCAAAACCCTTGCTGAGCAGGAACTGACGTAGCTCATTGCTCAAAAAGGAGGATCCCCAGTCGCTGTGGACGGAAGCGGGGAAACCGAACAGATGAAGATGCTGTTGAGCGCTTTGATGACAGTGGCAGAAGCCTTATCAGGGCATGGGATAGCGAAGGGAAATCAGGAGTACTCATCGACCACGTTCAGGAAGTACGTGTTTCGGTCGGAGGAGGGGGGGGCCCTTTGAAGTCGATGCTGAGGCGTTCAAAGTGGCGGGAGGCTTTCACCAGGTGCACTCAATCTGGTCGGTAGAAGTGTGGTTTGCACTCCGCGCAGACCTGGCAATCTCTAGTGACAGTCCTGACCTCTGCAATGGAGTAGGGCAGGTTGCGGGCCTTTGTGAAGTGGAAGAATCAGGTGACCTCCGGGTGACAGAGACCATCTTGTAGGGCCCGGAGTCGGTCCATTTGTGCGCTGGCACATGTACCTCGGGATAGGGCATCGGGGGGCGCGTTGAGCTTCCCGGGGCGATACAAAATCTCATAATTGTAGGTGGAGAGCTCGATCCTCCACCTCAAGATTTTATCATTTTTAATCTTGCCCCGCTGTGTATTATTGAACATGAAGGCAACCGACAGTTGGTCAGTGAGGAGAGTGAATCTCCTGCCGGCCAGGTAATGCCTCCAATGCCGCATAGCTTCCACGATGGCTTGGGCCTTCTTTTCTACAGAGGAGTGCCGAATTTCGGATTCATGGCGGGTTCGGGAAAAGAATGCCACGGGCCTGCCTGCTTGGTTGAGGGTGACGGCCAGAGCTACATCCGATGCATCGCTCTCGACCTGGAAAGGGAGAGACTCGTCGACGGCATGCATCGTGGCCTTGGCGATGTCTGCCTTGATGCTGTTGAAGGCATGGCGGGCCTCAGCCGTCAGGGGAAAAATTGTGGAGTGAATGAGTGGGTGGGCCTTGTCTGTATAGTTAGGGACCCACTGTGCATAATGAGAGAAAAACCCCAGGCATCGTTTCAGGGCCTCGGGGGAGGGGGAGTTCCATGAGGGGGCGCATGCGGTCGGGGTCGGGCCCTAGAACTCCATTTTCCACAACATAGCCAAGGATGGCTAAGCGGTTGGTGCGGAGCATGCACCATGCACTTCTCCTTATTGTACATGAGATGAAGGAGTTTGGCGGTGTGGAGGAATTTGCGAAGGTTAGCGTCGTGGTCCTGCTGATCATAGCCGCAGATGGTGATGTTATCTAGGTACGGGAAGGTGGCCCGCAGTCCGTGCTGGTCAACCATTTAGTCCATCTCCCGTTGGAAGACCGAGACCCCGTTAGTGACGCCGAAGGGAACCCTAAGGAAGTGATAGAGGCGGCCATCTGCTTCGAACGCAGTGTACTAGCGGACCGCCTTGCGAATGTGATGGTCGGCAGATTTCAGGTCCACTGTGGAAAAGACCCGGTACTGTGCAATCTGATTGAACATATCAGATATGCGTGGGAGGGGGTACGCGTCGAGCTGCGTGTACCTATTGATGGTCTGGCTGTAGTCAATGACCTTCCTGTGTTTCTCCCAGTCTTTACTACTACCACTTGGGCTCTCCAGGGGGTGTTGCTGGCCTCAATGACCCGTTCCCACAGAAGCCACTGGATCTCCGACCTGATGAAGGTCCTGTCCTGGGCACTGTACCGTCTGCTCCTGGTGGCGACGGGTTTGCAATCCGGGTTTGCAAACAAGGAAGGTGGGTCGACCTTAAGGGCCGTGAGGCCGCATACGGTGAGGGGTGGTAGGGGTCCGCCGAATTTAAAGTTAAGCTTTGGAGGTTGCATTGGAAGTCCAGACCGAGTAACAGGGCAGCGCAGATGTTGCAGAGGACGTAGAGCCGGAAGTTGCTAAACTCTACACCCTGGACGGTGAGGGTCATGGTGCAGTACCCCCGGACTTCCATAGAATGGGATCCGGAGGCCAGGGAGATTCTCTGGGTAACGGGGTGTACCACGAGGGAGCAGCGCCTTACCATAGTCGGGTGGATGAAGCTTTCCGTGCTCCCAGAGTCAAAAAGGCAGGAAATCTTGTGCCCATCGATTTTCAACGTTGTCGTTGCGGATGCGAGATTGTGAGGCCGGGCCTGGTCGAGAGTGATCGAGGTGAGCTGCGGCTGTTGCTGGGAGACCCCGGGCTGGTGAGCGGTGGTGGCAGGCGATGAGCGGCCAGATGAAGTTCCCGACGAGCAGGTGTCCTGAGGCGCCATCCAAGATGGTGCCGAAGATGGCCGCGCCCATGGAACGCACATGGCGGGCAGCATTAAAGATGGCGGCACCCACGGGCCACACGTGGTCTGCGGGGAAGAAGATGGCAGCGCCCATGGGCTGCACGTGGTGTGTAGAGAAGAAGATGGCGGTGCCTGCGGGCCACACGTGGTCTGCGGGGATGAAAATGGCGGCGCCCACAGGTCACTCATGGTGGGTGTAGGAACGCTGGGCCTGGAGACAGCAGCGATTGACCGGGCCTGGCACGCAGCAGCAAAATGTCCCTTCTTTCTGCAGACCTTGCAGGTTGAGCTCCGCACCGGGCTGCGCTGCCGGGGGTGTTTGGTCTGCCCGCAGAAGTAGCATTTGGGCCTCCCGGGGATGGCTGGCTGCCGCGCGGCGCAGGCTTGCGGCGGGCTGGGGTCGGTAGCTGGTGGGGTCCACTATGTCCACAAGGGTGCCGTGCGGTCGGGGGCGTACGACTGGACATTACAGGAGGCGACTGTTAGCGAATTCGCGAGCTTCCTAGTTGCCGTTAGACCCTTCCAATAGGCGCTGGCGGATGTACGCCGACCCCATGCCCATAACAAAAGCGTCTCTGATTAAAAGTTCTGCATGCTTGACTGCTAAACTGCCTGGCAGTCCCAGTTCCTCGCCAGGATGTGCAGGGCACGCCAGAAATCGTCTAGGGACTCACAGGGGAGTTGCTGTCTCATGGACAGGAGGTGCCTGGCGTAGAGTTTGTTAACCGGCCGAACGTAATGTCCTTTCAGGAGCTCCATTGCTTCAGCGTAAGTGGACACATCCCGGATGAACGGAAAAATGTCAGGGCTCACACGTGAATAAAGGACCTGGTGCTTCTGTGCGTTTGAGGGTTGTTCAGCCGATGTTCGGAGGTAGCTTTCGAAACAGGCTAGCCAGTGGTCAAAGGCCGAAGTGGCATTGGCTGCTTGAGGGTGTAGCTGTTGGCGGTCAGGCTTGATGCGAAGTTCCATCGTTTTAAATTGATGCACTATCAATTATTACAAAGACGAGAGTAGTGAATAATCGAGGCCTTATTGAGCAAAGATGTGTGGCCTCCTGTAGCTGCTACCAGAAGGGAGCAGCTCCGGTGTGCACACATTTATACGCCACCTACTGGGTGGAACCAGCAGGCAGGGATTTACCCATGTACCTCTAGTACAGGAGCCTTACCGTACTATATCTAATATACAGGTACTACATCTAATATACAGTTAGTGGTGACTACCACACCCTGGCGACAAACAGTTCCTTAAATATAGCCGTGGGGTGGCATGTGGCGCAGTGGATAGCACTGGGACTGCGGCGCTGAGGACTCGGGTTCGAATCCCGGCCCTGGGTCACTGTCCGTGTGGACTTTGCACATTCTCCCCATGTCTGCATGGGTTTCACCCCCACAACCCAAAGATGTGCAGGTTAGGTGGATTGGCCACGCTAAAATGCCCCTTAATAGGAAAATAAAAAAATAATAATTGGGTACTCTAAATTTAATTTTTTTTTAAAATAGCTGTAATCGGCCTTACCATATCTCAAAGCCCTCCTCTGACCCACTTAAGGCAAATTTGATTTTTTTCCAACCTGAGAAATTTGAACATATTCCCCAGCCATTCTACGACCCTCAGTAGCGTAGCCGACCTCCAATTCAAAAGTATCCATCTCAGGGCAATCAGAGAGGTGAAGGCCACAAATTCGGCCTCCTTCCCCACTGACACCCCAAAGATCGCCATCATCGGATCCGGTTTCATCTCAAACCCTCCCAAAAGTTCTCCAACTCCTCACACCCCCAGAACATATGAGCATGATTCTTCAGCCCCTCCCACGCTTCTTAAACCTGTCTGCTATCCCCGTAAAAACCCACTCACCCGAGCCCGAGTCATGTGGATCCTGTGAACCACCTTAAATTGTATTAAACTCATTCTTGCGCAGGAAGAGGTTGAGTTCACTCGGCGCATTACCTCACACCAAAGTCCCCATCGTACCTCCCTTCTGTAGCCATCTGGGATGGCCACTTACAACTAGGGACAGAGAAACTCGCAAAGCCTAGTGGGTAAAATGGACAAGGCAAGACTCAGGCAGGCTCAGAGCCTGAAATGTATATTTGCAAGCAAGAAGTCCAGACGGTATTGAAACTCCGACCAATTAGCATTTTGATGGGGCCATTTAACATTCAATCCTATATTCCATTCTCCCTATAAATAATAAAAAGGGAACCTCTAACTATCTTTAACTAGACTACACTCATGCTGCTATTTAACAATCAAAGAACTTATCTTACAATACAAAAATCCAATAGCAGCATCACATTTCTGTTTATCACTAGCATTCACACACAGAAAAATAAGCTTTATTAACGAAACAACCACCGCGAAATTTATTAAAGAGAAAGGTTCAGAAAGAGTGTGGGGTTTGCTGAAGTCCGAGGAAAGGGGCTCTAAAGGTGTATACTGGAGGGCGGGAGGCTCTCCATCTCCATTTCCGCAATCTGATTGTCTGGATCACACTGCACAATATAACTATCACTAGTAAGGCTTCCACTGTGTATGACAGGGAGTACCATTTTAACGAGATTCTCACACCATGTGGGGGTATCGGTGGCAGGGTCTATGTGTGGTGTAGTGTCCGGGCTGGGGGTATTGTGTTGGGTAGTCGTGTTCGGGGCTTGTGTGGTGAGGGAGGTAGAGGTAGGTAACGCACGCAACTGTATTGATCCAGCGACGATCATGACCATTTCAGGCTCTGAGCCTGCCTGAGTCTTGCCTTGTCCATTTTAACCGCTTGGCTTTGCGAGTTTCTCTGTCCCTAGTTGTAAGTGGCCATCTCAGATGGCTACACTTCCCAACTCCTGCTCCTACTACCGCTTGATCCTTTTCACTACTGTCTCACCCTGCTCTCCCAACCACCAATCTTGCCAATCCCAGCTCATCGGGGAGCAGAAATTTTTCCAGAAGCGTAAACTCTGGTACCTGAGGTAACAAAGGCAGCTCCTTACGTACAAAGGCCCACGCCTGCTAGTACCTAAACTAACTCCCCGTTAGTAACTCAAACCTCTCCCGCAGCTCCTCTCAACGGGATCATAATTACATTCAGCAACCTCCTAATATTACGAGAGAGATGGTGCCCCTCCCCTTCACAAAGCCTATTGGTCCTACGAAATCTCCTCCGGCACGAACCCCTCAAACCTTCTCGCCAGTATCTTTGCCAGGACTTTCATGTCCGTGTTTAGCAGCGAGATGGGCTTGTAGGACCCGTACCCCAATGGATCCATCATCTTTTTCGGGATCAGCGAAATTGAGATCTGCGCCAATGTGGCTGGCAACTCCCCCTTTTCCACCGCTGCACTAAACATGCCCAAAAGGTAGGGGGTGAACTCCATCAAGAACTGCTTATAAAATTCCGCTGGAAAGCCATCTGGCTCCGGCGCCTTCCCCCGACTGCATCATACCAATGCACTCCATCACCTCCTTTAATCCTACGGCTCCTCCAGGGCCTGCCTCTTCCCCTCCTCCAGCTCCGGACCATCCAAAAATCGACCAATATCAGCCTCCTCCCCTCCCCATTAGCCTCTTCATGAATCCCACATCGTGCCAATTAAGCGCATACACATTCACTGACACTACCAGAGTCCCCACTAGCATCCCACTCACTATCACAAACCTCCTTCCCGGGGTGCCGCACTTGCCTGGCCCCCATACACCTTGTTTTCTTGCTCAACAATATGGCAACCCTATCAACCTCTAGTCAAACCATGGTGGGCCTCTAACCATCTGACCTGCAATCCCTCCAATCCTTCTCTCCACACCTCACCCCACCCCCCCCACCCCGCACCCAACCCACCATGAGAAACATCATCCCAACATGGCCCCCCCTACAGAGCATTCCCGAGCCATCCCACCCAACACACATCAACTCCTCATACCCTGCACAGAACATAACCAACAGAGTGCATTGAAACAAAACACTATACCCCAAAGCCGAATGCCCCCCCTCCAAAACAAGCAGCAATTAAACTTCAGTATAAAAATACCAAAATACAAGAAACACAAAATGTATCCAACAATACAAAAAATGCAAAAGATACAAAACAAACCCCAAACCACAAAGAATGGGGCCGTGGAGGTCAACCATCCCGCTTACAACTTTTCCCAGGCTGCAAACAAAAACCCGCCCGCCCGTCTCCTGGCCACTCCGCTCCAATGTCCTCCGGATATGATTTCCTTCCCACCCGTAGTCCAACCGAGCCCTGGCCTCGCTCAGAACTGTTTCTTTGTCCTGGAACTTGTGGATACTCACAATCACCGCCCGTGGCGGCTCTGCCATTCTTGGCCTCTGCCTCAGGGACCTTTGGGGCCGATCCACCTCCGGGGCCTTCTCCAGCATCTCCTCTTTCACCAACCTGGCCAGCAGCTTCGCAACATAGCCCGTTGCGCTCGTTCCTTCCATTCCCTCCGGGAGGCCCACAGTCTGCATATTTTGTCCCCTGGACCTATTTTCCTGGTCCTCCACCTTTGCCTGCAGCATCTTAAACATGCTCACAGGACCACCATCTCTGCTTATACGTCATAATCCAATCACTTTGGTCCAATATCACCTTCTCCACCTTCTGGATCATGTGCCCCCTACACATTGAGGCTCTTCTTCACCCTTTCCAAGGTCGCACGAAAAGGTGCCCCTGTTCCTTCGACCAGTCGTTCTGCATTACACAGCTGCCGAAATTCATCCTTAATGAAGCTCATCAACTGCTCCGTTTGCAGCTTTCCCATTGATGACGACCCTTCCCATCCTCCATTTTTATAACTGATGCTCCTCCAGCTCTTTAGCCAGAGCTCTCACCCTCTTCTGTCGAGTTTGATAGCCCGCAGGCATGCCATCCAGAGGAGAGCGTATCCCCCTCCACTCTCCGCACAACTTGTCCACCAAAATTCCCCAAGGTTTGGGTAAAAGGGGCCAAAACCAATGCCTTCAACCAGGAGCCTCTCTGTGTGCCTGATGCGACCGTCAATTCACATGAGACGATTAGTCGAAGTGAACAGTGGTTTTAATAAGGTAGATCTGTGCCTGCCTGCGACTGCTCTGTACTGAGTGCCGCCTACAGGCTGCAGATCTATATACCACCCCTGAGGGGGCGGAGCCCACAGGGGCATCAACATAGTACAGTACAATACAGTGGTGAATTGAAGTAGCAATACGTTCACCACATTCACCCCCTGTTAAAAATTGAAGTCCAGCGGGGGTGAAGTGGGCTCACATATCGAGTCTGTCTGGAGCCTTAATCGTTCTCTGTGATCGCCTCCGCTCCGGCTTCGCTGCGGGCACGGGTGTTGGACTCATTGACTCCGGGAGCGTGTCATCTGGAGCTTCATCACGGTGTGTCGGCGATGGGGGAAGGGAGGGTGTAGGCTGTGTAGGGGCAGGGACGGTGTTCAGGATCCCAGGGGGGCAGCTGGTAGCCTGCCGTGAGGGACTCGGTTGGTGGTGATAGGCGGTGTAGGGGGGGCGCGTTGGTGATGGTCGCTGGGGAACCGGTGGGTGCCAGATCCCGGAGGGCGACTGTATCCTGTCGTCCGTCGCGGCGCGCCACGTAGGCATACTGAGGGTTGGCATGTAGGAGCTGGACCCTCTCGACCTGGGGCTCGGACTTATGGCTCCTCACATGCTTCCGGAGGAGGACAGGCCCTGGTGTTGTCAGCCAGGAAAGAAGCAAGACCCCAAAGATGGACTTCCTGGGGAAAACAAATAGACGGTCGTGAGGGGTCTCGTTCATGGCTGTGCAGAGGAGCGACACAGTAACCTCGGATCTGCACTGAATGTGATCAGGAAGCAAGGGAAATTGTTTGAAATGTGGGGGAAATCTGGAGGGAGCAGCACCTTACCGTGTCCGGATGGATGAAGCTCTCCGTGCTCCCAGAGTCGAACAGACAGGGCGTTTCGTGCCCATCAACCCGGACGGTCATCATGGAGTTCTTGAGGTTCTTGGGCCATGACTGGTTGAGAGTGACCACACCGAGCTGTGGGTAGCCGGCGTGGTTGGTGGTAGGGAGGGGGTCCCAAGATGGCGGCCCTCGTCGGTCGCACGTGTCGAGCAGGCGTTGTCTGACATAGCTGGACTGGACTCCAGCCACATAGGTGTCCCGGATGGCGAGTTCCATGTGCTGCGAGGCCGTGACGTCCTTGCAGTTACAGTTCCGAGCGAGTACCCTCAGGTCGCGTAGATATTCCTCCAGCGATTCCCCGGGGCGTTGACGACATGTGGTGAGGAGATGCCGCGCTAACACTTTGTTCACCGGCCTCACGTAATGTCTTTTCAGGATCGTGGTCGCGTCCTCGATTAGTAAAAAGATTCTGCGGCTCACCTGGGCGTTGAGGAGATTCAGCTTGTGTGCCTCGGTGATGGCAGGCGAGGAGGAGGAGGCGAGGTCGGCCTCAAAGCAGCGGAGCCAATGTGAGAAGATTCCTTTGGCTTCAGCTGCCTGTGGGTCGAGTTCCAGTCGATCAGGTTTGAGGGCGGCTTCCATTGCGATATTTTAGCTTATTAAATTGATGCGACCATCAATTGACACGAGACGATTCGTAGAAGTGAACAGTGGTTTTAATAAGCTAGAGCTGTGCCTGCCTGCGACTGCTCTGTACTGAGTGCCCCCTACAGGCTGCAGGTTTATATACCACCCCCGAGGGGGCAGAGCCACAGGCGGAGCCCACAGGGGCATCAACATAGTACAGTACAATACAGTGGTGAATTGCAGTAGCAATACGTTCACCACAGTGCCACCACTCACTCCATGGCCACCATCGGAAGTCAACTATCACAGTTAGCACTCGCCTGACTACTGATTAACGTCTCGTCCAAGCAACAGCAACACTTGCATCCACATCCTGTTTGAGAGCAGGAACTTCTTACTGGCCCACTTTTTAATCCCTGACCGAATTGGGTAACACACACACAGCCACTATGTTGTGTTCTATGTCTCCCCTGATCATGAAGACACGCATTGAACATGTGTGTTTAGCTACAACAAGTATTTATTATCAAACACATGGACCGGTAACCAGAAAACCTATGTACAGACAATTATATCTAATCTACTTGAGAGCTACGGTGAGATACGACTGTCCTGTTGTCCATCCTGCTGCCAACTGCCGCGACTCGTCAGTCACCTGATGTATATCTGGCTCCACCTACTGGCAGGAGGTCATAACTGTCAGCTTTATACATTTGTACAATTATATACAAATATGCATATGTGCATATCACCACACAGTACCTGGGGTGACAGGGCCGACTCCAACCCTTCCTCACCCCCGTGGAGTAAAATTTCAGCCGTATGGTGAAGTTTCTCCTCAGTCGGGATTGAGGAGTGACGATTTTACTGACTGCATACCTGACTCGGGAGCAAAATTTCGAGCCTTGATTTTGTTCGTATATTTAAAATTAGAAATAGAATATGCTCAAGAAAATATTGTCTGGGCAGTATAACATTGGTGGTTGGCAAGATAACGGGATCTTTACTCAAAGACGAAATGGAAAATCATCTAGAAACTGAAAACACAATCAAGAATGGTTACCGTGCTTGACAAGCCTTATTGAATTATTTGAAGAATTAACAAAAATTGTAGCTGTGAATAATGTAGGAGTTTTGGAGTTTTATATTTTGATTTACAAGAGCCATTTGGTGAGATATCGTATATTAAACTCATGACTAATATCAGCATCTGGTATCGGGGACAAAGATCAGAATGGATGGTAATAGTTTACAATACAGAAAACAGATAGTAACCAGTCAGAGTTGGTATTCAGATTTGCAAAAGTTGTGGAGTGGTGTTCCACAGTATTAGTGTTGGGTCAACTGTTGTTCTCATTTTACAATAATAATTTCGACTTCGGAATTTGAAGTATAATATCAACATTTACTGACAACACTAAATTGAAGGATATTGTTAAGATAATATCGAAGAAAACATTTATAAACTTGTCAAATTCATAGATTATTCATAGGATTTACAGTGCAGAATGGGCATGTAACTCACGAATCAATAAAGGCAACTCAAAGTGAGTTGGTGCATTTTTGTAGGAAGAATAAGGAGGGTCCATGATGCTTGTATGATAACTTCAAAAAGACAGAGGAACAAAGTTGTCTTGGAGTACAGATGTATAAATCATTCAATTAGCAACGTAATGCAGATTAAGAAGGCCAATAAAAAGACAACTAAGCAGGACTGGGTGGTATGGTAGTGCAGTGGTTAGCATTGTTGCTTCACAGTGCCAGTGTCCCAGGTTCAATTCCCACTTGTCTCACTGTGTGTGAGGAGTCTGCATATTCTCCCCGTATCTGCGTTTCCTCCGGGTTCTCTGGTTTCTGCCCACATGTCCCGAAAGACGTGCTGTTAGATAATTTGGACATTCTGAATTCTCCCTCAGTGTGCCCAAACAGGCGCTGGACTGTGGCGACTAGCGGATTTTCACAGTAACCTCATTGCAATGTTAATGTAAGTCTACTTGTGATAATAATCAAGAGTACAGTACAGGTGTCAGGGGTGACCTGATAGAGATCTTTAACGTTATGAAAGAATTTGATTGCGTCAACATAGAGAAATTGCTTCTACTTGTGGGGAGTGCAAAACTAAAGGCCATAAATATATGGTCACCACTAATAAATCTGATTGGGAATTGAGGAGAAACCTCTTTACTCAAAGACTGGTGAGAAAGAGTAGCTGAGATGAATAGCATAGATAAATTTAAGAGGGTGCTGTTAGATATATATATATATATAGGAGGGAAAACAATATAAGGATTTGCTGATAGGGTTTAATGAAGAGGAGTGAAAGGATGCTAGTCTGGAGCATGAACATTGATATGGTGGGTGGACTGTTTCAGTGTGTTAGACTTCATATGCAGAATTAAATCTTATGGTGGGTGGCACACTGGAATAAATCTCTTAATGCTGTATATTGGTACTCAAAAGACTACGAGATGCCTGTGGGCGGTTTCAAGCGTAACAGGATCATAGGATCATAGATCATAGGATCATAGAATTTACAGTGCAGAAGGAGGCCATTCAGCCCATCGAGTCTGTACCGGCTCTTGGAAAGAGCGCCCTACCCAAGCCCCCGCCTCCACCCCATCCCCATAACCCAGAACCCCATCCAACACTAAGGGCAATTTTGGACACTAAGGGCAATTTAGCATGGCCAATCCACCTAACCTAATAAACAATGAGCACCATTCCTTTTGCCACTGACTGCAAAATTAGGCTAATTTGTGAACAATATGACATTGGTTAACAAAATGAAAGCAATGTACCATGCAATATATTGAAGAATCAGGACAGATTGTGACTTCAAAATAGAGTATGAATAATGCTTGCACACTGCTGCAATTATTCTTTAACTAAGTGTACGCTATCACTTGGTCTTGACTCTTGGTTGACTCTCAAGAAAGATCGACTAGTTAAATATATACTCAACAGATCATGCACATGTTTTATTGAAAATTAATTGTAAGTACCACTTCTATGCATCTTTGTGTATTTTACATTGATTCATGGAGCATCAGCCGTGCCAATTTAGCAGAATTCAAAATGTCAACAAAATGGAATCTGCACTCTTGTTCCAGGTAATTTTAAGAGTATCCTTTTCAAACTATTTTTCCATTTCTATTTTGTCATTTCCATGTTACAACAAATAGACCATGTTGTACTTATAGTTTATTATTAATAAAGTATATATCTGTTCTCTTTGGAGATTCTGCTGATAATGCCTGAAGGTGCCTATAACATTCAAAAAGAATTAGAAATCACTGCTCTCTCACCTAGATAAAAATTGGTTGTGGCATAGAACATAGAGCCTAGAACAGTACAGCACAGAACAGAACAGGCCCTTCGGCCCTCGATGTTGTGCCGAGCTTTGTCCGAAACCAAGATCAAGAAATCCCACTCCCTGTCATTCTGGTGTGCTCCATGTGCCTATCCAATAACCGCTTGAAAGTTCCTAAAGTGTCCGACTCCACTATCACAGCAGGCAGTCCATTCCACACTCTAACCACTCTCTGAGTAAAGAGCCTACCTCGGACATCCCTCCGATATCTCCCACCCCAAACGTTATAGTTATGCCCCCTTGTAACAGCTACATCCACCCGAGGAAATAGTCTCTGAACGTCCAGTCTATCTATCCCCCACATCATCTTATAAACCTCTATTTAGTCGCCTCTCATCTTCCTTCGCTCCAATGTGAAAAGCCCTAGCTCCCTCAACCTTTCCTCATAAGACCTACCCTCCAATCCAGGCAGCATCCTGGTAAATCTCCTTTGCACCCTTTCCAATGCTTCCACATCCTTCCTATAATGAGGTGACCAGAACTGCACACACAACTCCAAATGTGGTCTCACCAGGGTCATGTACAGTTGCAGCATAACCTCACGGCTCTTAAACTTAAACCCCCTGTTAATAAACACTAATACACTATAGGCCTTCTTCACGGCTCTATCCACTGGAGTGGCAACCTTCATAGATCTGTGGACATGGACCCCAAGATCTGTCTGTTCCTCCATATTCCTCAGGACCCTGCCATTGAACCTGTAATCCGCATTCACATTTGTCCGACCAAAATGAATCACCTCGCACTTATCAGGGTTAAACTCCATCTGCCATTTTTCTGCCCAGCTCTGCATCCTATCAATGTCTCTTTGCAGCCTACAACAGTCTTCCACCTCATCCACTACTCCATAAATCTTGGTGTCATCAGCAAATTTATTGACCCACCCTTCAGCCCCTCCTCCAAGTCATTGATAAAAATCACAAATAGCAGAGGACCTGGCACTGATCCCTGTGGTACACCGCTGGTAACTGGTCTCCAGTCTGAAAATTTTCCATCCACCACCACCCTCTGTCTTCTATGTGATAGCCAGTTACTTATCCAATTGGCCAAATTTCCTTCTATCCCACACTTCCTTACTTTCTTCATGAGCCGATCATGGGGAACCTTATCAAACACCGTACTGAAATCCAGGTATACAACATCAACTGTTCTACCTTCATCTACACACTTAGTTATCTCCTCAAAGAATTCAATCAAATTTGTGAGGCAAGGCTTGCGCTTCACGAATCCCTGTTGACTATCCCAGATTAAGCTGCATCTTTCCAAATGGTCATGAATCCAACCCCTCAGGACCCTTTCCATTAACTTACCGACCACCGAAGTAAGACTAACCGGCCTATAATTACTAGCGTCATGCCTATTCCCTTTCTTGAACAGAGGAACAACATTCGCCACTCTCCAGTCCTCTGGCACTATCCCCGTGGACAGTGAGGACCCAAAGATCAAAGCCAAAGGCTCTGCAATCTCATCCCTTGTCTCTCAAAGAATCCTAGGATATATCCCATCTGTCCCAGGGGACTTGTCGACCCTCAGGATTTTCAAAATTGCTAATACATCTTCCCTCAGAACATCAACCTCCTCCAGCCTACCCGCCTGGTATCACACTCTCATCCTCAAAAACATAGCCCCTCTCCTCAGTAAACACTGAAGTAAAGTATTCATTCAACGCCTCTCCTATCTCTTCTGACTCCATGCCCAAGTTCCCACTACTGTCCTTGACTGGTCCTAAACTTACCTTGGTCATTCTTTTATTTCTAACATAAGAGTAAAAAGCCTTGTGGTTTTCCTTGATCCGACCCAACAAGGACATCACATGCCCCTCCTAGCTCTCCTAAGCCCTTTTTTTTTAGCTCATTCCTTGCTACCTTGTAACCTCAAGCGACCCAACTGAACCTTGTTTTCTCATCCTTTCATACGCTTCCTTTTTCCTCTTGACAAGACATTCAACCTCTTTTGTGAACCATGGTTCCCTCACATGGCCATTTCCTCCCTGCCTGACAGGGACATACCTATCAAGGACATGCAGTATTTGTTCCTTGAACAAGCTCCACTTTTCATTTGTGCCTTTCCCTGACAGTTTCTGTTCCCATCTTATGCTCCCTAATTCTTGCCTAATCGCATCATAATTACCCCTCCCCCAATTATAAACCATGCCCTGCCGTATGGCCCTATCCCTCTCCATTGCAATAGTGAAAGACACCGAATTGTGGTCACTATCTCCAAAGTGCTCTCCCACAAACAAATCTAACACTTGGCCCGGTTCATTACCCAGTACCAAATCCAATGTTGCCCTACCTCTTGTCGGCCTATCCACATATTGTGTCAGGAAACCCTCCTGCATTGTACACATTGTACAAAAACTGCCCCGTCCGAACTGTTCGACCTATAGAGGTTCCAATCAATATTTGGAAAGTTAAAGTCACCCATGACAACTACCCTGAGACCGCTACACCTATCCATAATCTGCTTTGCAATTTCTTCCTCCACATCTCTATTACTATTTGGGGGCCTATAGAAAACTCCTAACAATGTGACCGCTCCTTTTCTATGTCTAACTTCAGCCCCTATTACCTCAGTAGGCAGATCCCCCTCGAACTGCCTTTCTGCAGCCGGTAAACTATCCTTGATTAACAATATTACTCCTCCACCTCTTTTACCACCTTCCCTACTCTTAGTGAAACATCTATACCCTGGAATTTCCCACAACCATTCCTGTCCCTGTTCTAACCATGTCTCCGTAATGGCCACAACATCGTAGTCCCAAGTACCAATCCACACTCCAAGTTCACCTACCTTATTCCGATGCTCCTTGCATTAAAGTAGACACACTTCAACCCACCTTTCTGTCTGCCGGTACACTCCTGCGACCTTGATACCCTCCACAGTACCTCACTACTCTGAACACTGGCTTCTGAACTACAGCTCGTTTTCCCATTCCCCTGACAAATTAGTTTAAACCCCCCCCCCGAAGAGCCACAGCAAACTTTCCTCCCAGGATATTGATGCCCCTCTGGTTTAGGTGCAAACCGTCCTGTTTGTACAGGTCCCACTTTCCCCAGAATGTGCTCCAATTATCCACGTAACTGAAACCCTCCCTCCTATACCATCCCTGCAGCCACGTGTTTATCTGCACTCTCTTCATGTTCCTGAACAACTCACTCGCACGTGGCACCGGCAGCAAACCAGAGATGACAATATGGTTTGCCTGGCTCTCAGCTTCCACCCTAGCTCCCTAAATTCCTGTTTTAAATCCCCGTCCCTTCTCTTATCTATGTCGTTGGTACCGATGTGTACCACGACTTGTGACTGTTCCCCCTCCCCTTAAGGATTCTGAAAACACGGTCCGAGACGTCATGGACCCTGGCACCCGGGAGGCAACATACCATCCGTGAGTCTCTTTCGTTTTCACAGAACCGTCTATCTATCCCTCTAACTATCGAGTCCCCAATAACTATTGCTCTCCTGCTCTCCTCCCTTCCCTTCTGAGCCCCAGGGACCGACTCAGTGCTGGAGATCCAGTCACCGTGGCTTACCCCTGGTAGGTCCCCCCCCCCCCCCCACCCCCCACCAGTATCAAAAGCGGTATACTTGTTACTAAGGGGAACGACCACAGGGGATCCCTGTACTGACTGCTTCCCCCCAGCCCCGCTCACCGTCACCCATCTATCTTCATTCTTCGGAGTAACTACATCCCTGAAGCTACTATCTATGACCACCTCTGCCTCCCAAATGATCCGAAGTTCATCCAGCTCCAGCTCCAGTTCCCTAACGCGGTTTCTGAGGAGCTGGAGATGGGTGCACTTCCCACAGGTGAAATCAGCAGGGACACTGACGGCGTCCCTCACCTCAAACATTCTGCAGGAGGAACATTGCACTGCCTTCCCTATCACCCCCACTAGGTAACTTGTGGTAAAAACAAGAAAAAGAAAGAAAGAGCTGATGCACAATCAATTGTACAAAGACTCAGGTTGGATACAACTGTGGCTTTATTTCAGTAAGATGTATGGCCTCCCACAGCAGCTGGTGAAATGGCTGCTGAATAGAGGACACACATATTTATACTCCTCCTACTGGACGGAGCCAGCAGGCAGGGACTACCGGCGAACCTGTAGTACAGGTCCTACCTTCCATCACCTAATACAGGTGTAACAATGGATTACCACATTCACCCCCTGTTAAAAATGAGTCTGGCGGGGGTGGTGGAGAACTATATACAGGAGTGAATTTATGTACAGTGTTTTATTAGGAGAAAAAAAAATGCCTTTTGAGAGTCCGATGCCAGTTAGAGATTCAACCGGTCTGGTGCCTTGACGTTCCGCTGGGAGTGATGTAACGGTGGCAGCGATGGCGATGCTGGCGACGCCGGTGCTGGCCTGATGTTGGATGACCCCGGGAGCGTGCCAAAATCCTCTTCATCCTCTTGCGTGGGCAGGGGAAGGAGGGATCATCCTCGTGGGGTTAATGTTTGGGGCGTCGGGGAAGGGGAGGGCGGCGCGGGCCGGGGAAGTGTGTATGAGTGGAACCTGCTGGTGCCAGGTCCCTGAGGGAGACAGTATCTTGGCGGCCGTCGGGGTCCGCCACATAGGCATACTGGGGGTTGGCATGGAGCAAGTGCACCCTATCCACCAACGGGTCTGCCTTGTGGAGTCGGACGTGCCTACGGAGCAGGACAGGTCCTGGAGCTGCGAGCCAAGTCGGGAGCGACACCCCAGAAGTGGACTTCCTGGGGAAGGCAAAAAGACGTTCATGGGGTGTGTTATTCGTAGCGGTGCACAGTAGTGACCGGATGGAGTGTAGTGCATCAGGGAGGACCTCCTGCCAGCGAGAGGCTGGGCGGTTCCTGGAATATAGGACCAGTTGGACGGCCCTCCAAACCGTCCCGTTCTCCCTCTCTACCTGCCCGTTTCCCCGGGGGTTATAGCTGGTCGCCCTGCTGGAGGTGATACCCCTGCTGAGCAGGAACTGATGCATCGCATCACTCATGAATGAGGATCCCCTGTCACAGTAGATGTAGGCGGGGAAGCCGAACAAAGCGAAGATTGTGTTGAGGGCCTTGATGACGTTGGCAGATGTCATATCAGGGCAGTGGATGGCGAAGGGGAACCTGGAGTACTCATCGACCACACTGAGGATAGCCGTGTTACGGTCGGTGGAGGGGAGGGGCCCTTTGAAATCCACGCTGAGGCGTTCAAAGGTGCGGGAGGCTTTCACCAGGCACGCACGGTCCGGCCGGAAGAAGTGCGGCTTGCACTCTGCACAGACCTCGCAGTCCCTGGTGACTGTTCGTACTTTCTCCAAGGAGTAGGGCAGATTGCGAGCCTTGACAAGATGGTACAACCGTGCGACCTCCGGGTGACGAAGGCTGTCGTGTATGGCCTGGAGTCGTCTCCTTGTGCGCTGGCACATGTACCTCGGGATAGGATGTCTGGGGGCTCGGTGAGTTTGCTGGGGCGATGCAGAATCTCGTAATTATAGGTGGAGAGCTCGATTCTCCACCGCAAGATTTTATCATTTTTGATCTTGCCCCGCTGCGTGTTGTTGAACATGAAGGCTACCGCCCGTTGGTCAGTGAGGAGAGTGAATCTCCTGCCGGCCAGGTAATGCCTCCAATGCCGCACAGCTTCAACGATAGCTTGGGCCTCTTTTTTGACGGACGAGTGCCGAATTTCTGAGGCATGAAGGGTGCGGGGAAAAAATGCCACGGGTCTGCCTGCCTGGTTGAGGGTGGCAGCAAGTGCGACATCTGATGCATCGCTTTCTACTTGGAAGTGCAGTTTCTCATCTACTGCGTGCATCCCGGCCTTGGCTTTATAAGCTCTGATACGGGCGAAGGCCTGTTGTGCCTCGGCCGGAAGGGGAAAGTGGATGGACTGAATGAGTGGGCGGGCCTTGTCCGCGTAGTTTGGGGCCCACTGGGCGTAGCAGGAGAAGAAGCCCAGGCAGCGTTTGAGAGCCTTGGGGGAGGGGAAGCTCCATGAGAGGGCACATGCGGTCAGGATTGGGCCCCAGAACTCCATTCTGGACCACATAGCCGAGGATCGCTAGGCGGGTTGTGCTGAACACGCACTTCTCCTTGTTGTAGGTGAGGTTGAGGAGAGTGGCGGTGTGGAGGAATTTAGCAAGGTAGGCATCGTGGTCCTGCTGATCATGGCCACAGATGGTGACGTTGTCTAGGTACGGAAAGGTGGCCTGCAAACCGTACCGGCCGACCATTCGGTCCATCTCCCTTTGGAAGACCGAGACCCCGTTAGTGACACCAAAGGGAACACTGAGGAAGTGACAGAGACGACCGTCCACCTCGAAAGCAGTGTATGGATGGTCCGACTTACGAATGAGGAGCTGGTGGTAGGCGGATTTTAGGTCTAACGTTGAGAAGACCCGGTACTGCGCAATCTGATTAACCATATCAGATATGCATGGGAGGGAGTACGCGTCGAGCTGCGTGGACCGATTGATGGTGTGGCTGTAGTCCACGACCATTCTGTACTTCTCCCCAGTTTTAACGACTACCACTTGGGCTCTCCAGGGGCTGTTGCTGGCCTCGATGATGCCCTCCCGAAGCAGCCGCTGGACCTCGGACCTGATGGAGGTCTTGTCCTGGGTGCTGTACCGTCTGCTCCTGGTGGCAACGGGTTTGCAAACCGAAGTTAGATTGGCAAAGAGGGTGGTGGGTCGACCTTTAGGGTCGCGAGGCCGTACACAGTGAGGTGTGATAGGGGCCTGCCGAATTTGAGGGTGAGGCTCTGGATATTGCACTGGAAGTCCAGGCCTAGTAGCAGTGCAGCGCAGAGATTAGGAAGGACATAGAGGCCGAAGCCTCTGAATTAAGAACAAAGAACAAAGAAATGTACAGCACAGGAACAGGCCCTTCAGCCCTCCAAGCCCGTGCCGACCATGCTGCCCGACTAAACTACAATCTTCGACACTTCCTGGGTCTGTATCCCTCTATTCCCATCCTATTCATGTATTTGTCAAGATGCCCCTTAAATGTCACTGTCGTCCCTGCTTCCACCACCTCCTCCGGTAGCGAGTTCCAGGCACCCACTACCCTCTGTGTAAAAAAACTTGCCTCGTACATCTACTCTAAACCTTGCCCCTCTCACCTTAAACCTATGCCCCCTAGTAATTGACCCCTCTACCCTGGGGAAAAGCCTCTGACTATCCACTCTGTCTATGCCCCTCATAATTTTGTAGACCTCTATCAGGTCGCCCCTCAACCTCCGTCGTTCCAGTGAGAACAAACCGGGTTTATTCAACCGCTCCTCATAGCTAATGCCCTCCATACCAGGCAACATTCTGGTAAATCTCTTCTGCACCCTCTCTGAAGCCTCCACATCCTTCTGGTAGTGTGGCGACCAGAATTGAACACTACACTCCAAGTGTGGCCTAACTACGGTTCTATACAGCTGCAACATGACTTGCCAATTCTTATACTCAATGCCCCGGCCAATGAAGGCAAGCATGCCGTATGCCTTCTTGACTACCTTCTCCACCTGTGTTGCCCCTTTCAGTGACCTATGGACCTGTACTCCTAGATCTCTCTGACTTTCAATACTCTTGAGGGTTCTACGATTCACTGTATATTCTCTACCTGCATTACACCTTCCAAAATGCATTACCTCACTATTGTCCGGATTAAACTCCATCTGCCATCTCTCCGCCCAAGTCTCCAAACAATCTAAATCCTGCTGTATCCTCTGACAGTCCTCATCGCTATCTGCAATTCCACCAACCTTTGTGTCGTCTGCAAACTTACTAATCAGACCAGTTACATTTTCCTCCAAATCGTTCATATATACAAACAGCAAAGGTCCTAGCACTGATCCCTGCGGAACACCACTGGCCACAGCCCTCCAATTAGAAAAGCATCCTTCCATTGCTACTCTCTGCCTTCTATGACCTAGCCAGTTCTGTATCCACCTTGCCAGCTCACCCCTGATCCCGTGTGACTTCACCTTTTGTACTAGTCTGCCATGATGGATCTTGTCAAAGGCCTTACTGAAGTCCATATAGACAACATCCACTGCCCTACCTGCATCAATCATCTTTGTGACCTCCTCGGAAAACTCTATCAAGTTGGTGAGACACGACCTCACCTTCACAAAACCATGCTGCCTCTCACTAATACGTCCATTTACTTCCAAATGGGAGTAGATCCTGTCTCGAAGAATTCTCTCCAGTAATTTCCCTACCACTGACGTAAGGCTCACCGGCCTGTAGTTCCCTGGATTATCCTTGCTACCCTTCTTAAACAGAGGAACAACATTGGCTATTCTCCAGTCCTCCGGGACATCACCTGAAGACAGTGAGGATCCAAAGATTTCTGTCAAGGCCTCAGCAATTTCCTCTTCAGCCTCCTTCAGTATTCTGGGGTAGATCCCATCAGGCCCTGGGGACTTATCTACCTTAATATTTTTTAAGACGCCCAACACCTCGTCTGTTTGAATCTCAATGTGACCCAGGCTATCTACACACCCTTCTCCAGACTCAACATCTACCAATTCCTTCTCTTTGGTGGATACTGATGCAAAGTATTCATTTATTACCTCGCCCATTTCATCTGGCTCCACACATAGATTCCCTTGCCTATCCTTCAGTGGGCCAACCCTTTCCCTGGCTACCCTCTTGCTTTTTATGTACGTGTAAAAAGCTTTGGGATTTTCCTTCACCCTATTTGCCAATGACTTTTCGTGACCCCTTCTAGCCCTCCTGACTTCTTGCTTAAGTTCCTTCCTACTTTCCTTATATTCCACACAGGCTTCGTCTGTTCCCAGCCTTTTAGCCCTGACAAATGCCTCCTTTTTCTTTTTGACAAGGCCTACAATATCTCTCGTTATCCAAGGTTCACGAAAATTGCCGTATTTATCCTTCTTCCTCACAGGAACATGCCGGTCCTGAATTCCTTTCAACTGACACTTGAAAGCCTCCCACATGTCAGATGTTGATTTGCCCTCAAACATCCGCCCCCAATCTAGGTTCTTCAGTTCCCGCCTAATATTGTTATAATTAGCCTTCCCCCAATTTAGCACATTCTTCCTAGGACCACTCTTATCCTTGTCCACCAGCACTTAAAACTTACTGAATTGTGGTCACTGTTCCCGAAATGCTCCCCTACTGAAACTTCTACCACCTGGCCGGGCTCATTCCCCAATACCAGGTCCAGTACCGCCCCTTCCCTAGTTGGACTGTCTACATATTGTTTTAAGAAGCCCTCCTGGATGCTCCTTACAAACTCCGCCCCATCTAAGCCCCTGGCACTAAGTGAGTCCCTGTCAATATTGGGGAAGTTGAAGTCTCCCATCACCACAACCCTGTTGTTTTTACTCTTCGCCAAAATATGTCTACCTATCTGCTCCTCTATCTCCTGCTGGCTGTTCAGAGGCCTGTAGTAAACCCCAATATTGTGACTGCACCCTTCTTATTCCTGATCTCTACCCATATAGCCTCACTGCTCACTGAGGTGTCCTCCCGTAGTACAGCTGTGATATTTTCCCTAACTAGTAGCGCACTCCGCCACCCCTTTTTCATCCCCCTCTATCCCGCCTGAAACATCTAAATCCTGGAATGTTTAGCTGCCAATCCTGCCCTTCCCTCAACCAGGTCTCTGTAATGGCAACAACATCATAGTTCCAAGTACTCATCCAAGCTCTTAAGTTCATCTGCCTTACCCGTAATACTTCTTGCATTAAAACATATGCACTTCAGGCCACCAGACCCGCTGTGTTCAGCAACTTCTCCCTGTCTGCTCTGCCTCAGAGCCCCACTGTCCCTATTCCCTAGTTCTCCCTCAATGCTCCCATCTTCTGACCTATTGCTCCTGTGCCCACCCCCCTGCCATACTAGTTTAAACCCTCCCGTGTGACACTAGCAAAGCTCGCGGCCAATTGTACAAAGACTCAGGTTGGATACAACTGTGGCTTTATTGCAGTAAGGTGTGTGGCCTCCCACAGCAGCTGGCGAAATCGGCTGCTGAATAGAGGACATGCATATTTATACTCCTCCTACTGGGCGGAGCCAACAGGCAGGGGTTACCGGCGAACCTGTAATACAGGTCCTACCTTACATCCCCTAATACAGGTGTACAGTGGTTTACCACAAGAGCTTACCTGATATTCACTCACCCCCCTAGGTTAGAGGAGGTGGAAGGGTGGGGGACACTACAAGTGTAGTGTCTCGGGTTTAGCAACCGCCCAACTTAAATACAGGTAAAAATAAAACACTTAACCAGCAACCACTGCATCTCCCGGCTGTCTCTTTCTCCTCGCGCTGTTTTCACTCTCCCAGCTGTCTCTCCTCTCACCCTGTTTTCACTCTCCCGGCTGTCTATCTCTCTCCTCTTGTGCTATTTTCACTCTCCCTGCTGTCTCTCCTCTTGCGCTGTTTTCACTCTCCCTGCTGTCTCTCCTCTTGCGCTGTTTTCACTCTCCCTGCTGTCTCTCCTCTCGCGCTGTCTTCACTCTCCCGGCTGTCTATCGCACTCCTCTCGTGCTGTTTTCACTCTCCCGGCTGTCTATCTCTCTCCTCTCACGCTGTTTTCACTCTCCCGCCTGTCTCTCCTCTCGCGCTGTTTTCACTCTCCCGGCTGTCTCTCCTCTCTCGCTGTTTTCACTCTCCCGGCTGTCTCTCTTCTCGCGCTGATTTCACCCTCCCGGCTGTCTATCTCTCTCCTCTCGCGCTGTTTTCACTCTCCCGGCTGTCTATCTCTCTCCTCTCGCGCTGTTTTTACTCTACCGGGTGTCTCCCCTCTCGCGCTGTTTTCACTCTCCCGCGTGTCTCCCCTCTCACGCTGTCTTCACTCTCCCGGGTGTCTCCCCTCTCGCGCTGTTTTCACTGTGCCGGCTCGCTCTCCTCTCGCGCTGTTTTCACTGCCCCGGCTGTCTCTCCTCTCACGCTGTCTTCACTCTCCCGGCTGTCTCTCCTCTCGCGCTGTTTTCACTCTCCCGGCTGTCTATCTCTCCTCTTGCGCTTTTTTCACTCTCCCGGCTGTCTCTCTTCTCGCAGTGTTTTCACTCTCCCGCCTGTCTCTCCTCTCGCACTGTCTTCACTCTCCCGGCTGTCTATCTCTCTCCTCTCGCGCTGTTTTCACTCTCCCGGCTGTCTCTCTTCTCGCAGTGTTTTCACTTTCCCGGCTGTCTATCTCTCTCCTCTCACGCTGTTTTCACTCTCCCGGCTGTCTCTCCTCTCGCGCTGTTTTCACTCTCTCGGCTGTCTATCTCTTCCTCTTGCGCTGTTTTCACTCTCCTGTCTGTCTCTCTTCTCGCAGTGTTTTCACTCTCCCGGCTGTCTCTCCTCTCGTGCTGTTTTCACCCTCCTGGCTGTCTATTTCTCTCCTCTCACGCTGTTTTCACTCTCCTGGTTGTCTATCTCTCTCCTCTCGTGCTGTTTTCACTCTCCCGCCTGTCTCTCTTCTCGCAGTGTTTTCACTCTCCCGGCTATCTCGCCTCTCGTGCTGTTTTCACTCTCCCAGCTGTCTATCATAAGACCATAAGACCATAAGACATAGGAGCGGAAGTAAGGCCATTCGGCCCATCGAGTCCACTCCGCCATTCAATCATGGCTGATTTCAACTCCATTTACCCGCTCTCTCTCCATAGCCCTTAATTCCTCGAGAAATCAAGAATTTATCAACTTCTGTCTTAAAGACACTCAACGTCCCGGCCTCCACCGCCCTCTGTGGCAATGAATTCCACAGACCCACCACTCTCTGGCTGAAGAAATTTCTCCTCATCTCTGTTCTAAAGTGACTCCCTTTTATTCTAAGGCTGTGCCCCCGGGTCCTAGTCTCCCCTGCTAATGGAAACATCTTCCCTACATCCACCCTATCTAAGCCATCCATTATCTTGTAAGTTTCTATTAGATCTCCCCTTAACCTCCTAAACTCCAATGAATATAATCCCAGGATCCTCAGACGTTCATCGTATGTTAGGCCTACCATTCCTGGGATCATCCGTGTGAATCTCCGCTGGACCCTCTCCAGTGCCAGTATGTCCTTCCTGAGGTGTGGGGCCCAAAATTGCTCACAGTATTCTAAATGGGGCCTAACTAATGCTTTATAAAGCTTCAGAAGTACATCCCTGCTTTTATATTCCAAGCCTCTTGAGATGAATGACAACATTGCATTTGCTTTCTTAATTACGGACTCAACCTGCAAGTTTACTTTTAGAGAATCCTGGACTAGGACTCCCAAGTCCCTTTGCTCTTCAGCATTATGAATTTTGTCACCGTTTAGAAAATAGTCCATGCCTCTATTCTTTTTTCCAAAGTGCAAGACCTCGCACTTGCCCACGTTGAATTTCATCAGCCATTTCTTGGACCACTCTCCTAAACTGTCTAAATCTTTCTGCAGCCTCCCCACCTCTTCCATACTACCTGCCCCTCCACCTATCTTTGTATCATCGGCAAACTTAGCCAGAATGCCCCCAGCCCCGTCATCTAGATCGTTAATATATAAAGAGAACAGCTGTGGCCCCAACACTGAACCCTGCGGGACACCACTCGTCACCGGTTGCCATTCCGAAAAAGAACCTTTTATCCCAACTCTCTGCCTTCTGCCTGACAGCCAATCGTCAATCCATGTTAGTACCTTGCCTCGAATACCATGGGCCCTTATTTGACTCAGCAGTCTCCCGTGAGGCACCTTATCAAAAGCCTTTTGGAAGTCAAGATAGATAACATCCATTGGCTCTCCTTTTTTTTTTTTTTTGTATAGTCTACCATGTCAAAGGCCTTACTGAAGTCCATATAGACAAAAGAACAAAGAAATGTACAGCACAGGAACAGGCCCTTCGGCCCTCCAAGCCCGTGCCGACCATACTGCCCGACTAAACTACAATCTTCTACACTTCCTGGGTCCGTATCCTTCTATTCCCATCCTATTCATATATTTGTCAAGATGCCCCTTAAATGTCCCTATCGTCCCTGCTTCCACTACCTCCTCCGGTAGTGAGTTCCAGGCACCCACTACCCTCTGCGTAAAAAACTTGCCTCGTACATCTACTCTAAACTTTGCCCCTCTCACCTTAAACCTATGCCCCCTAGTAATTGACCCCTCTACCCTGGGGAAAAGCCTCTGACTATCCACTCTGTCTATGCCCCTCATAATTTTGTATACCTCTATTAGGTCGCCCCTCAACCTCCTTCGTTCCAGTGAGAACAAACCGAGTTTATTCAATCGCTCCTCATAGCTTATGCCCTCCATACCAGGCAACATTCTGGTAAATCTCTTCTGCACTCCTTGGTCTAACCTATTTGTTATCTCTTCAAAGAACTCTAACAGGTTTGTCAGGCACGACCTCCCCTTACTAAATCCATGCTGACTTGTCCTAATCTGACCCTGCACTTCCAAGAATTTAGAAATCTCATCCTTAACAATGGATTCTAGAATCTTGCCAACAACCGAGGTTAGGCTAATTGGCCTATAATTTTCCATCTTTTTCCTTGTTCCCTTCTTGAACAGGGGGGTTACAACAGTGATTTTACAATCCTCTGGGACTTTCCCGGACTCCAGTGACTTTTGAAAGATCATAACTAACACCTCCACTATTTCTTCAGCTATCTCCTTTAGAACTCTAGGATGTAGTCCATCTGGGCCCGGAGATTTATCAATTTTTAGACCTCTTAGTTTCTCTAGCACTTTCTCCTTTGTGATGGCTACTATATTCAACTCTGCCCCCTGACTCTCCGGAATTGTTGGGATATTACTCATGTCTTCTACTGTGAAGACTGACGTAAAGTACTTATTTAGTTCCTCAGCTATTTCCTTGTCTCCCATCACAAAATTACCAGCGTCATTTTGGAGCGGCCCAATGTCAACTTTTGCCTCCCGTTTGTTTTTAATGTATTTAAAGAAACTTTTACTATCATTCCTAATGTTACTGGCTAGCCTACCTTCATATTTGATCCTCTCTTTCCTTATTTCTTTCCTTATCTCTCTCCTCTTGCGCTGTTTTCACTCTCCAGTCTGTCTCTCCTCTCACGCTGTTTTCACTCTCCCAGCTGTCTCTCTCTCGCGCTGTTTTCACTCTCCCGGCTGTCTCTCTCTCGCCCTGTTTTCACTCTCCCGGGTGTCTCTCCTCTCGTGCTGTTTTCACTCTCCTGGCTGTCTATCTCTCTCCTCTCATGCTGTTTTCACTCTCCCAGCTGTCTATCTCTCTCCTCTCGCACTGTTTTCACTCTCCCGGCTGTCTATCTCTCTCCTCTCGCACTGTTTTCACTCTCTCGGCTGTCTATCTCTCTCCTCTCACGCTGTTCTCACTCTCCCGGCTGTCTATCTCTCTCCTCTCATGCTGTTTTCACTCTCCCGGCTGTCTCTCTCTCTCCTCTCACGCTGTTTCCACTCTCCCGACTGTCTCTCCTTTCGCGCTTTTTTCAGTCTCCCGACTGTCTCTCCTCTTGCGCTGTTTTTACTCTCCCGGCTGTCTCTCATGATTACATGTGCAGGGGTTACAGTTGAGAATCTGGCCTGAGGCAGGCAGCACGTAAATGAGGCGCTGCATCCGCATTTGCCTGATTGCAGTGTTGGTGCAAGCGGGGTACATGCTGCTGGCTCCTGGAATGATCGGGAGTGGGCTGAACGGCCTGCGCTGATGTATTGTGGTGCAGCTAGGCCTCCTTCTCTTAAAGGCAGTCTCCCCCCTTAAAGCGGGAGCTGCACTTAATGGCAGAGATTGGCTGCTGATGGCCTTTACTGACACTGGTTGCATGTAGGGGCTGCACATATAGAGTACAGGAAAGAAAGAGGGATCTTAGGTTCATGGATTTGGTGCGATAGGCGAGTGTGGTATAAGGGATTGGTTGGTATTCTCCCAGCCACAGCACTCCCAAGAGTACAATGACACTGATGAAGAAGCTTGATTTGCCTCTTACAGTCACTGGACAGGGTATTGGGCGGGGAGGGGGGGTGGGTGCCTGGTAGACAGGTGGCGTCAGTGCTGCATCAACTATTTTCAATCATCACACCTCCCCTTTCCCAGTCCCCAGTCCTCATGACCACGATCACGAGATGGCCACAGTATTGGCCTGGCATTAGACATTTCACATCTTCAAAATGGGTGCCGCAATATTGAAGCGTCCCGCCTCTCCTTCATACAGTGACAGCTCCCATTATTTACGGTGAGGCTGTCAATTTCTCAGGGCAGGAGTCTCTCCGAATTACCCTCTAGCCAGCTCATACCAAATTACCCTTGGCCAGCCCATACCAAAATCACACCAGGTATCAGGCACCAATGTGATGCTGGATCAGGACTGGAAAAAGTTTCCACGTTGACTCCAGAGCTAAAATCCAGCCCTTTAAGCTCACGTTACTTGTCCTGTTTGACTCAGGCCTCCATTCTCCCACTATTTCATAATCCCAAGTTTATTAGTTGTCCTGCCTGCAGCTCATTAATCCTATTTACCATGATGTGGAGATGCCGGCGTTGGACTGGGGTGAGCACAGTACGAAGTCTTACAACACCAGGTTAAAGTCCAACCTATTTACCATGACCACCTTAGTCTGCCCAACATTTTATTTTTATTCATTCATGAGATGTAATGGGTGTCGCTGCCTGGGCCGGTATTTGTTGCCCATCCCTGAGGGCATTTAAGAGTCCACCACATTGATGTGGACTGGAATCGCATGTAGGCCAGACCTGGTAAGGACAACAGATTTCCTTCCCGAAAGTAAATTAGTAAATCAGATGGGTTTTTACAACAATGGACGACGATTTCATGGGCATAATTTTTAATTCCAGATTTGTTCAATTTATTTTTTTGCCCCTTGTCTGATCGCTCCTTTTATGAACTACTTTTTAATGTAATATTGCCTGTAGTCAAAACATTCCACCGCAGCACCAGTCAACCTCTAATTAAATACTCTGATCACTTAGCTTTTTATTTATGTTTGCTGCTTGATTCAAATTACTTCGCACCTCCTTCTCCTCCAGCACCGAATTTCCACTCTTGTCAAATCCCTGTCATCACTTTGTTTAGCAAGCCACTCCATTCAGCAAATTCACTCAGCTCTGTTCTAATTGTCTGGAAACTTTTTAAAAACTAACTCTGGCCTTGGTGCTTGCTCGGAACTTCTATTGACTTACTCAGCTCCATTTAAAAATATTCAGTCAGATCTAGATTACAAAAGCGAGATCACAGCACTGTTAAGCTTCTGGAACAGATTTTAAAGGAGATTGCTTAATTACGTATGTGCAGAGAACACAGCACAGGCCGATGCTCCCAATTGGTCGCTTCCAGTACAATTTGTGTTGCATGTGGATAAGTGTCAAAATTAACATTGTATCTGACAGTACCAAGAAGGCTTTCTATTACATGCACTTTCTGCATCAGTCACCCATTCACTACCCTGTCAGTGCTATTTACAGTAAAATGCATTATTCAAGGCACTAAAATGCACCACTTCAGTGTCGAACAAAATGAGCACTTAAAGGGCTAACATCATTCTAACTTGTTTGGCGCTGCTGGTGTAATTTAATTTATATTCTTGCTCCAATGCTCTTAGTTCATTGTGGTCATTTGTGGATTCCTCGCTCCTTGCCTTGCCCATGATTGATATGGAGGGTTGTCCCTCAGCTATATAATTAATTTTCTCTCCCTCTCTCTCTCTCTCTCTCTCTCTCTCTCATAGAGAGATTCTTAAGGCCCTTCATGCAATTGGGCTAATTAATAATTACCAATGCCCTTAAACTGACCAAGGGTGTAAATTGGTTCCCGATTATTTAGAGATCCTTTGGTTGGTACTGAATGGGGACAATAGGGGTCTTTTTCGCTGACGAGTGTCTCTTTATAGGAAGGCTGCCAAATCAGACACACACCTGAGCTGCGACGGGCTTTTCCCGGGAGCAAGATCACTTCGTGCCTCTGAACAAGAGGCAATTCCACCTCGGCAACAGGGTTTGCATTTTGGGATTCCCACAATTGCTCACTTAAAGACCTTAGCTAGTGGCTGGAAGGCAGCCCACAGACCATCCTGCCAAGTGCATAAAAGGGGCAGTAGTAGAAAGGCAGTGGGCACGCCACCCACCTTCCCACCCAATTAAATGCTCTACCCACGCCCTAACTCACCACTGGGGAGGGCAGTAAATTCTGCCCTTGGGTACAAATCCAAGTGTGAGATACAGAATAAGCACCAGCACCATAACTCTAGTATGTCGGCAAGGTGTTAGACCATACCGAGACCTGTCACTGACTGATATCAGTCCAGCAGCTGCTTTATATCAACGGTCTGTTATTGTTTGACAGGAAATGTTCTGCATGACCAAACCATTTTGAATGAAGAATTCTAATGTGCAATTATTGTACAATTTAAAAAGATTTCAAGATGTTTGAACGGACTGTACAGGCTGTGTTATTGTATTCATTATATTTGTGTCACTGAGGTAATGTAAGGAAATCTTTACCTGAAACTGTGAATATTCACATTCTTGTATCAATTGAAAAAACATTTCAAAATCTAAATGATTGTCAACAGTATTAATGCAGTCTATTCTCATATACACTTTGAAAAGTGTAAAGTAACAATAACACCTAAAGATTATAACGTAATGTCTTGCAGCACAAACTGATTTTGATTTTTTTAATACCCACACCTTAAACCCTGTTAAGGAGAGATGACATTTAAAGGGACCATGCTCTCAGCAACCGACACCTTTATGTCCTATAATTGTTTGATAAAAGTACTTGGATAAAACAAGGGCTGGATTTTCCATAGCCAAAATCGCATTTGGCGCGGGGGTGGAGAATCCAATTTCACGTTGAAATCAGGCCTGGCGATGGTCCGGCGATTCTCCGGGACCGAAGAATCAGTGTGTTTGCGGAGTACTCCGTGCGCCTAGGGGCCCATTGCCAGAGGCCCGCCCAGCGATCCTCCGCTCCCGACCGGCCAAGTTCCCGATGGCGTGGTTCTAACCACCTATCGCTGTTCGGGAAGCTCGTGTGGCGACTGCGGACTCAGTCCGTGGCCGAACTGGTGCGGGGCTGGGGGATCGGACACCGGGGAGGGGCGTTATAGGCTGCCACGGGACAGATTGACATGGTCGGATCTTCAGGCGCGCGGCCGATTGGGGAGGGTCTACATTCTTCATCTGCCTCCGTGGTCCGAGTCCGCCATGGCGCTTGGCGCGGCCGCTGTGGGAATAGTTATAAATCTGTGGTCATAATAGGAAAACATAGACATTCCTCAAGTCATTTATCACCAGATTTAGTCATTTTTGTTGGGTTTCTTTAATAAATAAAATATATTTATTTTTTTGCAATATGTTAAAACAAAAGAAAGTGCAATTCGGAGTAGGGTGGTGGGCAAAATCTATTTGGTCAGGGGAAATATAGGTTACCAGGCTGAATAGATATTCATTCAATAATTTAAATACATTTACAGCACAGTGGTGGAGAATTATAATATATTCTTCGAGAGGAAATAGCCAGGCGGCACAGTGGCGCAGTGGTTAGCACCTCTGCCTACGGCGCTGAGGACCCGGGTTCGATCCTGGCTCTGAGTCACTGTCTGTGTGGAGTTCGCACATTCTCTCCGTGTCTGCATGGGTTTCACCCCCACAACCCAAAGATGTGCAGGTTAGGTGAACTGGGCACGCTAAATTGCCCCTTAATTGGAAAAAAATAATTGGGTACTCTAAATTTATAAAAAATAGTAAAAAACATAGAGGAAATAGCCATAGAATGGTCCCAATTCGTGGCAACTTATCTCTGGGCTTCAAAGAGTAATGAAGGTAATAAATACAGTGCTGCCAGCTTCATAGAAAATTATAACTCAAAACAAATTATGAAACAAAGGAGACCTTTCAGCCCTTCTTCTGCTTTCCAGTTCTAAATGCTTGTTCATATGGCATGGACTTGTCCAACTCTGTATATGGAATACTGTAACATTATGAAATAAATTTTTCGAATTAGAAAGAAAGACCTTGGGCGGGATTCTCCGTCGGCCGGCGCGGAAATCGGGAAAGGCGATTGGTTTTGACTCCAAAATAGTGGCTGCTGCCGGGTTCACTCCAAATCGCAATTCTCTGGTGCCTCAACAGTCGGGAAACAGGCGCCGTGGCTGATGAGGGAGAGAGAGGAGGTAGGACATGGAGAGGCACGACTGGCGCTGCCAGCCCTGACATCCTGGGGTGGGTGTGGGGGGCTTTCTGTGGTCGGGGGGAGGGAGGTTGACGGGGTGATGGGCTGTTGAGCTGGGGTGGACCCCCCCCCCCACAGAATCAGTGTGTCCAGGCATGGACCGCCATTGCCACGGCTTGTAAGGCAGACATCTTGCTGCGCCACGTTGGGCGCCAGGGCCAGAGGCAGCCAGGGAGCCGGGCATCGACAGGGCCAGGGGTGCAGGGATGCGGGGGACCATGAGGGGGCAGGGTCCGCTGTGCCACCCAAAGCCACCGTGAAGCCCGGTGGACTTGTTTGGGCACGGGTCTACACACATGCTGTCATGTTGGCCTTTGACAATGGATATTGGAATTCAATCAGCAATGATGACCTTCCTCCTAGTCGCCGCAGCCCTGCGGGATGAACTACGCTGTACAAGCTGGAGCTACTCGAGGAGGAGGAAGCTGCAGCAGCAGAGACTGCCCCAGAGGGACAGGAGGCAGCCGGTGAGGATGGAGAGCTGGCTGCCCTACAGGCTGAGGAGGAGGAGGTGCAAAGGAGGCCTCGCCTATACCAGCAGCTCCTGTCATTCAAGGACCTGCCGGACGGGGCATGCCGTCGAAGATTCCGGCTGACCAGGGGGACAGTATTACATATCTGCCAGATCATGGCGCATCTGGCACTGTGGGGGAATGGGCGTGGACACCCAGTTCCAGTGGCCGTCAAGTGAAGGTCAACCTGAACCTCTACACCACAGGGTCCTTCCAGGCACTGAGTGGAGACCTCTCTGGGATCTCACAGAGGTCGGTGCACAGAGGTCAGTGCATCCCCGCCATCCTGGAGGCCCTGTATGCCCAATCAATACAATACATCAATTTCAATGTGGACCAAGCCCGCCAGGATGCCCAGGCAGCGGGGTTCACTGCCAACGCCGAGATGTCCTGCATTCAGGGTGTGATCGACGGTATACATGTCGCCCACTGCCAAAATCCCCGAAGCTTTGGACATGTCCAAAACATGTGGACATGGTTCGCCGGACCTCCTGCACATTTTGAGCACCTGTCCTCCACCCCAAAGAATCTGCTCATCCGGGCCACTGTCATGTGAGCCCAGTGAACAACCTTAAATTGTATCAGGCTGAGCCTGGCACATGTTGCCGACGTGTTGACTCTACTCAACGCCTCTGCCCATAAACCAGCCTCTATCTCACCTCCCAGCTCCTCCTCCCACTTGCGCTTCAGCTCCTCGGTTCTCCGATCCCATAAACTCCTTATAAATGTCCGAGACGCTCCCTTCTCCTACCCACCCTCTGGAAACTACCCTGTCCTGAATCCCCCTTAGCCGTAGGAGCGGGAAGGTTGCCATCTGTTTACGAAGGAAGTCTCGCATCTCAGATACCTGAATTTATTTCCCCTCGCCAACCCAAACTTTTCCTCCAACGCCCTCATACTCGGAAATCTCCCCTCTTTGAACATATCCCCTATCCTCTCAATCCCTGCTCTCCGCCATAACCGGACCCCCCCCCCCCCCCCCCCCCCCCGTCCATACTCCCCGGGGCAAGCCCGTGATTATCACAGATTGGGGCCCAGACCAATGCTCCCACTGCTCCCACATTCCACCTCCATTGCCCCCAGACTCTCAGGGTCGCCACCACCACGGGGCTGGTGGAATACCGTGCCGGCGGGAATGGCAGAGGCGCAGTTACCAACCCCCCCCAAACTGGTGCCCTGACATGAAGCCGCCTCCATACGCTCCCATGCCGACCCCTCCCCCACCACCCACTTCCTGATCATGGCTATATTAGCCGCCCAGTAATAGTTGCTAAAATTTGACAGCGCCAGCCCGCCCTCTCCCCGACTCCGCTCAAGTATTACCTTCCTTACTTGCGGGATCTTGCCCGCCCAGACGGAGCCCGTGGTCACTCTGTTGACCCGCTTAAAAAAGGACCGCGGAATAAGGATGGGGAGACACTGAAATACAAATAGGAATCTCGGGAGGACCGTCATCTTCACCCTTTGCACCCTCCCAGCCAGAGACAACGGCAGCGTGTCCCATCTCTGAAAATTGTCCTTCATTTGGTCCACCAGCCGGGCCAGATTTAATTTCTGCAGCCAGTCCCATTCCCGCACCACTTGGATGCCTAGGTATCTAAAGCTTCCCTTTACTAACCTAAAAGGCAGCTCTCCCAGGCGCCTCTCCTGTCCCCTCGCCTGGACCACAAACATCTCACTCTTTCCCATATTAAGCTTATACCCATAGATAATCCCATTCTACCCGATCAAAAGCCTTTTCTGCATCCATTGCGATCACTACCTCCACCTCCCTACCTTCCGGGGCCATCATGATCACGTTTAACAACCTTCTTACATTGGCCAGCAACTGCCTACCCTTAACAAACCCCTGGTCTGGTCCTCCCCAATAACGTCTGGAACACAATCCTCAATCCTGCAGGACTAACATTTGGCCAGCAATTTGGCATCCACATTCAACAGGGATATCAGCCTGTAGGACCCACACAGCTCCGGGTTCTTGTCCCGCTTCAGAATTAGCGAAATCGTGGCCTGTGACATCGTCGGGGACAGCACCCCTCTTTCCCTTGCCTCATTGAACATCCTCAAATACCGGCCCCAATATCCCAGAGAACTTATTATAAAACTCCACTGTGTACCCGTCCGTCCCGGGGCTTTACCCGACTGCATGGCCTTCTGACCCTCCACTATCTCTTCCAACCCGATCGGGGCCCCCAGCCCTTCTACCAGCTCCCCGTCCACCTTTGGGAAATTCAGCCCCTTCAAGAAGTGCCTCATCCCCTCCGGTACCGTAGGGGGTTCCGACCTGTACAGCCTACTGTAGAAATCCCTAAATGCCTTATTCACCCTTACTGAATCACCAACCAGGTTCCCATCTCCGTCCTTTACTTTCCCTATCTCCCTAGCTGCCTCCCTCTTCCTAAGATGATGTTCAAGCATTCTGCTGGCCTACCCCCCATGTTCATAGATCACCCCCCTTGCCTTTCTCAGCTGCTCCACTGCCTTCCCTGCGGTCATCAAGCTAAACTCTGCCTGTAACCTCCGCCGTTCCTTCAAAAGCCCTGGCTCCGGGGTCTCCGCATACCTCCTATCTGAAGAAACTCCTTTACCAGTCGGTCCGTCTCCGCCCTGTCCACCTTCTCCCTATGGGCCCGGATCAAGATCAGCTCCCCCCTGACCACCGCCTTCAGTGCTTCCCAGACTATCGCTGCTGAAATTTCCCCCGTGTCATTGACCTGCAGGTAGCTCTGAATACATTTCCTCAGCCACTCACACACCCCTTCATCCGCCAAAAGTCCCACATCTAACCTCCAGTGCGGGCGCTGGTTACTGTCTTTACTAACCTGCAGGTTAACGCAGTGTGGAGCATGGTCTGAGATTATAATCACCGAATACCCCATGTCCACCACCCCAGCCAGCAAGGCCCTGCTCAAAATGAAGAAATCAATCCGGGAATACACTTTATGCACGTGTGAGTAGAAGGAGAACTCCTTCACCCTCGGCTGCCCAAATCTCCATGGGTCCACACCCCCCATCAGCTCCATGAACCCTCTTAGTTCCTTTGCCATTGCTGGCACCCTGCCCATTTTCAAGCTTGACCGGTCCTAGCCAGAGTCCATAACTGTCTTGAAGTCCCCTCCCATGACCAACCTGTGCGAGTCTAAGTCCGGTATCTTCCCCAGCATCCTCTTTATAATCTCCACGTCATCCCAATTTGGCACATACATATTTACTAATGCCACCTGCATCCCCTCTAGCTTCCCACTGACCATAATGTACCGACCTCCCACGTCCGAGACTATTCTACCCGCCTCAAACACCACCCGCTTATTGATCAGGATCGCGACTCCTCTAGTCTTTAAATCTAGTCCCGAGTGAAAGACCTGACTGACCCAGCCTTTCCTCCGTCTAACCTGGTCCGTAACTCTATGGTGCGTCTCCTGCAACATTACCACGTCCGCCTTCAATCCCCTAAGATGCGCGAACACACATGCCATTTTGACCGTCCCATTTAACCCTTGAACATTTCAGGTGATCAGCCTAGTTGGGGGGGGGGGCTCATTGCCACCCCCCCTCTGCCAATCAGCCATCCTCTTTTTTAGGCCCGCCTCCAGCCCGTGCTCCACACCTCCACCGGTCCATCCTCATGCAGCCCCAGACCCCAACCTCCTCTCTGTCCCTCAGCCCAAGTCCCTCTCTCATCAGCAGAACATTCACCCCCCCTAGTAACAACACCCTGTAGCCCAACCCCTTTACTAAACCAAACATATGCACCCCCCCCACTGCGCTTCCGAGAGCTAGCTCGCCCAGCTAGTTTGGTGGCCCCCATCCCCGGCGCCAGATAGTCTCCCACCTATTGTTCCCTCCCCACCCTCCCACCCGCTCATACAAACAAACTCCAACATCAAACAATGCCCAACACAATTGCCCAACAGAAAAACACCAAGATCAAAACAAGCACCCCTCCATCCTCCAACAGTGCAAATGAAAACCCTAACTCACTCAGCTCTACCGCTGGTTTCAAATCAATGCAAACGGCATCACAAACATCTTCCATGAAACACAAAACAGGAAACCTTTACAAAAACAGAGAAACAAAAAGAAAAAACAAAAACATGAACGTTGCAGCCAAGTTCAAAAGTTCTCAGTCCATCACCAGCCCTTTCTTTTTCGCAAAGTCCAACGCGTCCTCAGGTGACTCGAAGTAGAAGTGCTGATCCTCATGCGTGACCCAGAGACGGGCTGGGTATAACATTCCAAACTTCACCTTTTTCTTAAAAAGGATCGACCTGATCTGATTGAAGCCTGCTCTCCTCCTGGCCACCTCTTCTCTCAGGTCCTGGTAAACCCGAAGTATGCTATTGTCCCATTTACAGCTCCGTGTCTGCTTGGCCCACTATAGAATATGCTCCTTATCCGAGAACCTGTGGAATCTCACCACCATTGCCCTCGGGGGGGGGGGGGGGGGTCTCCCATTCGTGGCTTCCTCGCGCGTGCTCTGTGAGCCCGATCCACCTCCAAGGGCCGGGAGAATGCCCCATCCCCCAGCAGCTTCACACACTTATCTGCGATGTATGCCCCAGCGTCCGTTCCTTCAGACCCTTCTGGGAGCCCGATTCTGGGGTTCTGCCGGCGAGACCTATTTTCTAGGTCCTCCACCTTCTCCAGGAGCTTCTTCTGCTGGTCCCTCAGCATCCCCACCTCCAGCTCCACCGCAGTCTGATGTTCCTCCTGCTCAGCCAGCGCCTTCTCCACTTTCTGGATCGCCCGATCCTGGGCATCCAATCTATGCTCCAACCGCTCAATCGATTCTTTTATCGGGTCCAAGCAGTCCCGTTTCTGTGTACGTAAGAACATAAGAACATAAGAACTAGGAGAAGGAGTAGGCCATCTGGCCCCTCGAGCCTGCTCCGCCATTCAATGAGATCATGGCTGACCTTTTGTGGACTCAGCTCCACTTTCCGGCCCGAACACCGTAACACTTAACCCCTTTATTCTTCAAAAAACTATCTATCTTTATCTTAAAAACATTTAATGAAGGAGCCTCAACTGCTTCACTGTGCAAGGCATTCCATAGATTCACAACCCTTTGGGTGAAGAAGTTCCTCCTAAACTCAGTCCTAAATCTACTTCCTCTTATTTTGAGGCTATGCCCCCTAGTTCTGCTTTCACCCGCCAGTGGAAACAACCTGTCCGCATCTATCCTATCTATTCCCTTCATAATTTTATATGTTTCTATAAGATCCCCTCTCATCCTTCTAAATTCCAACGAGTACAGTCCCAGTCTACTCAACCTCTCCTCGTAATCCAACCCCTTCAGCTCTGGGATTAACCTAGTGAATCTCCTCTGCACACCCTCCAGCGCCAGTCCGTTCTTTCTCAGGTAAGGAGACCAAAACTGAACACACTACCCCAGGTGTGGCCTGACTAACACCTTATACAATTGCAGCATAGCCTCCCTAGTCTTAAACTCCACCCCTCTAGCAATGAAGGACAAAATTCCATTTGCCTTCTTAATCACCTGTTGCACCTGTAAACCAACTTTATGTGACTCATGCACAAACACACCCAGGTCTCTCTGCACAGCAGCATGTTTTAATATTTTATCATTTAAATAATAATCCCTTTTGCTGTTATTCCGACCAAAATGGATAACCTCACATTTGTCAACATTGTCTTCCATCTGCCAGACCCTAGCCCATTCACTTAACCTATCCAAATCCCTCTGCAGACTTCCAGTATCCTCTGCACTTTTTTCTTTACCACTCATCTTAGTGTCGTGCTGTAGATCTGGAGTCACATGTAGGCCAGACCAGGTAAGGACAACAGATTTCCTTCCCTAAAGGACATTAGTGAACCAGATGGGCTTTTATGACAATCGACAATGGTTTCATTGTCACTTTTACACTTCCAATTCTAGATTTTTTTATTGAATTCAAATTTTACCATCTGCCCTGGTTGGATTCCACCCCACGTCCCTAGAGCATGACTCTGGGTCTCTGGATTGCTAGTCCAGCGACAAATCCGCTATGCCACTGTCTCCCCTGAGTGCACGTCTTAGGAATTTGGGAGGAAACTGGAGCACCCGGAGAAAACCCACGCAAACACGGGGCGAATGTGTAAATTCCACACAGTCACCCGAGGCTAGAATCAAACCCGGATTCCTGGCGCTGTGAGGCAGCAGTGCTAATCACTGTGTCACCAACGCTGCTGGTGCCGTGGTCCATTTGTTGTCAGCTTCTCTGTAAAATTGGGTGAGTGGACTTTGAATGATCCACCAATTTTGCAATGGTAATAGCAATGAATGTAGCATTTTATTTTGTATGCAGTTGGACGATGCATGAGATCAAGTGGACACATCTCCATTTTGAGACTCACCTCCAAGAAATGTGCTGAGTTTAGATTTGAGTGTCTGGGTGCATATTTATTTTCAATAATACACAGGATAGGTCTATTAGCCATCTCCTCATAACAGCAGCTTGGTTGGAATTTAAAAACTGAGATCTATTAGATCATTAATTCTGCCTTCATCCCAAAGCTGTGTCCCAAATCAAATAATCGCTTCCATCCTTTCAGTAACTTGATCCTGCAATTGCTATCTAATCTAATTTGTGTTTTTGAACGATTGAATGTACTATATTTTAATGTTCCCTTTTTCCTTTGGAAAAAAACAGTTTACATCATCAAAAGACACTTTCATGGAACAAGAAGGAGTTTGGGGATAAGTCTAGAAATCACTGTTGAATGAAACCAGCTGGGGCGTCATTCTCCGCCGGCGGGAGTCTCCGTTCTGCCGGCGCCCGGGGGTTTCCCGACGGCGTGGGGCTGCCCCACAATGGGAAACCCCATTGACCGGCCGGTGTTACGGAGACTCCCGCCGGCCGGTCGGGGCAGAAATGTGGCGGGGCGGGATGGAGAATTTCGCCCCAGATTTCTCCAGCATTCTTGATGTCCATTCTCAGATGCATTTTCTTAATTCACGGAGATTCCAACATGGACGCTGCCACTTATTTTCTGATTCGTTGACAGGCGGCGGTGGGGGCATTATAGAGTGAAGGCCGTGGTGTGGTGGAGGGATGGGGGTGTGAGGGGGTGGGATAGGGGTGGTGGGGCAGTGGCATGTTGGCTTTCATTGCAAATGGATTGGAGTACAAGAATAAGGAATTATTGCTGCAATGATATTTGGCTTCCCTATTTAAGGAAGTATATTCTTGCTTTGTAGACAGGACAGTGAATGTCCCTCTGATGAGAGGCTGAGTAAATTGAGCCTCGACTCTTTAGGTTGTAAGTTTCTACCCTTGACAGTTTACACAGGAATTATGAAAAATATTTTATTGTGGACTCTGTAGTACCTAGAGTAAGCAGAGTTTCTTTTTAACTCTTTCATGGTGTGTTTGTCTTTGATAGCTGGCCAGGATTTATTACCCTTGAGAAGCTGGTGGTGAGCCAACTGCAGTCCATTTGGTGTAGATACACTCACAGTACAGAAGGGAGTTCAGGGATTTTAATCCAACAACAGTGAAAGGAAAGCTCTATCGTTCCAAGGCAGGATGGTATGTGGCTTGGAGAGGACGTTTCAGTTGGTGGTGTTCCCATGCATTGTAGCCACCTAAAATGGCTGATTCCCGATTAGAATGGTCAAACCCCGATCTAAAATGGCGAACGAAAGAGACTGATGGGAAAATCAGCCAACAGGACTCAAATGGACAGCTGCAAGCAAAACAGTGTATTCGGCTCTGGGGAAGTTGGCCCAGACCGATACCTGCAGCCATTAATATCACAACAATCCAGCCATCTGCATAGTAAGCAGCCATCCCCGGGAACAATTGCTACACATTAGCAACATAAAGCCGATCCAGACCTTTCGGCGCCAGCAGTGGCTGACACAAAGGAAGGTAGACGACCACCCCCCAATCAAGGAATCGCCCCATTATTGGAGCATATCGAACCAAGTGATTGGGACCAAGTCCAATCACTTGGAACCAGGTACGAGGTCTGCCCCGAGAGGCGGGAAGCCCCTGGGGACTATAAAAATAGGGGCCAAGTTCAGATCGGCCCTTCTTCTCCTGCTCGCAACCTTCGAGACCCTTCGTCAAAGAAAACTGAAAATGTTACTCCAGCGATCGCTACCCGATAGGCGCTCCTGACTATCGACTTGTACCAGCCTTTGAATCCCGCAGGCCAGAACCAATTCGATAGACCATTCGTTTCCCTGACCTGGTGGGCCATTTCCAAAGTTAAGTATTGGCCTCTAGTAGTAGGTAGTAGTCTAGAAGTAGGATTATTGTATAAATATTTATTGCTGTATATAATAAATGATCGTTGATTTAACTTTTACTAAGCGGTGTGCTGCATTATTAATCATTACTTGAGCTTGAACCACGTGGCGGTATCAGAAAGATACCTGGCGACTCGTGAGCAAAGGTGACCGAATTAGAGCTAATAAAACTAAGGCTAATAAGAGCAACAGCATCTGCTGCCCTTGACTTTCTAGATGGTAGAGGTCACTGGTTTAGAAGGTATTGTTAAATCAGGCTTGGTGAATGGCTGTGGTGCAGGTGGTACACATTGCTGTCACTGTGTTGGTGGTGCAGGAAGTGGATGTTGAAACTGGTGCCAATCAAGCAAATTATTTTGTCCTGGATGGTGTCAATCTTCTTGAGTGTTGTTGGATCTGTACTCATCCAGGCAAGTGCAATCTCATCCAACTGTAAGGTGGAAGACATTGGAGGAGGGTCCTACTGACTATGACAAAAGCTGTCCAGTTAGGTTTCTGGTTAATGGTGCTTCACTGGATCCTGAGGCTGGGGGTTTTGCAATGGTAATAGCAATGAATGTAGCTTTTGTGATGCTGTTGGATAATTCTCATGGCACTGTGAATAGACTTTTCTAATAATGCAAAAACATAACTGCTAGGAATCAGTTAGGCAATATGCATAAAAATGGTACAAGCCCACAAGTTGGAGTTTTCTGAGGCACTGACCTATTGGTCGTGGATAACAAGTCATTCAGATTGGGGCCTGCTCAACTAGCATTGTAATCTTCAGTTCAGTGGCTTTTCGCTTTAAAATCACGCACCAAAACAAATAGAAGAAATTATTTTGTCTTCCATGACTATATTGTCAATTATGAAATGTGTGCAGCTGGATTGTTAGAAAGCTGTCCATTAAGTGAGTGTCCATTGAATAAATCCCAGTAAAAACCAGGAACGATTAAGGAACTGGGTGAAGGCTAAAAGGTGGTTGTTTGATAAGTCCTGCCAGAGTGGAAAAAGTGCTGATTAGAGGACTCCAAGGATCAGAGCTGGCTTCTCTAGCACTGCTGTTGTTCAAATTCATGATTTGAATGCAAATTGTAATGCACATTGATCAAATCCACGAATGATTCCAAGTTCGGGGCTCAGATGGATAGAAAGTCAAGCTTGGGGAATCAAAGTCAAGCCTGGAATCCACAGAAGGAATTAGGCAAATTCTAGAACTTTTCCAAGTGCATTTAGGATTTCATCCAGGTTTGTGTTGCATCCTTAAATATAAATGATTTATATGCATAGCCAATGAATGGCTGGGTCTACCATGAGTGGCCTCCAGGACTGGCAGCGCCAGGTGGTGGGGGAGCCTCAGGTATTACTTCTGCTCACACTCCCGTTCCATGGAGTACCCCAGGGGCCATCGGGCACCCCGAAAGAGGAGGAGGTGCTGGGGCCCTTGCCGGTGACTCCCGCAGAGAAGGTGCTGGAACACCACGGCACCTTACACTCCCCCATCATACCCCTGGTGCATCTGGTAGGCAGAACTGGATGGCACCATGCCACTTGGGACACCCGAGCAGCAATCGGGCCCATCCAGGCCTGGTTGCCCCAGAAGATGGCTGCCAAAGGGGACCCAGGTCACAGGATGAGAACCACAGCAAGCTGCCTCGACTCCTGATGAACCACCTGGGGATCCACTTAGGCGTAGCACAAGGATGTGTACGGTCAGAAAAGTAGACATCAGTTAAGTTAACACAGGGTGCAGACCACAGAAAAGTGTAAGGGACTAGGGCACAAAGCTGCATATATTTGTTCACATTAAACCTGTCAGATGTGTGTGAGGAAAGGGCTGGTCTGCGCTGGCCAGAGTGGGAGGAGGGGGCGGGGGGGGCATGGGCGTACATTGTGAGTGGGCTTGGCCCAGGGACCGCAATTCAGGTAGCGCTCACCACTCCAGTGTGCACTCCATCCCACTCTCCCCACCATCCCTACTTCTGCCACCACAGGGATTCGATGGGACCATGTGATGGAATGGCCTGCTCGTATGCAGGGATCACCCACGTGGACAGTGGAAAGTGCTTCCGTGCGCAGGGGTCAGGCGTCCTCAAACAATGCGGAGCACCAAGGTCATCCTGGAGTGGGTTGTCATTATGCTCCATCCCATGGACCAGACCCACTGTTATTGCCAATCCAGGGCCCACACCCCACAGTGAGACAGGCAGGTATCACAGAGATGGTTTCAAGGAAGGTTGGGGAGGGAGAGTGGAGGGAGGGCGTTCGCAGGGAGGGTGTTCCTGTGAGGGGTTGGTCAGCCGTGGAGATGAGATGTCCGAACCGCTACCTAGGCCCCCTAGTCGGTGAACCTGGAGGCGATTAGGGCAACCCGTGAACATCGGCCCTGGCACACAGGTTGTGCAGCCTCCCGTGCCTGCCCGGGCCCCATGCCATGCCCTTCATCGCAATTCCCCACATCCTCCTCGTCGGACGAGAACCGTTATTCATCCCGCTCCTCAGCACATCTCCCCTCTGCTGCACGATGTTGTGCAGGATGCAGCAGGTCACCACGATGTGGGACACTCTCCCAGCGCTGTTCTGAGGTCCCTACAGAGCGGTTCTGGCACCTGAACCACATTTTCTGGATGCTGAAGCACTCCTTGATCACGCCCCTGGTTGCTGCATGGGTGTTGTTCTAGTGGGTCTCTGCGCGGTCTGTGGTCTTCGGCTTGTATCAGCCACGACCGCAGGAGATAACCCCTGTTGCCCAGGAGCCAACACTTCAGCCGGGAGGGGGGGTGGGAGCGGGTTGGGAGGCGTGAGAAGGCCAGGAACCGTTGAGTGTGCCAGGATGAAGGCATCGTGCTCATTGCCCGGGTATCGGGCGGAGACGAGCGGGATGCACATTTCATGGTCACACACCAGCTGCATGTTCATCGAGAGATTCCGGACAGGTCCCCATTCGGCGCCTTGAAGGACCCTGTTGCATAAAGGGTCAGGGCGACCGTCACCTTGACAGCCACGGGAAGTGGGTGTCCTCCCCCATTCCCCCACACTGCCAGGTGCACCATGATCTAGCAGATGTGTTGCACTGTCTCTCTGCTCAGCCGTAGTCTTCGACAGCATGCCCGGACTGGCAGGTCATCGAATGATAGGCGCTGCCGGTACACATGAGGCCTCATGCGACGCCTCCTTTGCACTTCCCCCTCCATATGGCCAGTATCACTGTACAACCAGGGGCCACAGTGGGATGTGCAGCAAGATGGCTGCCTTGCAGGCCGCAGCAATAGCGATCCATGCCTGGACACCCCGATCCCGTGGGGGGTCATCTCGGTCCCACGGCCCATCCCCTTATCACCTCCGTTACTCCGGCTGCCCTTCAAGGCTTGGCAGAGGCCCCCTGTCCCCTGCCAGCCCTGCCAACGACAGTGTCAAAGTCAATATTTTCCCGCTTCTGTAGTAGAAAGATACAACACACTTGTTAAGACAGAATAACAAGCTTTATTGTCGAAAACAACTGCATGCAGTAATGGCTGAAACTTGAGAGAGCAGTCAACAAAACTGCTCAGTCTTTCACAAGTTCTGCGCTTTTTCAGAGAATTAGCTCAATATTTATACATTAACTTTATCAAGATTATGTGACAACAGTATGGTCAGGAGTTTGATCGGAAATACAAACGGAAGCAAAGACCAGACCATGTTTGGTCATTTCACTCATACCATTATTTAGTCCTCGGAGGGAACATTGAAAGGTCAGAATAGACTTGTTTCTTCCTGAACTTATCTTTGTTTCAAATTCCTACGGCCCTGGGTTATGACGAGTTAGTTTTATCAGGAGTTGCCGAGGTCTGGTGTTTTGGAATGGCTTGACCTTCGCTGATATTTTCAGACTTCAAGTTATGCAGAGTTGGCCATTTGATGCATTTGAGGTACAACGTATCCCAAAAAGCAGTGACGCATTTGAGGTACAACGTATCCCAAAAAGCAGGATCCTGTCCAAACAATGGGGAGCCATGGATATGCTTTAGTGCCGCATATGAAATAGGTTCCATTATAGGCCGTAAAATCATCAGCTGATGTCATCCAGGGGATTGGGGATGTCTGTCCCCATGAAATGTTAGAGGTTATATTCCATACCTTGGACCAATCACAGTTAAACATGCCCTTGTTGGATATGCCTGGTACCAGTCCTTGCCAGTCAACTGTAAGGTTGCACCTACTTTGCCCCATTAACTTTCCTTTCCCTGATTTATTGAAACACATGGAACCTTGAACATTATACGAGTGGACAGTGAGGGAGGGTGGAGCCAAGGCATGATTATAGGTAGGTTGATACGAAGCTGAAAATTTAGTCATGTCATAGCCAGCAGATCTCCATATTTCCATATCCTCCCTATCTCCCCTGCTCCCTGTTTGATTTTGTCGTAAAATCCATTCAACCGTCTCTGCGATATCAAAGGGGAGGGATTGGAGAGGTATTCCTTGCCTCGAATGGACGGGGATGTGGGTACAAACCCAACACTTGCTTACGTTCAATTTTTCGGCATAAAGATATGACATATATAAATAGGTATTGGAAGGCAGGTCTCGTTTAGGTCGTTTTTTTACTACCGAGTGGCCATTAAGGCTAAATAGTCCAGAGAGTCCAAAAATTATAATGAAGATCTTCATCCTGTGTTCTCGGCTGGGTTGGATACTATCTTCTTGCAATCGGATAGATGTATCCAACTTGAATGTCCTTCAAGTTTGACGGAAGTTGGTGTAGTCAACAGTACGAGGAAGGATCCGCTCCAGCATTGTCCTAGTTTCTTTCTGTCCCAGTTTTTCACCAACACGTGGTCTCCGGGTTTGATCACTGGATATCAAGGGACGGCTGTCCCTGCCGTTACTGGGAGATGTGCCTGTTTTACTTGTGAGTGGAGAAACTTCAGAGAAAGTGTTAATTGCTTCAAATAGTTCTGCATTTGTTCCCCCATCACATGGAGGTCTACTCCCTCTAGGGGCTTTTCATGGGCATCCCAGGGAGTTCTCATTGGCCGACCATAGACTATCTCTGCAGCTGACAGTCCGGTGCGCGAATGGGGAGGCACTTGCATGTGAAACAGTGCCAAGGGTAATACTTTTAGCCAATTTAACCCAGTTTAACCCAGTTTCTTCAGTTAATTTAGATAATTTTTCTTTTAAAGTCCCGTTGGCTTTCCACAATTCCTGCTGCCTGCGGGTGATACGCGCAGTGCAGTTGCTGTTTAATTACCAGTGCTTCGCACAATTCAGTATTGACCTGAGCTACAAAATGTGGTCCATTGTCTGAGCTCACCATTTTGGGTACCCCAAAACGAGGAATGACTTCCGTTAACAACAACTTCACCACTGTATGTGCCATACAATTAGTGGTGGGGAAGGCTTCAATCCATTTACTAAACACATCGATTATTACTAAACAATATTTATAGCACTGTGCTTTTGGCATTCGATAAAATCAAGCTGTATACAGGCAAAAGGGCCATCTGGCAAGGGAGTGGTTCCTGGAGGGCATTTAATGCTTTTACCCTTAGTATGTTTCATGCAAATAACGCATTGATCCAGCCGCGTTTGCGCTGCTGTATTCAAATCTGGGTGCCACCAAGTTTTCAGGAGTAGCTGTACCATTCCCTCCTTGCCAAGATGGGTACAAGAATGCAAATAATCAATAAGTAATGGCAATAAAGAATTCGGAATACAAACTTGACCAACGGGAGTAAGCCAGAGGTCACGTGTCAAGGAGTGTGAACACCCCATTGACTTCCATAGTGCGCGCTCGGAATCAGAGGCGTCCCTCTGTAAATTTTGAACTTCAGTTATCTCTGGCATGCCCTTCGTTCCTAATGCAGGTACCTGGTTTAGAGCCTGATTAGCCCCACTGGGAACAATCAGAGAGGCTGATATAGCCGCAGCCTTAGCAGCCGAATCAGCACGGGCATTTCCTAATTGAACAGGAGTGTCCCCCTTTGTATGCGCAGCACATTTAATAATTGCCAATTGATGGCGAAGCTGAATAGCATCGAGGAGATTTTTAATCCAAAAAGCATTTTGAATGGGAGCTCCCGCAGAGAAAGCCTCACTGTTGCCAGAGGCGACCAAAATCGTGGGGCACGCCAAAGGCATACCTAGAATCAGTATAAACATTAGTACTTTTATCTGTGGCCAAAATACATGCTCGAGTAAGGGCAAATAGCTCGGCTTTTTGTGCGGAGACAGAGGTCTCGAAGGCTGCTGCTTCCTGCACGTCAGTGTCGGTTACCATGGTATATCCCGACTGTGGGATGTCAGTGAGAGAAATGGAGGAACTGCCATCAACATAAAATATTAGATCTGGATTATCAATAGGCCATTCCGTTAAATCCGGGCGAGGCGCGGTAAGGAAGTGAATCCGAAGCAAACAATCGTGTGGCGGGTCCGGCAGGTAACCGGGGGGGCCTGATCGAGGAACACAGCAGGATTTAAGGTAGAACAGTAATGAAAAGAGAGGTAGGGGTTTTGCAATAGTGAAACCTCATAGCGGCTCAAGCGGGCTTGAGTCAGATGCTGGGTTTGCTGAGATGTTAGGAGAGCCACAATAGAGTGCGAGGTATGCACTTGTACTGGCTGGTGAAGGGTCAGATTAGAGGCTGCCTGTGCTAACAAATGGACAACCGTAAGAGTTTGGGTGCAGAGTGGTAGACCGCAAGCTACAGGATCCAATTTCGTAGAATAGTAGGCGACCGGGCGACGCCGGTCACCGTGTTCTTGTGTTAGAACACCAGTGGCACATTCATAAAGCACATTAACGTACAACTGAAAGGGTCTGTCATACATAGGTCGTCCTAGCGCTGGGGCGGTAGCCAGGGCGTTTTTGAGAGTAACAAAAGATTGTTTTGCTGAATCAGGAAGTTCAAACTTAAGAGGAGCCTTTTGAGAGGAGTACGGAGTTAAATCTTTCGTATGGACAGTAACATTCGCAATCCATTGTCTGCAAAAGTTCACCAATCCTAAAAAGGCTCGCACCTGCTTGGGCGATGTAGGAAATGGGGCCTGCAGTATAGGAGTAATGCGTTGCTGAGTAAGGGAGCGATCCGTAGCACTTATTAGGACACCCAAAAATGTGACCTGCCGTTGGCCTTTATGAACTTTAGCGGGCAGGATCACATATCCCCATGAATGGAGACGGATGAGCAGGTAAATGGTGTCACGCTGGTTAGCGTTAAAGTCAGGGCTGGCAAGGAGTAAGTCATCAACATTTTGAATGATGGTGGAGCCACCAGGAGTTGATAATGTCGCTAACTGGGAGTGCAATGCTTGTGAGAAAAGGGTTGGAGAATGAATGAAGCCCTGTGGGAGCCTAGTCTAAGTGTATTGGTTGCCCTTAAATGTAAAGGCAAACAAATACTGTGATTCAGGGGCGAGGGGTATCGCAAAAAAGGCATGTTGTAAATCAACAAGGGTGAAAACAGTCGCTGCCGGTGGGACATTACTAAGGATTGTCGTCGGGTTTGGGACAATAGGATGTAAGGATTGGATTGGATTGGATTTGTTTATTGTCACGTGTACCGAGGTACAGTGAAAAGTATTTTTCTGCGAGCAGCTCAACAGATTATTAAATACATGAGAAGAAAAGGGAATAAAAGAAAATACATAATAGGGCAACACAACATATACAATGTAACTACATAAGCACTGGCATCGGATGAAGCATACAGGGTGTAGTGTTAATGAGGTCAGGTCGGGTCGGGTCTAAAGGTCTCCAAGGGCCTCGGAGGATGTTCAAGCCTGCAAGAGAAGATAAAAGAGAGAGGTTAGTAATAATGTTAGTTTTAGAATTAATTTTTAAAAGATTAGAATGAGTATAAGTTAAGTAAAAAGTGGATCTGTTTGGGAGAGCTCGCAGAGAGTCGCCTCGCTCCGGCACCATCTTGGTAAAGGGTTCCACTATCTGATTAATGCATCGGAGGTCTTGGACCAAATGCCATTCGGATGGTCTTCCTACCTTAGGAACTGGAAGAATCGGGGTGTTACAGGGCGATTGGCATGGTACCACAATTCCCTGTTGTAGGAACGATTGAATCATGACCGAGACTCCTTCTTTAGCCTCGGGGCTCAAAGGGTACTGTGAAATCGAGGGCAAGGGCATGTCAGGTTTAACTTTAATAATAACGGGAGGGACATTAGTGAGACCAACTTCGTGTTTGGAGGCCGCCCATAAATCTGCGGGTAGTTCAGAAGTCGTTGATTGGACTGAACAATGGTGGTGCAGTGTGCCAATGAGGACAAATGGGCATTGAAAATATTCTAAAGTGCCTGCGGGTAGGATTTGACTTCCATTAAAGAAAGGATCAGCTTGTCCTCGCAGTGCAGCAGCCAGAAATCCCAAGGACTTGGCACTATAGCCTTCATTCACAGAAAGGGTCACGTGGGGTGACACAAGTCCCAACTGACGCCAGAGGCCATGGGGTAAATTGACAAGAAAGGCAGGCTCTTCTTTTCCCTTAGCGAGGCCAACAAAGGAAACGGATTGTAGAGAACTGACGGCGTCTTGGTAAATGCTCTCCAAATCAGGCGAGCATCCTGTATGATCGTAGCAAAGAGTGACATGTGGATCAGGAATGTCTAAGGGAGGTGAAAAGTGTGAGGGATCAAAATCAACCGACCACCACTGTGGAGTAGTGAAAAGGGGAAAATTTTGAAGCTGGGCCTGCGGGATAGCTGATATAGTAATGCCGTTATCAAGGCAAACAATTTCCACCTGCAAGGTACACAGCAAGCCACGTCCGGCCAGGTTGACACCGAGGACGCGGGTAACTGTGAAAGGCATGCAACATTCCCGGCCCTCAAATTGAACAGAGAGCGGCTTCGTAAGCGGATAAACAGCACCTTCCCCCATGAAACCAGCAAGTTCCACATGCTTATCAGAAAGGAAAAAGCAATGTTTCTGAATTAATTTCCAGTCTAGCGTAGAATGAGTCGCGCCGGTGTCAATCAGGAAGGGGATAGGCACGCCCTCTATGTAAATCGTAGCGGTGGGCTCGTCAGAGTGGTCTGTTGAGAGGACCGGAAAGTTTGATCTGGCTAGTCAGTAGGGGTAAGAGGTAGTAAAGGGTGTCTGCCGACGGGGTTGAAATCTACCTCATCATCGGGGTGCTGGACAATCCCTAGCGTAGTGGCCTGTACGTTGACAGTTGAAGCAAGTGACATTGTATTTGGCAGGAGGACGACGCGGAGGAGCGCTGTCGAAATCCTCCATGTGTGGAGTGAAGGGGTAAGGAGCCTGTGAGCGGCGGTAACCAAATTCAGGAGGGTCCGTGCAATCTGGGCGATAGTAACGTGGATCTGTCTGAGAGTTCTGACCTTTAGGAGCTCTTCTTTGAGAGGGACATTGGATGAATTCGGATTTAATTTTGGGCGAAGTGTCTTTGTAACAGGTCTCACGGTTGCGGTCATTGCTCCAATAATAAGACACAGCACGTTTCATTTGAGGTTTAGAATTGCCAGACCAGTCCATGTTATTAGTTTTAATACTGGATTCTGCGCGGTCAGGCAAAACCTGCATTAATAGTGCATTAAATTGGGGAGACTGTGTGTCTGCATTGAAAGCAATGTCCCCGGAGTAAAGAGTTTACACCCCACAAAAGTGGTCAAAAAATTCTGGACCATCTTCCTTAGAAGTGGGGGTATATTCAAGGAGTTTGGCGATGTCAACGGGTTTACGGAGAGCCCGTTTTGGTGCAGGGAACATTAAAGTACGCTGATCGTCCTCCGTTTGGTATGCGGCGCTGAAGGCCGTCCACGTGTCCCCATGAAGTCCTAATTAATTTTTCCATCTTTTCCCTAATTCTGGGGGAAGGGATGAATAAATCAGAGAATATTGATCACGTGCGGTAGCACCATACATGGTCGCAGTTCTCCTCAAAAACTCAGTGAACCCCTCTGGGTCCTCTTTGCAGGAGGGACATTGGGCCATGATTAAACATAGCTCATGGGGTTTAAAAGCCTGCCACACCTCAATGAATGGGTCGTCATTATCACCAGCATGGGGGTTAATAACACTCCTAATGGGATAATTTGTAGGGGGAGGTGGTGGCAGAAAGGTTTCCTCCTCCTTAGGTTGGAGTGATAAATCAAGAAAAGCCTGATTAACAAAGGTGAAGGGTTGTTCCATATTAACGGCTTGCGTATGTGACCGAGTGCCTGTTGCTACGGGGGATACGTTAGCAGGAGTTTCATTGGCAGTGGGACCATAAGGGGGGGTCTGGACTTGGGACAGTGGAATTGTAGAATCAGTGTGTGCAGGATGAGGGTGGGGTCCAGGGGTTAAACCCTCCTCTTCTGTATCGCCTGAATAGGGAAACATCGACATGCCAGAGCAACTGGGAGGATCCTCCTTTCGTTTAATTTGCTGGGCTAGCCCTCTTTGCCTATTGGTTGGAGATTTGTTATTTTCGCCTTGTTGTTTATGCTTTCTATCCCAAAGTTCACACTCCAATTTTAAAGTCTCCCAATTTTTTGCTTTACCATCCACACAATCATCAATCCCTTTTCTACGGGCATTATCTCTCCAACTCATTAATAGTGATTGCTCGTGATGCTTAGTGGACTGCTTCTTCCACTCTTGAGATTAAAAACTTCCACTTAAAACCGGCGTTTCTCTGCCAATTGATTTTCTCAGCAGAAATGCAATTATCGTAGTTCCAAGTGCCCCCTAGTGGCCAAATATCGTTACCCAATTTATTGTACAGCGCTGCAGATAATCTTCGTAAATTACGTTCATGAGAAGGGTTTTCAGAGCACATGAAAAATAGAGGGGAATTGCCCCCAGTTTTGTCTACACCCTGTCCCATAATGTCAATAAAATGTGCCCCTGGCAATCAAAAAATCCCTGGTACCAAATCAAAGTGCAGGGTCGCTGACCCAAACTGTATAGAAGTCCCTGACCCAAATTTAAACCTGTAAAACAAGCAAGAGGTCCCTGACCTAAGGCTAACCACAATTGGGGTCCCTGACCCGCAGTACTCTACTAACAATTTAATAAGTACAATTTAGATTCGAGCACCGTCACCTGTTTAGTTACTTCCGTCAGGGATGAGGGGTCGAACCACTAATCCAAGAGAGAGAGAGAGAGACCAAGATTAATCTTACCTTGTGCCGGCATCTGTCTCTTTCCTCCGGGTCTGGCTCGATCACTTCTTCAGTCCCCCACGGAATTCACTCAGGATATTGGTAACTGCTCGCTTGTGCCAAAATGTCAAAGTCAATATTTTCCCGCTTCTGTAGTAGAAAGATACAACACACTCGTTAAGACAGAATAACAAACTTTATTGTTGAAAACAACTGCATGCAGTAATGGCTGAAACTTGAAGTCAGAGAGCAGTCAACAAAACTGCTCAGTCTTTCACAAGTTCTGCGCTTTTTAGGAGAATTAGCTCAATATTTATACATTAACTTTATCAAGATTATGTGACAACAGTATGGTCAGGAGTTTGATCGGAAATACAAACGGAAGCAAAGACCAGACCATGTTTGGTCATATCACTCATACCATTATTTAGTCCTCGGAGGGAACATTGAAAGGTCAGAATAGACTTGTTTCTGCCTGAACATATCTTTGTTTTAAATTCCTACGGCCCTGGGTTATGACGAGTTAGTTTTATCAGGAGTTGCCGAGGTCCGGTGTTTTGGAATGGCTCGACCTTCGCTGATCTTTTCAGACTTCAAGTTATGCAGCGTTGGCCTACAGCCATACTAGTCTGAAAATGGTTAGGGCAGCATTCTTTACCTGGGCCTGGTGAGCTGGAATGAGTAGTTTAAGTCTTTCTTGTATTGTATCAAACCTTTTGACCAGTCTTCCCATTGACCAGTTTTCCCATCATGCCATTACTTAATTCGTACCATATCACAACAGGACCGGCAGCCAGTGCATGTCCTACCTCCTCTCCCTCGCCAGTGATGGCACCTGTTTCCTGATTCCCCGTGGTGGTGGCGCAGCATCTCAGAGGCCCAGGAGAATAACGGGTCAGGCCCACTAATGATATGCAGAGTAGAATGCATGGATGCCACTTTAGAGGCACTGAAGCATTGAAAATTGGAATGCGCCCTGCGCCCATCACGATTTTGGCTTCACAACTGATTTTCTGCCAAATCGCTTTTCCCGATTTCCGTGTCAGCCCATGAGGAATTGAACAAACGGATGTGATATAAAATAGTTAGTTCAAATATTAGTTACAATAATGTAGATGTGAGCCAGTCTGACCGTACTGAGTTCACAAACAAAGGACAAAGGGATTCAGAAAGCATGGCAAGGATGGGGAAAAGGATGCTGGGTAACAAGAGGCCCAGGGTTAAGGAATGCAAAGTGATCCAATCAGGATATATGGCCAGGTCAGGAGGTGTATAGGATGACCTATGAGAATCTTGTATGTGAAACGTGATGCCATTTGAATGAGATTTGTGAAGATTTCTTTGTCACCGATCTCACTCGGTTCTGTAGCTCCAGGAGATCGCTTGTTTGTTCTGAATCTCTGTGGAGCGAGTCAGCCTTGCAAGAGGGTTAAAAATAAATAATACTATACCTACAAATCCACCTCGAGTTTTATTGAGGCCAGACTGACGGGTAAAGAATTCAATATTGTCACCCACAGAGAATCCCACCCTACATCTTTCAAGGATGGAAATCTGCAATCCTCATGGTCTAACCTTAATGTGACATCAGTCCATGTTTCACTGTTGAATATGAATGAATCTGAAGTGGCCTAGTAAGCTCAATAAATGCTTCATGCAAAAAGTAATCAACACTTTTGAATAGATTTCCCAGTACAATAATGGAAACAAAAACCTGAATGCTATTATGAATGCTGCAAGATTTTTTTGTCCTGCAAACTAAGATGATTAGCCTTCCACGGTACTTTGTGAAGTTTTTAGAAATTGTTTATTTTATACTCTTAAAGCTGTATCTGTGCTAGGGGGTGAACACATTAATATTCTCTTCTGGGTTGAATTTAAAAAATCTTATCCTGCAGAATATCGTACGTTGTGCATCCCTTTTAGTGTCCAGAGTGGATATACGTCCCTTACATGGGTTAATGAGTGAAGGACATAGATCCATAGAATTCCTACAGTGCATAAAGAGTCTGTGCCGACCCTCTGAAAGAGCACCCTACCCAGGCCCACTCCCACGCCCTATTACCCCACCTAACTTGCACATATTTGGGCATTAAGGGGAAATTTGTCACTGCTAATCCACCTAACCTGCACATCTTTGGTCTGTGGGAGGAAATCGGACCACCGAGAGGAAACCTACGCACACACTGGCAAACTCCACAGAGACAGCCACCCAAAGTTGGAATTGAACAGTGGTCCCTGGAGCTCTGAGGCAGCAATCCCAACCACTGTGCCACTGTGCCTCCCCTGGGAATTTTGTTTTTATAATGTGTGGGTCTGTATGGTTTGGAAATCTGCTTGGCATTGATGATGGTACTGACAATTGTCCTCATGGTTCAGGTTGTGTGTCTCACCGCCCTAACTCAGACATGCTGTTGGGCACTGTCTCCGCTCTCCTGCTTCCCTCGTTGTTGATCCAGACTTTGAGTGCCTACAGGGGTGCAGACACAGTATGTGGAGTCAGAACATCGGGTGCCTGAACCCATCTGGAAATCCTTCTTAATGCTTACCCCCAGTTGCACCTATGCAATATTTCTCACAGCAGCAGTCATGTGCCCTTTCTGACAAGGATTGATAATTTTGTTTTGTGCTATGGGATATGATGTGGAAAATTGAAAAACCACACAGGTGCAGCAGGAGATGCTCTTTGTGGGGTAGCTTGTTGCTCAAGCTAGGTAACAGCGATAAGAATGTGAAGGCTCAATTACTGAGCATTCTTGAGACCGATATCAATCGATTTCTGCAGACTAACGACATCAGGGGATGTGGAGATAGCGTGGGAAAGTGATGCGTTATATGATCAGCCATGATGTAATTAAATAGCGGAATAGGCTCAGCGGGCTCAATGGCCTACTTCTGTTCCTGTGCTTCTAAGTTCCTATTTGTTTGATATTTCACTGCCAAATATGTATTTCTTACCTTTTTAACCAGAGAATTGAGGCTACTTTAAGATTATATTGATCATGAAACATGTGGGTGTGTGAAACTGGAAACTTTAGAGCTACTATTGATTTCTTCCCAAATGGGGTCTTGTATGTGTGACGAGGTGGGGCCTGGTGTGCTGCTGTCGGCCTTAATATCACAGATCCATTCCCCCTGGAGATTAGGCTTGAGGGCAGCAAACTGGGTGATCCTCAGAGAACAAGCGTTGCAGTCGCAGTGCGTCTCCGGAAGTGCCTTGATGTCTGGCAACTGTGGGAATAGATGGGAAAATGTGCTCAACTGGCCTGCCTGAGCCCAGCTGACAACTAGGAATTGGGATAGCTGGGTACCAGTCGACTTTGATCATACAGTCACCGTTCAACTGGTTCCAGCTGAGACCAGCCACAGACCAAATCAACAGGTTCATGTTTGGCAGTTTGATTGAAATGCAAAAGTTGCAAAATTAGAAATCTAAAAAATGAATTCACCCACTCCATTATTTCATATCAGTACCTGTTATAAAGTCAGCATGACGGTGTACTCAAATGAAACAAAATGACTCATTTTGGGTGAGTCAAGTGTTTGAAGCATGTGATGAATATAAGAAATTGTCATACTTTATAGTTTGTATCTTTGCAGGAATGAAATAAAAACTTAGGTTAAATGCTTAGAGACAGTGGGCTGGAATCTCCATTTGGGAGACTAAGTCCCCACGCCGGCATGATGTGGTGTTTTATGCCAGGAAATTTGGTGCAAAACGGCCACCGATTCACCGTTTTGCTGGTGGCTAGCAGGGGGTCTGCATAGAGCTCCCAGCTCTAGCTGCCATTATGGCCCAAAGCATTGCCGTGTCCCTGGCCACGCAAGCACACAGCGGCGGCCCGCAGTAGCTCAGTTGTGCTACATGGAAGACTCAGTCCACAGCGTAATTGAAAATATGGAAAGATATGTCATTTGAAACATGGAAGTCTGGCAATACCTGATCTAAGAAACATGAGAGAATGTAGGGAACAATCCCACAAAGGGTTAACAGCAGCTGCAGGAGAGGGCTGTGAAATGCAGATAGCCTTTAGCAGATAGTCAAGCAGTCTTAGCAAACAAAACAAGCAGGTCTTTCAAGTCACAATCGAGTGAATTTTAGTATACAGCTAAAAGCTATATTTCACACCTTCCTTGAAGTTAAGTAAGCAGCTGGAAAAGAATGGATGAGGTTTTCAGTTGAATTAGATGACAAAGGTGTGAAGTTCAGCTGATATCAGGTAAATTAAAGAAAGCTGGTGACAACGTGTCTATGAGAACACAAATTAGGCCCAAATCAAAGTCAAAATTATGAGCTGGGGACACAATTTGATAATAATAAAACTATAAAAATGACAGGAATTAAAAATAACACCCCTTTGAAATCAAAGCATTTTTGAACATCACAAAGGAAACAATGTAATCAGATCTATGAGCTGAGATCATGCTCAAAATGAATACTTAGTCGTGTTAGAAAAATTCAGATTAAAGGTACCTTTTACAATCCAAGTGAAATAAAAGTTACTTTACAATAAAGTCATAAAAACGTAATAACTGCGAGAAGGGAGATATAAACACTGAGAAGAGAGAGAGAGAAGCAGAGAAGGAACAAGAGAAGCAAGCAAAGTCAGCTCTCATAGCTTGGTCATGGGAAAGGGACAGAGCAAAGCAGCCGAGCTAAAACAGCGAATACATCTAAGGAAGACCAGAATTTAAAGAGGAGGCAGAGTCAGCTCAGAGCCAGAAGAGCCAGCTCTCACAGCTCGGTACATGGGAAAGATAGAGCATAGCAACTGATCAGAACAGCGAATACATCTGAGGAAGACCAAAAGCTAAAGAAAAGTGATTGTCAATGTGGGCCTGAAGGTCGCGGCAGCCAACCAGAAAGATCCAGAAGCAAGATCTTTTTACTTTTCTGCAAAGACAGTGATTGCATCTTTTAAAAGAAAAAATATAATAATAAATTAATTTAAAAGTTTCAACCTGAAACAGTGGTTATTACTTAAGCAATTACTTAGCAATGCAGGACCCAGGATATCGATGCTACTAAGTGGTAAGTAGGTAAAATTCTTCTGTGAAAGTATGGGTTATACCAAGGGATAACTTGAAAACATAGTTTGACCTGAATAGCATCCACCTAAGCCTCAGGGAGTGAGAATCCCTGTACACCATTTAGAATGTCGACCATTTTTGGTATAGGGGGAATTCAAAGAATATTGGTGAGTTTTTAACTTCAACGGACCCAGACTGCAAAAATAGTACACCCCTTCGGCCGTTCGCATGCCCTGGACCACCCCAAATGAAGCCCCCATGCCCACTGATCGGCCCTCCCCCAACTGTTGCAGTGCCAGACTGAGTCCGCAGCCGCCATGCTAAATTCACGACAGGTGAGACCATGAGAGACCCACGCCGTCGGGAACTTGGCCGGTGGGGGATGGAGCATCGTGGGGCGGGCCTCAGGCAATGGCCTGAGGCTGTGGATAAGACACGTGGCCTACTCTCTGAGTACGCTGCTTTTCAGGGGGCGGAGCATCATGAAAGCAGCACCGCCCCCGATTTGGACATCATCGGGGATTCTCCGCCCTGTTGCCGAACGCGATTTTGGCGTCGGGGATCAGAGAATCCACCTCAGTATGTCTGGTAGAGCTGTGATTAAAAGCAACATAATCAGTGATTTTGCAGGGGATGTTTTTTGCTCATAGGTATTAAAAGACATTTTACCTGTTTGCAGATAGAGAGCTAATGGAATGTTGTAAACGTTTAGCCTGGCTAAACAAATAAAGACTACCTTGTAAAAGGAGACAGACGAATGCTGTGTGTTTTGAGTGCAGTAGGTGCAGCTAATGGGATGGGCCAGGTCTGTCTGGACAAAGTAGCTGCTTCCAGGACTGTAAGCCGAGCAGAAAGTTTCAGTTTGGTCCTAAAAAAGATTCTATCTCAAAGGACTCTTCCCCAAGATAAGCAAGTAAAACCTGATTGTCAATATTATCCATAAGTGGTATTTGAAATATATGGGTTGCTTAATTGGAATGTAGGGGTAGGTTTCCGGAAGCATGTTAAAATGCTGTATCTATTAACTGTAAAGCTATTTGTTTGTTGCAAATGTGCTTAATTCCGTGTTCAAATTAAAGTTTGTTTTAATATATAGCTGTCCACTGGTCAATGTTATCACTCTTGTGGTGCAGTTACATTCCTCACAGTTTTACCAAATGCAAATAGTTTGGTTCTAATCCGGGATCTTACCCAAAATTGAGGCTCTGGTCTGGGCTCACAACAAGCAGCAAAGTAAAACACTTTGAAAATATTTTGACTGCACTGTAAGTTTCAAATCTTGATTTGAATTTGATTTATTGTCACATGTACCGAAGTTCAGTGAAAAGTATTTTTCTGCGGCCGAGGGAACGTACACAGTACATATATAGTAGACAAAAAAAGAATAATCAGCAGAGTACATTGACAAATGGTACATCGACAAACAGTGATTGGTTACAGTGAGGAACGAGGGGCCAAACAAAGCAAATACATGAGCAAGAGCAGCATAGGGGGTTGTTGTGGACGGGAAATACATGTGAGGATTAATTACCCACTAAGAGCATATCTAGTTGCTATTAAAGAAACCGGCACTTTAAAGCATGATGGGATTGCTTGACAATATTTTTAACACAGCTTCTGAACAAAATGTAGAAGGTCAGGTAACGGAAAACAAATGCTGCTTAATATTTTGTTCCCTGCCTTATATTGATAACACATTGTTCTCCCGAAGGATAACAAAATGCATACGAGAATTGTTTTTAAACCAGTGGCGAAACATTTGTATTTCCTCTGACGTATGTTCCCAAGGTTTTATTTCTTTAGAACTGTTTATTTCACACTATAAATATAATGGTTTTCAACTGTATAATTTCATGTGGAATGGGCCCTCTCCACAATATTGTGTCAAAGAAATTTCCTGAATCAAAGATAGAAGCCTTTGTCTTTATTATAATTTCCACGACAAATTTGCCATAGTCTTGCAAGATTTGTAATTTAACGGAATTTGAACCGAAAGACTCTCTAAACAGGACTCTCATAGCTGTAAGGGAGGGAGCCACCGACACATCCCAGCTGAAAGGGGGATGGCGCCAAGCAGCCTTCATTGCCGGCCGGTCACGCGAGCTAGGATGAGTTATCTTAATTAATAAATTAACGATAACTGCATGAGAAGAAAACGATGCCACAGAGACAGTACAGTGAAAGTACTAAAATTAAAAAAAACAGACTTTGAGGTTCGCGACAGGAAAAACACCAGTGAGCGCTCCTGGAATGTTTGTGAATAATTTCCATGGTTGTTGCTGTTATATAGATGTTCTAAAGTATCTTTGCAGGAAACCAGAGCGATGGGCAATAAACCCAGACGCCCCCTCACAGGTCGTCCTGAAGCCTGGGTAGAAACATCCGGAGCGAGAAAGAAGGTGAACTCTAGAAAGAAGACAGATGAGGGAGTCAAAATGAGTAAGAAAACGAAAATTGTAAAGCAATGGAATAAGGTAGGAAATCCTTCGTTTCCCCCATAGGAAGCCAAAGGAGCTGACCCTCTCTCAAAACAAAAAAAAAGTGAGTAAAGTAAATAGAAGATTAAGATTAGAAAGGTAACAGATGGGTTCCTGTCTAAAAGTGAATTCAGGAGGCTGTGAGGGAGTAGGTCGCATATTTGGTTGCTCCCGTTTCGGTCGGACTTTTGGACCTTTTCCCCCGGCTTTCTTGCGCTTTTGAGCGTGGAACTGGAAAGCAATAGTACTCAGGCACAGGACCCATACAGAATTGTATGGACCTAAGAAACCGGAGGGACCGTAAACAGCAGAAGAAGTGGTTGAGTAAGGGCACAGTGGAGGCTGTGAGAGAGACCAGCATGGCTGGTGTTCAGAGCAAGGCGCCGACAGCCCAGCCCACAATGGAGCAGCTGCTGCAGACTATGCAGGAGGGCTTTATGGCTCTGAAGCGTGACAACCTGGAGCCGCTACAGAAGTCGATTGACCTGATGGAAAAAAGGCTGAATGATCAGGCCAAGAAGCTCCAACAGTTGGAGAAGTCAGTGGAGGAGCAGGCTGACTTTCAAACGGTGGCAGATGTGGAGATTCAGAGGGTGAGGGACCAGCAAAAAGTGCTTCTGGAAAGGCTGGAGGACCTGGACAACAGATCTCGCTGGCACAACGTGAGAATCATGGGCCTCCCGGAGGGGACAGAGGGGATGGATGCTGCCGCGTATATGGAGGGTATGTTTCAGAAGTTGCTGGGGAACGAGGTGTTCCCGCGCCTGCCGGTGGTGGTCAGGGCACACAGAGTGCAGGTGAGGCAGCCGCGGCGAGGGGGTCCACCATGTGCGATGGTGGTACACTTTCACAGGTACCTGGACAAGGAATGGGTGCTGCAATGGGCAAAGAGCACACAAAGCTGTACTTGGGACAATACCACCCTGCGTGTTTACCAAGATTTGAGTGTGAGGTGGCCAGGAGGAGAGGAGGCTACAGGCAGGTGAAGGAGATACTGTACAAAAACAAGGTGAAATTTGGTCTGCTTTTTCCGGCGCGACTGTGGGTTACGTATGAGAGTCAGCACCACTATTTCGAGGAACCCGAAGAGGCGATGGACTTTGTTAAGAAGCAAGGGCTGGCCCTGAGCTGAGGGTGTTTGGACTCATGATAGAACTTTTAAGTAAATGTGGTGTCTCTCACGTTTTGAAAATTGCCTGCATGTTTGGGTCCGTTTTTGTCATTTCTTTTTTCGACCTTTTTAGGGGGTTGGAAGGGGGTAGAGATGTGGGTTTTTTTGCGTGCTTTTTGCGTGGTTTACCTGAATGTTTCGTTTTTGGGCTCTTTGATTAGTTGGAGTTTGGCTGGGGGGAAAATAACAAAGAAAACAGTTAAAAGGGTTGGGTTAAGATGGACGCTTCAGGCTTTGTGCAATCTTTTTCTGTGTCTGTATGGGAAAGACTGAGAGTGCCTGTTAGTTCTTATCACTTTTTTTCTTGTTTAACTTGAATTGTGCTATTGTGGAGGTTGTTTATGACTTGTATAGAGTGTTTGCTTAAGTAGGGCTGATCTGGGGAAGTGGTATGGATGGATCGGGGGAGGGATGACTGGGAACAATAGGTGGGAGACACGCTGGCGCCGAGGCTGGGAGCCCCAGGCTAGCTGAGTGGGGCTAGTCAACAGAAGCCGAGGTGGGGGTGTGCATATAGTTAGATTAAAGCAGCAGTTAGGTGATAGGATGGTGTTATTAAGGGGGGGAGGGGGGGAATCGTTCTGCTGATGGGGAAGGAAACTGGGCATGGCAACAGTGAGGGGGTCATGGGTGGAGCCGGTCAGGAGGCGGGCCAGATGAAGCTCGACACATGGCTGGGGGGCTGGCCAAGGAAAGGGGATGGCTGATCAGCAAAGGGGGGGGGGGGCGAAGTGCTCCCTGACCAGGCTGATTACCTGGAATGTTAGAGGGTTAAACGGGCCAATGAAGAGGGCGCGTGTGTTTGCGCATCTGCGGGTTCTGAAGGCAGACATAGTCATGCTGCAGGAGACGCACCTGAAAGCGGCAGACCAGGTTAGGTTAAGGAAGGGTACAATGTGAGGTGGACGGCAGTCGTGCATGGGGGTGGCAGGTCCGTTATGGTGAGGGGTAAGCTCGAAGGGGTTAGAGTAATCCTGGTCAGTGTGTATGCCCCTAATTGGGACGATGTGGATTTTATTAGGAGGATGCTAGGGAAGATCCCCGACTTGGACTCGCGTAAGCTGATCATGGGCGGGGTCTTTAATACAGTCCTGGACCCGAGCCTGGACCGGTCATGTTCAAGAACGGGTAGGTTGCCAGCGATGGCAAAGGAACTGAGAGGATTCATGGAGCAAACGGGGGAGCAGATCAGTGGAGATTTAGCCGGCCGACGACGAGGGAGTTCTCGTACTACTCCCACGTCCACAAGGTGTATTCCCGAATTGATTACTTTGTTGTGAGTAGCGACCTGCTGGCCGGAATGGTGGGGGCAGAATATTCGGCAATTGCCATATCGGACCATGCTCCGCACTGGGTAGACCTGCAGTTTTGTAAGGACAGCTTTCAGCACCCACCATGGAGGCTGGAAGTTGGACTACTCGCAGACGAGGCGGGTGTGCGAGAGGCTGAGGAAATATGTACAGAATTACCTGCAGGTGACAGAAGTCTCGGCAGCGGTGCTCTGGGAGGCACTGAAGGCAGTGGTGAGAGGGGAGCTGATTTCAATCCGGGCGTACAGGGACAGGACAGACAGGGCAGAGACGGACCGACTGATTAAGGAAATTCTACGAACGGACAAGAGTTACACGGAACCCCCGAGGCCAGAGTTACTCAGGAAACGACAGAGGCTGCAGGCCGAATTTGGGGTGCTGCTTAGAGCAGCTTAGAAAGGTAAAAGGTGCGATTTATGAGCATGGGGAGAAGGCCAGTAGAATGCTTGCGCAACAACTAAGGAAGAGGGAAGCGGCTAGGGAAATAGGGAGGGTAGTGGATGGGGAGGGTAATCTAGTGGGTGACCCGGCAGATCAGAACAGGGTCTTTAGGGACTTTTATAGGAAGCTGTACACTTCGGAACCCCCCGGGGGACCGGGGGGGATGAGGCGATTCCTGGATGGACTGACCTTCCCAAGAGTGGGGAGGGGGTTGGTGGACGGACTGGGGGTCCTGGTCAGGATCGAAGAGGTATTGGGGGGCCTGAAGGTCATGCAGCCGGGTAAAGCCCCGGGGCCGGACGGGTATCCGGTGGAGTTTTACAAAACATTTGCCGGGATAGTGGGGCCGGTGCTGGTCAGGGTCTTTAACGAGGCAAGAGACAGAGGGAGATTACCCCCGATGATGTCGCAGGCCACAATCTCACTTATTCTGAAACGGGATAAGGACCCGGAGGCTTGTGGGTCATACAGGCCGATCTCTTTGATCAACGTAGACGCCAAGTTACTGGCCAAGATCTTGGCGACTAGAATTGAGGACTGTGTACCGGATGTAATTGTGGAGGACCAAACCGGGTTTGTAAAGGGGAGGCAGCTGGTGGCCAACCTAAGACGGCTGCTCAACGTGATTATGATGCCCCCGGAGAGCAGGGAGGTAGAGATAGTGGCAGCCATGGATGCTGAAAAGGCTTTTGACCGGGTCGAGTGGGATTATCTGTGGGAGGTACTAGGACGGTTCGGGTTCGGGGCGGGGTTCATCGACTGGGTTAGGCTATTGTATCAGGCCCCGGAGGCGAGTGTAAGGACGAACAGGATGACATCGGACTACTTTAGACTGCACCGTGGGACAAGACAGGGCCATAGAGCTGCTGGCAATTGCACTGAGAGCTTCTAGGGGCTGGAAAGGGCTGGTCCGGGGAGGAGTGGAACATAGAGTCTCGTTATACGCAGATGATCTGCCGTTATATGTATCAGACCCAATGGTGGGGATGGACGGTATTATGGCAACCCTGAGGGAATTTGGCCGGTTCTCCGGATACAAACTGAATATGGCTAAAAGCAAGCTGTTCGTAATTCAGGCGAGGGGGCAGGAGAGTAGGCTGAAGGGGTTGCCGTTCAGGCTAGTGGGAGAGAGTTTCCGATATTTGGGGATTCAGGTGGCATGGGACTGGGGCAAGTTGCATAAGCTCAACCTGTCCCGACTGGTGGAACGAGTGAGGGAGGAAGTCCGGAGGTGGGATGCGCTCCTGCTGTCATTGGCGGGGAGGGTGCAGACTGTTAAGATGACGATTCTCACACAGTTCTTGTTTGTTTTTCAATGTCTCTCCATCTTTATCCCGCGGTCCTTCAATTATTCTGGGATTTGGATGGGCAGGGAAGTCCCCGTGGGTGAAGAGGGTGATGCTTGAAAGGAACAGAGGAGAAGGGGGGGGTGGCGTTGCCGCACTTCAGCAACTATTACTGGGCGGCCAACATAGCAATGATAAGGAAATGGATGGTGGGTGCGGGGTCGGTTTGGGAGCGGATGGAGGCTGCTTTGTGCAGGGGCACTAGCTTAGCAGCCCTGGTCACAGCACTTCTGCCGCTTCCGCCGGCACGGTACTCCACCAGCCCGATAGTGGTGGCGACTCTTCGGATCTGGGGCCAGTAGAGGAGGCATGTAGGGGAGGTAAGAGCATCGGTGTGGACCCCAATCTGCGGCAACCACCGATTTGGCCGCCGGGGAACATGGACGGGGGGTTTTGACTGTGGAGGAGGGCGCGGATTGTGAGGATGGGGTATCTGTTACTGGAAGGGAGCTTTCCGAGCATGAGGACGCTGGAGGAGAAGTTTGGGCTGGCGAGAGGGAACGACTTTCGATACTTGCAGGTGCGAGATATTGTACGCAGGCTGGTGCCGTCCTTGCCCCGTCTCCCACCGAAGGGGAGACAGGACAGGGTAGTTTCTAGGGGGGGGGGGAATGGGAGAGGGTTGAGTCTCAGGCGTCTACAAGGAACTAATGGGAGCTGAGGATACGCAGACCGAGGACCTGAAACTTAAGTGGGAAGAGGAGCCCGGGGGGGGGGGGGGGGGGGGGGGGGGGGGGACGGTATCTGGGCAGAAGCCCCTGAGCAGAGTAAACACGACCGCAACATGCGCCAGGCGCAGCCTGATCCAGTTTAAGGTCGTGCACCAGGCCCACATGACGGTGGCCCGGATGAGCAGATTCTTCGGGCTGGAGGACACGAGGCTGCGCCGGAGGGCCGGCTAACCATGTACACATGTTCTGGTCGTGCCCTAAACTCAGGGGGTATTGGCAGGGATTCGCAGATGTCATGTCCCGGGTATTGAAAACTGGGGTGGCAATGAGCCCTGAGGTGGCAATCTTTGGGGTTTCGGAGGACCCGGGAGTCCAGGAAGAGAGAGAGGCCGACGTTCTGGCCTTTGCTTCCCTGGTAGCCCGGCGACGAATACTGTTAGCATGGAGGGACTTAAAGCCCCCGAGGGCTGAGATATGGCTATCGGACATGGCGAGCTTTCTTGGCCTAGAGAAAGTCAAGTTCGCCTTGAGAGGTTCGCTACTAGGGTTCACCCGAAGGTGGCAGCCATTTATTGACTTCTTTGCAGAGGAGTAAGCGCGTCAGCAGGGGGGGGGGGGGGGGAGGGGTGCTAAGGTAGAGTAGAGTAGAGTAGGGGGATATTGAGGCAGGTCCTTGAGTGAACAGAGCCGTGGTTTGCACTATGTTTAATTTGTGTCTTGACTTCTATTTTCTTGTACTGTACAATGTCACTTTTTCTATATGCCTAAAATACCTCAACAAAATTGTTTGTTTAAAAAAAAAGTGAATTCAGATTGTTTTGAATTTGCAGGATCTTGTTTCGTATTTTAATCAAGTGATTTTGAAATTAGTGTCTCTGTAGCCGTGAGACAAAACTAACCGTTAATTGTGATATTTGCTAGCTGTGAGAATCTGTGTGTTTTGTTTGTTTTATGTGGATATTCTAAAGACGTTTACCCAATTAATTTTGATCAAAGCACTGAAGAGCTAAGTATGGTGATATTTGTGTGTCATCTGAGAGTGATTTTGAGATCATAGTTTAAGTGATTTGTGTCAACATTTGAGTTAACAAAAAACCTAAAAAAAAACTTGTGAGCTTTCTCGAAAGCACTGAAACATCAGAAATTGAAATCAGTTTAAAAGAAAGAAATTCAAGCGGAATAAAAGTATTTGAACAATATAAGTTTTTAGATTGTGTGAAGAGACACAAATGGCATTCCAAGTTCTCCACCCACTCTCCGCCCCTTTAGGTTCTGTAGGAAAATTAATAATTTCAGCACACAGTTGATCTGTTCTAAATTGTCAAAGAAAAAAATGTATGTCTCTAACAATAGCTAATTCCTATAAAATCAATCATTGGAAATTGACTCAAATGGAAATACTCCTGTGGTGCATCTTTGCCAGCTTTGAAGGATGGGATTGCAGTCCCACCTGGCATAAATGGGGACTGGGCTCCCAGTAATAAACATCTGAATGAAGGAAATGAGTCCATTGATCACTGGTTAGCAAATAGAGGGAAAGAAGATATCATGAAAGGAGCCAAGAAGCATAGTGACATAGGGGAAGTGACTCGGTGTTTGCAGAAAAAGGGCGAGCGAATGCCCAAATTTGGGGCTAGATTTAAAAATAGTTGGGAAGAACATGCTGGTGTTTCATTGGATGAAAATGGATCCTTACCTATTCAGACATTGCTAACTCGTATGCTGCCAGAGCAGGCGCAAAGTTACAAATTGATTAATCTCACCTGGTAAACGCACTCATGACAGAAGTAGTTACCTCCTTGGTAAATATGGACCGAGAAGGACTGTTCATGGCCCCCAAAGATCAAAAGCCAAAAGTCACAGGGCAGTTCTACCAAGGAAAGAGAGGGCAGGGTCGTAGTCAACAGACAAGCAAAGGGAGAGGAGGTTATAATGGAGGAGGTAGAGGCAGGGGACAATGACAGAGGAGAGATAGGTGACAGGATCAATGTAGAAGATGTGGGGCAAAAGGATATTGGGCTCGCGATTGTCACTTTAACCCCCAGGAAGGATGCACCCCACCTAGCGACATCCCTCCTTGTCCGCCTCCTTTTACGTACTCTGACCCCAACCAGAATCAAAACCAATAGAGGTGCCATGGAGAAAGGGTGGAATAGGCGACCATGACTATCCAAATAAATGAGAGAAGAACACATGACAATGGTGAAAAAAATAGGAGATCATTATGTAGACCTTCTGGTAGATGCTATGATTATTTCAAAAACAGCTCTCCTTTCCATATTAGGCAGACAGACACTCTGCAAATTAGGAGCGGTAATTCATTGCACTAACGAGGGAATGTTTATGGAACTACCTCAAATTTGAACTCATCAGTTGCTAAATTTAATAACTTTGGAGGCTGCACGTGGCACTAGATCAGTCTGTGGCTGTATTGTATTGTGCTATATTTGAAAGACAACAGCCGTCCCGAAAGAACCGCCATTAGCGCCCTTCAGTTCTGGCCCAGCACATCGATGGGCCCAACATAAAAATCATGTAAAAAACATTAAAAAGTGCATTCTGTCCCAGTGCATAGGGTGCAGTTACATAAGAACGTTACCCTGCCCTGCTTAAAACAATACAGGTTGGCACCGGAAGCAGAAAAAGGGATAGAGGGAGTGATCAAAGTATTGTTACAGCAAGGGGTACTGAAGAAAACCCGAAGAATAAGCGTCTTCCAAGGTGGCCTTCAGGACGCGCGACAACGCAGAATCGCCGAGCAGAAACATATAACCAAGTTCCTCACATATGAGTACGGCCTCAACCGGGACTTTGGATTCGTGTCGCATTACATTCACCCCTCACCATCTGGCATGGGCTTGCGAAATCCTACCAACTGGCCTAGCTTGAGACAATTCACACCTCTTTAACCTGTGATTTTCCCTCTCTCCAGTTGCTCTGTCTGGACCTGTAAAGACTTAATTACCTGCAAAGGCTCGCATTCAAAGTATTGTCTTGCATCACTGACTTTGTCTATATATATGTTTCTGGAACCCACCTTTTCATTCACCTGAGGATGGAGCTGTGCTCCGAAAGCTAGTGATTCGAAACAAACCTGTTGGACTTTAACCTGGTGTTGTAAGATTTCTTACTATGCTCACCCCAGTCCAACGTTGGCATCGCCACATCATCAATAAAATAGTCATCACTATTGCGCCATTGGTGCCCGATACAAATGTAATTTTGTAATCTATACGAAGCTCGAAGCCTTTGTCTTTATTATAATTTCCACGACAGTCGTGAATAGTGTTCTTACAGGGAACAGATCAGTCTGAGGAAGAATTGTTGAGGAGTCTAGTAGCTGTGGGGAAGAAGCTGTTCCTATGTCTTATAAATGTCTTGGGATGCAAGAAAAAGACAGTTGAACACTGGTAAATTACAAATGTAATCTGTTTCATCCAGAAAATACGAATTCACATTTAAACATTATTTGCATATTAGGGGCATGACTCGCCCAAAAGGGAACAAAGGCCCTGAGCGAGTGCATTTAACCACATGTTTTCTGGCGCTCGCAGTGCCAAGAAACACATGGCTATTCAACATGACTCACGCTGTATAAGGGGCCTGAACAGGGAACGCAAAGCCAAGGTCGCATATAGCCCCATTTTGTGCAGTGGGGAGCTCTACTCCGAGGCCCAGAAATGATCCTGACCTCCCCCTCAGCCCGGAAGCACAATGGGAGAGTCCCCAGACCTCCGGCCTGATCGTGCGCACATTGTGATTTGAGCTTGGCACCTTGACAGGCACCTTAGCAGTGCCCATGCCCGCTGGAAGTGCCACCTTAAGTGGGGTGCTCTTTCCAAGGGTCAGTGCAGACTCGATGGGCCAAATGGCCTCCTTCTGCACTGTAAATTATATATCTGATTATACGATTTGCCAAAAAAATGATCCCGCCCATTGTGGATGGAATTTACATCGCAGCGTCTCGTGAGATCGTGTTGGATCTCGCGAAGCGAGCTGGGTAGATCCCAGGAGCGGGGTATCCCGACTTTCATCAGCCATGCTGCGTTGCAGCGAGCTGCTTCTCCGGCGCAGAATGACCGTTGGATCACGCCCCAGATATTTAATCAGATTTTAACCTCTTTGGGTGGGATTTTCCAGCTCGTCGTGCCTGTTTTCTGGTGTGGCGTGCCCCCGCCCGCAGCGGGGTTTCCAATTGTGGGCACCCCCACACCATCCGTGGGCGTGAGTGCGCTGCCGACGAAGCGGAGGATGCCGCCGACGGAGAATCCAGCTCCACCCCCAGTCTTTGATTTTCTTCAAGTAGCAATTATGCCTCTGACCTCTTTTGTGACAGCCTGTGCACTTTGCCCTGGCGTGGAAATATTGTGACAAAATAAGAGAAAAAGACCAAGCTTGGAATTATCTGAAGCTTAAGTCACAGAACAGTACAGGGAGAGATATTTGCCTTTCAGAGGCGTGGTGCATTGGATTTCTCATTTGTTTTAGGACCTTTACGATTTGCATCCCGTTGATTTAAAGGTGATGAGGATTGGGCAGATTCTGCAACCGGTCCATTCCACCAGATTAATGCCCAGACATGAAGAAAGTGCAAATCACTATTGGGACAGAATTTTATTCTGGGCCCAACTCTCCTAATAGGGGTGGCAATTCAGAGTGTTTCTCATTATGAAAGCCAGTGGGAATTTGCACAACATATTGCAATTTGGGGCAGCACCATTTCAGAAGAAGATTGCAGAAAGCACACACAGATGTCGGGAGATTCAGTGCTCTGAGTCAGAAAATTATAGGACGGAATTCTCTCCAAAAAATAATGGGTAGATTCTCCGATCCAGCGGCTAAATGTTGACGCCGTCGTAAAACCTGGAGAGTTTTACGACGGCGTGAACGGGCCGCGGTCAGTAGCGATTCTGGTCTGCAAAAAGGGCCAGCAGGGGCGCGGCGAGGAGCGGGGTGGGAGCGGCCCCAGACCAGCACCGGATAGGCACGACGCGTCAATGACGCCGGAACACGTCGCTAACGGTGCGCGAGCGGCGCGGAGTCCTGAGTCCCGCAAGATGGCCGCCGCCCGCCGTGCCACCCTGAGGTTCAGGGACCACGACCTGGACACGCTGCTGGACGCGGGAGAGGAAAGGAGGGCGATCCTGTGCCCCAGACGTGGACACCACCACCCGTGCAGCACCGTCCGGCGTTTGTGGAGTGAGGTGGGCAATGCCGTCAGTGCCGTGGGGCACACCCCACGTACTGGCGAACAGTGCCGGAAGAAGATGCACAACCTCACGAGGGCAGGCAGGGTGAGTACACAATGACGTGCCCCTGGCACCAACCCCCCCCCATACCACCCACACATGTGAAAGGCGCCCACAACCACAGGGAGCAGGAGAGAACTGGAGGCAGTCCACCCGTACTGCACCCCCCCCCCCCCCCCCCCCACCCCCCCACACCGTCCATGATCAGAGGGCATTGGACCTCGTAGGCAGAGCCGGGAATCGGGAGGTTGCCGGCTATCAGGTCGGAGGCGAACCAGCAAGTGAGACCCCCCCCCGCCTGATTCCCACCCCCCATCTCCTCCACTGCACCTCCTCACCCCATTCCCCCCTGCACCCCCCTCACCCAGTCCCTCCCTGCACTCCCTCACCCCATCCCCCCATGCCCCACTGCATCCCCTCACCCCATGCCCCACTGCACCTCCTCACCCCAATCCCCACTGCACCTCCTCACCCCATGACACACAGAGGATGGCAACCCAGAGGACTGACAGGTTGGACAGTGACACGTAGACGGGTGCGACTCAGGGCCCATCGGGCCAGGGGTTGCCGCAGGAGACCACGGACTTTGGCTCCGACTACGACCTTGACTTCTCAGCACTGCTATCACCCACACCCTCCACAATCGCAGAGACTATCACCTCGGTTGGGCACTTTAGTGATGAGGCTTCTGGGACACTGACTGGTGCGCACCACACGGCCATCCGATACAACAAATGGAGGTAGGAGCAACCGAGGGGCCGGACGGTCAGACGGCAGCCCAGCCCCAGCAACCAGCTGTCGCCCAGACGGTTACCGGTTTCCTGGACTTACCAGACCCACCCATACACCCAATGCAGTTAGACACACCGGGACTAGACAATGGGATGATGGCCGGCTTCCAGCAGCTGAAGACGCAGGTGGAGGAGTCCATCCGCGTCCAGGAGCAGGGAGTGGTGACGGTCATGGTTGCCACCTAGGCCGACACCGCACGGGTGGCGTCCGCGGTGGAGGCAATGGAAGCAAAGGCCATGGGTCAGGTTATGCAAGGCGTAGGGCTTCATCCGTGGTCCAGGACAGGGCTGCCCTCTCACAAGCAGCCATGTGCCAGGGCCAGCTGGACATTGCAGCCGCGCTGCGCAATCTTGCCGAGTCTCAGCAGGCCATGGCCGAGTCTCAGCAGGCCGTCGCTGAGAGCATTGGCGGCCTTGCCCATGCGCTGGATGGCGTCGCACGGGCCCAGAGGGAGGTGGCGTAGTCCCAGACGGGGATGCCAACTCTCTGAGCTCCATCGCTGCTGACGTTAGGATCCTGGTCGATACCACAGCGGGCCTCCAGGACTGGCAGCGCCAGGTGTCGGTGGTGCCTCGGGGCTTGTCTCCGCTCGCACCACCATCCCATCGAGAGGCCCGGGGGCCACCGGGCACCACGAGGGAGGAGGAGGGGCTGGGGATGGTGAATCCTGCAGAGGAGGTCACGGAACACCGCAGCACCTCAACACCCCCCATTCCGTCCCTGGTGCATCTGGTGGGCAGGGGGCAGAACAGGGTGGCACCACGCCATCCAGGACGCCCGAGGAACAGCCTGGCCCATCCAAGCCGGGCCGCCCCAGGAAACGAGCGCCAACGGGGAGTCCCAGCAGTCCGCCTCCACTCCTGCTGTACAGTCTGGGGAGATACAGAGACGTAGTGGGAGGGCCGTAAGGCCAGGAAGTTAGACACCTAGTAAATTGGCAATGGTGCAGGGCATAGTTTAGTTATAGGAGCGAAGGCACGTGTACATAACCTTTCTAGTTAAACTCACTGTTACACCAATGCAAGCTGCCTCTGTGCAATGTCCAATGCATGCGGGGTGGGGTAGGGGACTGAGTGCCACTGTGGCCGAGGGGTTAGGGAACTTGAGCCCCGGTGGGTGTATTGTGTGCCCCCCTCCCCCACCGGACGTCCATGCCACCCCACCCTCAGCGGTTAGACAGGGCCATGTGATGGAGTGTCCAGTCCGCAGACAGAGACCACCCAGGTGGAGGGTGTAACTGTGCCCATGAGTCAGACACTGTCTGATGATTTCAAGCTCACAGCTCATCGCAGAGCAGGTTGTCATCATCCTCCATCGCATTGAGCACACCCACTTCCATAAGCAACCGTGTGAGCGCAGCCCGTTGTGCCGCAGGTGGATGTGTAATGGTGGGCTGAGGCACATGAGGTTGTGTGGGAGCTAAGGGTGGTGGGTGGTGTGGATGGTGCGCCTCATGGGTGTTGTGGGAGGTGGGGGTGTGGGGTGGTGACGTGGTGCCGAATAGTGGGGTCAGTGCCTGGGCTCAGTGAGCCCCTACCACCTAGTTGGTGAAACGTGCGGCGATCAACGCCTCCCGTGCTTGCTGGCGAAGCCGATGGCGTCATGCAGCCTCTTGTCCATCCTCTCGTCCATATCCAGCCCCCATGTTCTGTCGATTTCCCCCCCCTCCCCATCCTCCTCATCTGGAGAGCCGTGTCCTTCCCGGGTTCCCCCTCTGCCTCCTCCTCCTCCTCCAGCACATTGCCCCTCTGCTTGGCTATATTGTGCAGGATAGAACATAGAACATAGAACAGTACAGCACAGAACAGGCCCTTCGGCCCTCGATGTTGTGCCGAGCATTGTCCGAAACCAAGATCAAGCTATCCCACTCCCTGTCATTCTGTGCTCCATGTGCCTATCAAAGAACCGCTTGAAAGTTCCTAAAGTGTCCGACTCCACTATCACAGCAGGCAGTCCATTCCACACTCTAACCACTCCCTGAGTAAAGAGCCTACCTCGGACACCCCTCCGATATCTCCCACCCCAAACTTTATAGTTATGCCCCCTTGTAACAGCTACATCCACCCGAGGAAATAGTCTCTGAACGTCCACTCTATCTATCCCCCACATCATCTTATAAACCTCTATTAAGTCGCCTCTCATCCTTCTCCACTCCAAAGAGAAAAGCCCTAGCTCCCTCAACCTTTCCTCATAAGACCTATCCTGCAAACCAGGCAGCATCCTGGTAAATCTCCTTTGCACCCTTTCCAATGCTTCCACATCCCTCCTATAGTGAGGTGACCAGAACTGCACACAAAACTCCAAATGTGGTCTCACCAGGGTCATGTATAGTTGCAGCATAACCCCACGGCTCTTAAACTCAAGCCCCCTGTTAATAAACGCCAACACACTATAAGCCTTCTTCACGGCTCTATCCACTTGAGTGGCAACCTTTCAGAGATCTGTGGACATGAACCCCAAGATCCCTCTGTTTCTGCACATTCCTCAGAACCCTGCCGATGACCCTGTAATCCACATTCAAATGTTTTCTACCAAAATGAATCACCTCGCACTTATCAGGGTTAAACTCCATCTGCCATTTTTCGGCCCAGCTCTGCATCCTATCAATGTCTCTTTGCAGCCTACAACAGCCCTCCACCTCATCCACTACTCCACCAATCTTGGTGTCATCAGCAAATTTACTGACTCACCCTACAGCCCCCTCCTCCAAGCCATTGATAAAAATCACAAATAGCAGAGGACCCAGCACTGGTCCCTGTGGTACACCGCTGGTAACTGGTCTCCAGTCTGTACATTTTCCATCCACCACCACCCTCTGTCTTCTATGTGATAGCCAGTTACTTATCCAATTGGCCAAATTTCCCTCTATCCCACACCTCCTTACTTTCTTCATGAGCCGACCATGGGGAACCTTATCAAACGCCTTACTAAAATCCATGTATACAACATCAACTGCTCTATCTTCATCTACACACTTATTTATCTCCTCAAAGAATTCAATCAAATTTGTGAGGCAAGATTTACCCTTCACGAATCCGTGTTGACTATCCCGGATTAAGCTTCATCTTTCCAAGTGGTCATAAATCCTATCCTTCAGGACCTTTTCCATTATCTTCCCGACCACCGAAGTAAGACTAACTGGCCTCTCATTACCAGGGTCATTCCTATTCCCTTTCTTGAACAGAGGAACGATATTCGCCACTCTCCAGTCCTCTGGCACTATCCCCGTGGACAGCGAGGACCCAAAGATCAAAGCCAAAGGCTCTGCAACTCATCCCTTGTCTCCCAAAGAATCCTTGGGTATATCCCATCTGGCCCAGGGGACTTGTCGACCCTCAGGTTTCAGGTTTTTCAAAATTGCTAATACATCCTTCCTCAGAACATCTACTTCCTCCAGCCTACCCGCCTGAATCACACACTCATCCTCAAAAACATGGCCCCTCTCCTTTGTGAACACTGAAGAAAAGTATTCATTCAACACCTCTCCTATTTCTTCTGACTCCATGCACAAGTTCCCACTACTGTCCTTGACCAGCCCTACCCTCACCCTGGAAATTCTTTTATTTCTCATATAAGAGTAAAAAGCCTTGGGGTTTTCCTTGATCTGACCCACCAAGGACTTCTCATGCCCCGTCCTAGCTCTCCTCAGCCCTTTTTTCAGCTCATTCCTTGCTACCTTGTAACCCTCAAGCAACCCTACTGAACCTTGTTTTCTCATCCTTACATACTTTTCCTTTTTCCTCTTGACAAGACATTCAACCTCTTTTCCCTCACACGGCCATTATCTCCCTGCCTGACAGGGACATGCCTATCAAGGACATGCAGTATTTGTTCCTTGAACAAGCTCCACTTTTCATTTGTGCCGTTCCCTGACAGTTTCTGGTCCCATCCTATGCTCCCTAATTCTTGCCTAATCGCATCATAATTACCCCTCCCCCAATTATAAATCTTGCCCTGCCGTATGGCCCTATCCCTCTCCATTGCAATAGTGAAAGACACCGAATTGTGGTCACTACCTCTAAAGTGCTCTCCCACAAACAAATCTAACACTTGGCCCGGTTCATTACCCAGTACCAAATCCAATGTGGCGCCCCCTCTTGTCGGCCTATCCACATACTGTACAAAAACTTTCCCATCTGAACTGTTCAACCTATAGAGGTTTCAATCAATATTTGGAAAGTTAAAGTCACCCATGACAACTACCCTGAGACCTCCACATCTATCCATAATCTGTTTTGCAATTTCTTCCTCCAAATCTCGATTACTATTTGGGGGCCTATAGAAAACTCCTAACAATGTGACCGCTCCTTTCCTATTTCTAACTTCGGCCCATATTACCTCAGTAGAACCCCTTAAAACTGCCTTTCTGCAGCCGTTAAACTATCCTTGATTAACAATGCTACTCCACCTCTTTTACCATCTTTTCTACTCTTACTGAAACATCTATACCCTGGAACTTCCAACAACCATTCCTGTCCCTGTTCTAACCATGGGCGAAATTATCCGGAAACGGCGCGATGTCCGCCGACTGGCGCCCAAAACGGCGCAAATCAGACGGGCATCGCGCCGCCCCAAAGGTGCGGAATGCTCCGCATTTTTGGGGGCCGAGCCCCAACCTTAAGGGGCTAGGCCAGCGCCGGACGAATTTCCGCCCCGCCAGCTGGCGGAAAAGGCCTTTGGTGCCCCGCCAGCTGGCGCGGAAATTACATCTCCGGGCGGCGCATGCGCGGGAGCGTCAGCGGCCGCTGGCAGCTTCCCACGCATGCGCAGTGGAGGGAGTCTCTTCTGTGTCCGCCATGGTGGAGACCGTGGCGGAGGCGGAAGGGAAAGAGTGCCCCCACGGCACAGGCCCGCCCGCGGATCGGTGGGCCCCGATCGCGGGCCAGGCCACCGTGGGGGCACCCCCCCCGGGGTGAGATCGCCCCGCGACCCCCCCAGGACCCCGGAGCCCGCCCGCGCCGCCTTGTCCCGACGGTAAGGTAGGTGGTTTAATTTATGCCGGTGGGACAGGCATTTTAGCGGCGGGACTTCGGCCCATCCGGGCCAGAGAATCGCGGGGGTGGGCCCGGCAACCGGCGCGGCGCGATTCCCGCCCCCACCGAATCTCCGGTGCCGGAGACTTCGGCAACCGGCGGGGGCGGGATTCACGCCAGCCCCCGGCGATTCTCCGACCCGGTGGGGGGTCGGAGAATCGCGCCCCTGGTCTCCGTAATGGCCACAACATCGTAGTCCCAAGTACCAATCCACGCTCCTAGTTCACCTACCTTATTCGGGATGCTCATTGCATTGAAGTAGACACACTTCAACCCACCTTTCTGTCTGCCGGTACACTCCTGCGACCTTGATACCCTCCTCAGTACCTCACTACTCTATACACTGGCTTCTGGAACACAGCTCGTTTTCCCAGCCCCCTGACAAATTAGTTTAAACCCCCCCGAAGAGCAAATTTCCCTCCCAGGATATTGGTGCCCCTCTGGTTCAGGTGCAAACCGTCCTGTCTGTACAGGTCCCACCTTCCCCAGAATGTGCTCCAATTATCCACGTACCTGAAACCCTCCCTCCTACACCATCCCTACAGCCACGTGTTTATCTGCACTCTCTCCCTGTTCCTCACCTCACTAGCACGTGGCACCGGCAACAAACCAGAGATGACAACATGGTTTGTCCTGGCTCTCAGCTTCCACCCTAGCTCCCTAAATTCCTGTTTTAAACCCCCGTCCCTTCTCTTATCTATGTCGTTGGTACCGATGTGTCCCATGACTTGTGACTGTTCCCCCTCCCCTTTAAGGATTCTGAAAACACCGCCCGAGACGTCACAGACCTTGGCACCCGGGAGGCAACATACCATCCGTGAGTCTCTTTCGCTGCCACAGAACCGTCTATCTGTCCCTCTAACTATCAAGTCCCCAATAACTATTGCTCTCCTGCTCTCCCTCCTTCCCTTCTGAGCCCCAGGGACGGACTTAGTGCTGAAGATCTGTTCGCCGTGGCTTACCCCTGGTAGGTCGTCCCCCTCAACAGTATCCAAAACGGTATACTTGTTACTGCGGGGAACAACCACAGAGGGTCCCTGTACTGACTGCTTCCTCCCAGCCCCTCTCACCATCACCCATCTACCTTGATTCTTTGGAGTAACTACATCGCTGAAGCTATTATCTATGACCACCTCTGCCTCCCGAATGATCCGAAGTTCATCCAGCTCCAGCTCCAGTTCCCTAACGCGGTTTCTGAGGAGCTTGAGATGGGTGCACTTCCCACAGGTGAAATCAGCAGGGACACTGACGGCATCCCACACCTCAAACATTCTGCAGGAGAAACATTGCACTGTCTTCCCTGCCATCCCCTCTATATAAAGAAAGAAAGAGCTTACCTGTTATTCACTCTACCCCTTAGGTTAAAGGAGGTGGAAGGGTGGGGGACACTGCAAGTATAGTGTCTAGGGTTTAGAAACTGCCCAACTTAAATACAGGTAAAAATAAAACACTTAACCAGCAACCACTGCGCCCCACACGAGAACAGCAATCAACTGTTATGGGCCTGCGCAAACAATTTAAATCTTTACTACTTACCCAGCAGTCACTCTGTCCTCACACCGACCGGATTCAGCTGGAAACTCCCAACAGTAAGTTTAAAATTTTTTTTTACCCCCCTTCTCAGCAAGCACTCACTCAGCAACCACTGCGCCCTGCACGATAACACCTCAGGGAAAAGAAAAACTACTTACCAGTCACCAGCCAATCACTTACCTGCAGGCTGTGACATCACGGTTCAACTGATTTCTACTTCTACCTGCCCTCGCGTCTCCGTCTTGATCTTTACTCGGCTGGGATCCTTACAGTGATTGTCTTTTTTTTTGGTTAAAGGAGGAGGTAGGGAGGGAAACACCGAAGAAGTGTTTCGGGTTTAACTGTCACTTGACAACAGCTCCTCCACAAACCACCTTCAAGATACGGTGACCGCAATGAACTGATGCAAATTTTCCCCGCAGCAGCCAATCAGCAGCTCTGCTCTACTGCCCTCTGTTGGATGCAGCAGACCAGAACGATGCGGCCGACCCGCTCCGACAGGTACTGGAGGGCCCCTCCAGAGTAGTCCAGGCACCTGAAGCGCATCTTCAGCAGGCCAAAGCACCTCTCGATCACAACCCTGGTTGCTGCATGATCCTCAATGTAGCGTGTTTCCGCTTCGGTCTGTGGCCTCTGTATGGGCGTCATCGGTCATGACCGCAACGGGTAACCCTTGACGCCCAGTAGCCTGTCCCTCAACCCGGGGGTGGTGTTCCTCGAACATGGCGGGGATGAACGATTGTGCCAGGATAAACGCATCATGTACACTGTCCGGGTACCGGGCGCAGACGTGCAGGATCTTCAACTGCTGATCGCAGACCACCTGAATGTTCATGGAGTAGGTCCCCTTCCTGTTCATGAACAATTCCCTGTTCTCCGCTGGTGGCCGCATGGCGACGTGCACCCCATCGATCGCCCCCTGGACCATGGTATCCTGGCCACGGCTGTGAATCCCGCTGCCCGGGCATTCTGGTGGGCGTGGTCCACAGGGAACTGAATATAGCAGATGTCGTACAGGGTGTCAGTCACTGCACGGATGCACCGGTGCACCGATGCCTGGGAGATGCCGGACAGGTCCCCGCTCGGTGACTGGAACGACCCTGTCGTGTAGAATTTCAGTGCCACCGTAACCTTGACGGCCACTGGGATAGCATGTCTTCCCCCTGTTCCACGCAGTGCCAGGTATGCCATCAGGTGGCAGATACGTCCAACGTTCGCGGCTCATCCGGAGTCTCCTCCTGCATGCCCTGTCTGGCAGGTCCTCGAAGGACATGCGGTGCCGGTAGACGGGAGGCCACATCGGCCGCCTCCGGCACTGTGGCCCCACCTCTTCCACCTCCTCTTCCTCAACTTCCTCCTTCTCCTTCTCCTCCCCCCCATCCACATCGGTATCCTCATCCTGTGCCTCGCCCTCGTCGTTGTCCTCCTCCTCCTGCACCTGTCAGGCGGGCGGCCCCGCAGCCCTGAGCGGGTGCCACCTGGCCCTCTGCAGCCTGTCCCTCTGCTGCAGCCGCCGCCTCTCTGAGCGGCCTGCGCTGCGCTGCCACAGGGCCGCATGCAGGGCAGCGGCCCCCGCCATGGCGGCCAACATCACTAACTGGTGCCCAAACATTGTGATCTGTAGGGGTGTGGGGGGGGGGGGGTAGACAACAGCCTTAACCATGGCGCATGGCCCCCTCCACAACCATATGCCATGGGTTTCATGGCCGCCCTGGTTGGCCGGTTGCGCCACGCTTGCGCCACACACACGCATGTACACCCACCCCTGGCCGCACTCTCTGTACCTCGACTCCTGTTGCACATTCCTCATGAGGGCGCCAATGATGGATGGCACTGCCCTTACTGGGGGCTGCCATGGGTGCAGCCCTGGACCTACCCACCAGTGGGTTCCGAGGTGTTCCAGCACCCATACACATGGACGAGGGGTTGCCCTCTGCCAACGCACGGGGTCGGTGCCCATCAGACTGGCCGCCGTAATGGCGGACGTGGCTTCGGCACCGCCCTGCCATAGCGGCCTGTTCCCGGACGGCGGTGCTGTCTTGCCCATGCACCCCCTCCACCGAACCTGGAGGCCCACCCCCCATCATACTCTCGATCCCCAGCCATGGCCGTGCCCGTCCAGTCATCCGGAGGTCCCCCCACGCCGACCCCCTCACCTCCTGCTTCCGGATCGTGAGCCAGCACGACCGAATCACGATTTTTAAAAGCAGGTTAGAACGGCGCTGGCATGACCTGGCGTCATGCCGTTGGGAATTCGGCCTATTCGGGCCGCAGAATCACCGGGGCCCCGGAGAATCGCTAAACGAACCCCCTCCGGCGACTCTCCGAGCCACTTGGCGCCGATCACGACTGCGCCATTTGGACCTGTTGGGAGAATCGCGAAACGGCGTCAGACCGGCGTCGCATGAAAAACCGGCGCGAACGGGAATTCTCCCAACCGGCACGGGCTCACAGAATCCCGCCCACTATTTTGGGTGGGAAAACCGCTGCGAATCACACCGTTGTTCCAAAGTGATTCCCATCGTAATTCTCCAACATTGGACTCATTTGTTTGGAGCCAGATATGAAATCCACTGGAAAAGTAATGTGTGGGACCTGACGATATTGGCAAGTCTGGCCTCACAGAGATCGCGCGCCCCAATCTCAAAGTGAGAGTGTAGGACCTGCCAGGGATCACTGACAACTGGTCATCGGAGACCTTCCTTTGGTCCCCGATTGCCTCCAGCCATCAGCTCCTCTCATCATAGGCCCCCTCCTTTTTCCACCCCCTTCATCCCTCCCTTTCATTGCCCCCTTCATGACTACGTCCACCTTCAGGTCCCCACTTCAGTCCCCCGTTCAGGCTCGGCCCCTTAGCAGCAGCAGCCTAGCACTGCTCCCTGACACCCTGGCAGGTTGGCCCATTTCCACGACTGCCCAGGGGCTCCAATGGCCTCCGGGCCCCCAGTGTGATCATCAGGTCTGGTCACCGGTGATGGAGACCAGGAATGATTCCCACCGGCCTCAGCTGTACCAACAGGGAGGAGCGAATGCTGGGAGCTGGGAGATTCTGGCTTTGAATGGTCTGGGCCATTTAAATATGCTCACCTGGTTCACGCCCAGCGGGGATGTGAACCAGCTTGCGTCAGGTGCCACGGGCCGGGAATATCACGTTCCGTTCGGCCCCGGCGTGAACCCAGTTTAGGGATTCTTGTGCTCTTCTCCCAGAAGAGCAGGATGCATGCTGGGTACAACGCGGTCAGAGAATCACCCCCATAACCCCTGCTTCTGCCAACGAAGCTGGACTATGATAAGAAATACAAGAGGAGGCAGTCACTGTGCATTGCCAACCCTATTTGGGAATGCAGTGTCTAGGTTCAGGGACAGAACATGAGTGGAGAGCAAGAGATAAAGGATTAAGAAGGTGGGGCCTATCTCAGAGTTTACTTACAATCCCTTTCACTGCCATTCTGCTCAGGCACAAAATCACTGACACATTAGTCTGCGTAACAGCACCACGCTAACAAAAGTTGCTTGTCAACATACTGTGATGAGGATATAATGCTTCTCCTCTTCACATTTCTGAAGGTATGTGGGGGAACTAAAGGTGGCCTCAGAATATCTGCCAGTAAGTCACCTGATATTCTGCCACTAAATAGAGCGAAAAGTAGAAGCACCGCAAACAAAGGAAATAACCTTCCTTGAGGAGGTAAATGATACTGAAAACAAGCATTGAAATAGTAAACTCAAAGTGGATGGATACCCCACAGAGTTTAAAAACTAGACACAGGAGCAGGGGTTTCTGTTTTATCGTAGGAAGCCAAATAGCTCAAACAGATCACATTTCAACCCTCAGCGAACAAATTACAAGTTCCAGGTGGGACAACTAAAATGGTCGAAGGTCACCTCCTGGAAAAGCTGAAATATAAAGACTGAGAAATCCTTGAAAATCTCTGTCATTCAAAATCAAGAATCTTCTAAGAAGCAGAAAGGTAAGCCTAAAAATGAAAGGTGTATGAAATACTGATGAGAACTACAGCAGTAAATTTTGAAACAAATTTCCAAATTGTTCAGAGGACTAGGGAACTTAAAGACCAAATGCCAAGTAACATATCACCCTACGAGCTGATGCTAAACCATTTTACCTCTTTACACCTCACCCAATCTTGGACAATTAAAAAGGTGCAGCAACAAGGGGTTATCTCACCAGTCACCATACCAACAAAATGGTGTTCAGGGATGTTTGTGGTCCAAAATCCTAATGGCTCCATAAGATTTAACTCAACTAAACAAATCAGGATGTGGAGGTGCTGGCGTTTGACTGGGGTAGGCACGGTAAGAAGTCTTACAACACACAGTTAAAGTCCAACAGGGTTATTTCGAATCACTAGCTTTCAAAGCGCAGCTCCTTCCTCAGCAAATCAGTAGAATGTGAGGTCCGCCCAATGACCTCAGTGGATGACAGCCATGCCTAATGAGCTGAGAGTACGCTATTTGCCAAACTGGAGACAGCCAGTGGATTTTGACAGTTGTCTCTGGACAAAGCGTGTGGGCAGCATGGTAGCACAGTGGTTAGCACAGCTGCTTCACAGCTCCAGGGTCCCAGGTTCGATTCCTGGCTTGGGTCACTGTTTGTGCAGAGTCTGCACGTTCTCCCCGTGTGTGCGTGGGTTTCCTCCGGGTGCTCCGGTTTCCTCCCACAGTCCAAAGATGTGCAGGTTCGGTGGATTGGCCATGATAAATTGCCCTTAGTGTCCAATAAAGGTTGGGTGGGGTTACTGGGTTATGGGGATAAGGTAGAGGTGTGGGCTTAAGTAGGGTGCTCTTTCCAATGGCCGGTGCAGACTCGATGGGCTGAATGGCCTCCTTCTGCACTGTAAATTCTTAAAAAAAATCCAGTTTGATGACTACATTTATAATGCCAGTCGCTTGTTATTCTTTCAACAGATTACCTGCTCCAAAAATTCTCCAGAGAGCAACTCACACTCCAGAAGACAGAGAAGGAATAATATTCCTTTTGGACAACATGGCTCCCTGAGAGAAGAGCATGACCACAGAGTTAGAGCATTCCAGAGATGCTTACAGGGTGCAGGCCTAACATTGAATGAAAAATATGATTCCGCCAAACCTATAATCAGATTTCTAGCACAAGAATCATCCACAATAAACAAAAGTCATCAAATGATTTCCAGAACACAAGCACAGAACTGAATTTCAAAGATTCCTCAGGATGGTCCACCAAGTAGGCAAGTTCTATCAAATTTAGCAAAAGCCAAAGAGCCATTGAGACAGCTGTTGAGACAGGGTCAACCGTTGTGCTGGAGTGTGGGCCAGCAAAACACTTTTGAAAAGATTAAACAACTTTTGATCTCTTATAAAATCTTGACTCATTATGACCCAGAATTGCCAACCATAGTAGCCGCAGATGCATCATCTGCAGGTCAGGGGGCAGATATATTTCACGTGCAGAGAGATGGTAAATGTAGACCAGTCTACTGTGCCTCCACATCACTAAAAGAAAGAGAACAATACACCATGGTAGAAAAAAAAGTATTAGCAGCAATGTGGGCATGCAAATATTTTCAGACTATTTCAAAATCAAAACACTAGTCACCCTTCTGAACATTGAAGAAAATTGCAAAGATGCCACCCAGAATCCAATGGTTAGGGCTAAGATTAAAGAGATATGGATCCATCATAGAGTATGCATAAGGGAAGTATCAAACAATGGCAGACATATGGGGCGGGATTCTCCGCATTCGGCGCGATGTCCGCCGACCGGCGCCAAAAACGGCGCGAATCAGTCCGGCATCGCGCCGCCCCAAAGGTGAGGAATTCTCCGCATCTTGAGGGGCCGAGCCCTCACCTTGAGGGGCTAGACCCGCGCCGGACTGATTTCCGCCCCGCCAGCTGGCGGGAAAGGCCTTTGGTGCCCTGCCAGCTGGCGCAGAAATGACTTTGCCATGCGGCGCATGCGCGGGAGCGTCAGCGGGCGCTCACGGAATCCCCACGCATGCGCAGTGGAGGGGGTCTCTTCCGCCTCCGCCATAGTGAAGACCGTGGCGAAGGCAGAAGGAAAAGAGTGCCCCCACGGCACAGGCCCGCCCGTGGATCGGTGGGCCCCAATCGCGGGCCAGGCCACCGTGGGGGCACCCCCCGGGGCCAGATCGCCCCGCGCCCCCCACCCAGGACCCCGGAGCCCGCCCGTGCCAACTTGTCCCGCCGGTAAGAGAGGTGGTTTGATTCTCGCCGGCAGGACAGGCATTCCAGCAGCGGGACTTCAGCCCATCGCGGGCCGGAGAATCGCCGGGGGGGGGGGGGGGGGGGGGGGGCGCCAACGCGCGGCGCGATTCACGGCCCCGCCGAATATCCGGTGCCAGAGAATTCGGCAACCGGCGGGGACGGGAATCCCGCCCATGGTCATTCATGCCCTCAGAAGTACCAAACAAGAGGATTCACACCTCAATAAAGAGATTGTAGCATACACATCCTTCCTTACTCAAAACTTAACACCTACTGCAAAAAGCTTTCAAGAATAAAGCAAGCACAGCAACAAGATGAAGGATGTTTCCAAATCTGAGAATTTTGTGTGGAAGGATGACAAAACTAAATTTCCACTAATCCTAAAGGACAGCAGCATTTTGAACAATGCAAGCACCTCACGGTGATTGACATTGTACAAGCCTTTGATGAGAGAATAGTCATATCGAGAACACTTTGGCTTGATATTCTTCAAAGAACTCATCAAGGTCATATAGGGACAGAAAAAATGTCACGGGACAGCTTAACAATCAGTCTGGTGGCCAGGTATTACTGGCTCTAAAGAAGAAATTATTTCTGACAGTTTTATTTGTGCTGTAAGCAGCCAAGGACGTAAAGAACCATTCTTCTCTTCTACTTTTCCATTAAGGCTGTGGGAGAACCTGTGAATAGACTTATTTGAATAGAGGGAGAATACCTTCCTTATTGTCAGTGATTACTGCTCACGGTGGGTTGAAGTAAAAAGATTGCATCGTATCACAGCAAAAGCAGTCATCAAATCCCTCAAGAGAATTTATGCAACACGTGGCATCACAGACATCGTAGCGTCAGGCAAAGGGCCGTAATTTGTTGATGAGTTATTCCACAATCTTGCAAACCAATATGGCTTTGTCGATATACCAGTTCGCCTCGCTACTCTCGAGCAAATGGAGAGGCTGAGAGAGAGGTACAAACTGTCCAAGGTTTGGGCAGCACGGTAGCATTGTGGTTAGCACAATTGCTTCACAGTTCCAGGGTCCCAGGTTCGATTCCCGGCTTGGGTCACTGTCTGTGCGGAGTCTGCACATCCTCCCCGTGTGTGCGTGGGTTTCCTCCGGGTGCTCCGGTTTCCTCCCACAGTTCAAAGATGTGCAGGTTAAGTGGATTGGCCATGCTAAATTGCCCTTAGTGTCCAAAATTGCCCTTAGTGTTGGGTGGGGTTGCTGGGTTATGGGGATAGGGTGGAGGTGTGTTCTTGGGTAGGGGGCTCTTTCCAAGAGCCGGTGCAGACTCGATGGGCCGAATGGCCTCCTTCTGCACTGTAAATTCTATGAAGGTGTATTGAAAAACAATGAAGGTCTTTATCCAGCTCTTCTGAACCTCACCACTGCAAAGCTGATTCTCAGCATCAAAGTTAGGAATGGATAAAAGATTGAGAGTGCAGCATCCATCTTTAGAACAGAAACCTAAACCCAATATCACCACAACGGACTGCGAGAGAATAAAATAGAGTAAGGGAGGACAGAGAAGCAACCAGGCTTGGAACTTTAATCACAGGCATAAGGCACATGAATTGTCAGTGCTGAAACCAGAGAGAGAGTCTGAGATCAACGAGAGGTCTGAGTCCAACAGAAACAAGGCACCATCATTGAAAAAACTCCACAACCAAAATCATGCAGGGTGCAGAATATCTTTGACCTCAAAAGGAGATCAGAATAAAGTCACTGACACCCAGTACTAGGTCGACTTTGATGGGGTTCTACAGAACATGTCCCACTCTCAGATGGGAATGGCACTGCGGAGCTTGTTCCAGTCACAGGTAGGCATGGCTGACGCACTGCAGAGTATGGTCCCATCACCGGGGGATGTTTCCCAGTCACAGATGATTACATAAGAACATAAGAACATAAGAACGAGGAACAGGAGTAGGCCATCTTGCCCCTCGAGCCTGCTCCGCCATTTAATGAGATCATGGCTGATCTTTGTGGACTCAGCTCCATTTTCCGGCCCGTACACCATATCCCCGAATCCCTTTATTCTTTAGAAAGGTATCTATCTTTTTCTTAAAAACGTTTAAAGAAGGAGCCTCAACTGCTTCACTGGGCAAGGAATTCCAGAGATTCACAACCCTTTGGGTGAAGAAGTTCCTCCTACACTCCGTCCTAAATCTACTTCCCCTTATTTTGAGGCTATGCCCCCTAGTTCTGCTTTCCCCGACCAGTGGAAACAACCTGCCCGCATCTATCCTATCTATTCCCTTCATAATTTTATATGTTTCAATAAGATCCCCCCGCATCCTTCTAAACTCCAATGAGTACAGTCCCAGTCTACTCAACCTCTCGTCATAATCTAATCCCCTCAACTCTGGGATCAACCTAGTGAATCTCCTCTGCACTCCATCCAGTGCCAATATGTCCTTTCTCAGGTAAGGAGACCAAAACTGAACACAATACTCCAGATGCGGCCTCACCAACACCCTATACAATTGCAGCATAACCTCCCTAGTCTTGAAGTCCATCCCTCTAGCAATGAAAGACAAAACTCGATTAGCCTTCTTAATCACCTGTTGCACCTGCACAACAACTTTTTGCGACTTGTGCACCAGCACACCCAGGTCCCTCTGCACAGCAGCATGTTTTAACATCTTACCATTTAAATAATAATCCATTCTGCTGTTATTCCTCCCAAAATGGATAGCCTCACATTTGGCAACATTGAATTCCATCTGCCAGACCCTAGCCCATTCACCTAACCTATCCAAATCCTTCTGCAGACTTCCGGTATCCTCTGCACTTTTTGCTTTACCACTCATCTTAGTGTCGTCTGCAAACTTTGCCACATTGCACTTGGTCCCCCAAATCCAAATCGTCTATGTAAATTGTGAACAACTGCGGGCCCAACACTGATCCTTGAGGGACCTCACTAGTTACAGGTTGCCAACCAGAGAAACACCAATTTATCCCCACTCTCTGCTTTCTGTTAGTTAACCAATCCTCTACCCATGCTACCACTTGGCCATGCATCTTTAGTTTATGCAGCAACCTTTTGTGTGGCACCTTGTCAAAAGCTTTCTGGAAATCCAGATATACCACATCCATTGGCTCCCCGTTATCTACTGCACTGGTAACGTCCTCAAAAAATTCTACCAAATTAGTCAGACACGACCTACCCTTTGTGAACCCATGCTGCGTCTGCCCAATGGGACAATTTCCCTCCAGGTGCCCCGTTATTTCCGCCTTAATGATAGATTCCAGCATTTTCCCCACAACCGAAGTTAAGCTTACCGGTCTATAATTACCCACTTTCTGCCGACCTCCTTTTTTAAACAGTGGTGTCACGTTTGCTACTTTCCAATCCTCTGGGACCACCCCAGAGTCTAGTGAATTTTGATAAATTATCACTAGTGCGTTTACAATTTCCCTAGCCATCTCTTTTAACACTCTGGGATGCATCCCATCAGGGCCAGGACACTTGTCTACCTTTAGCCCCATTAGCTTGCCCAATACTGCCTCCTTAGTGATTACAATCATCTCAAGGTCCTCACCTATCATATCTTTATTTCCATCAGTCACTGGCATGTTATTTGTGTCCTCCACTGTGAAGACTGACCCAAAAAACCTGTTCAGCTCCTCAGCCATTTCCCCGTCTCCTATTATTAAATCTCCCTTCTCATCTTCCAAAGGACCAATATTTACCTTAGCCATTCTTTTTTGTCTTATATATTTGTAGAAGCTATTACTATCTGCTTTTATGTTCTGAGCCAGTTTACTTTCATAGTCTACCTTACTCTTCTTTATGGCTTTTTTAGTAGCTTTCTGTTGTCCCCTAAAGACTTCCCAGTCCTCGAGTCTCCCACTAATTTTTGCCACTTTGTATGTTTTTTCCTTCAATTTGATACTCTCCCTCACCTCCTTAGATATCCACTGTCGATTTTTCCCCTTTCTACCGTCTTTCTTTTTTGTCGGTATGAACCTTTTCTGAACACTGCGAAAGATCGCTCGGAAGCTCCACTGTTTCTCAACTGCTTCACCATGAAGTCTTTGCTCCCAGTCTACCCTAGCTAGTTCTTCTCTCATCCCATTGTAATCGCCTTTGTTTAAGCACAAAACACTAGTGTTTGATTTTACCTTGTCATCCTCCAACTGTATTTTAAATTCCACCATATTGTGGTCGCTCCTTCCAAGAGGATCCTGAACTATGAGATCATTAATCAATCCTGCCTCATTACACAGGACCAGATCTAGGACCGCTTGTTCCCTTGTAGGTTCCATTACATACTGTTCCAGGAAATTATCCCGGGCACATTCTTTCGACTCCTCCTCAAGGCTGCCTTTACCAACCTGGTTAAACCAATCGATATGCAGATTAAAATAGCTGAGTAGCGCCGAGGGCGTCGACACGATGGTGCAGACCATGGGGAACCACCAGAGCTGGCAGAGCCAGATGATGCAGAACCAGCTGCCCCTCCGTCCCAAGGTAAACCCCAGGGCATTATGGGCACTGACCGGGAGGAGGGGGCTCTGAGTGCAAACCCGGGCCCGACCCATGGGGCGGCAATGGTGGCCATCAGCAGTCCCGGGTTCCACCCCCCTGAAGAGGCCGCGTCTCGGGGTCAACATACAGACAGGGCGACATGGCCGTGCATGTACCGTCAACAAGTGAGCCGGTGCCCTGCGGCCCAGAGCTCCCAGAGGACGCCCGCCAGGGGCATCGAAGACCATGTGACGAGGTAAGCAGCTGCATGCCTCCATCTCAGATGTGCATCCTGGGGAAACACCAACAAAGAACAAAGAACAAAGAAATGTACAGCACAGGAACAGGCCCTTCGGCCCTCCAAGCCCGTGCCGACCATACTGCCCGACTAAACTACAATCTTCTACACTTCCTGGGTCCGTATCCTTCTATTCCCATCCTATTCATATATTTGTCAAGATGCCCCTTAAATGTCCCTATCGTCCCTGCTTCCACTACCTCCTCCGGTAGTGAGTTCCAGGCACCCACTACCCTCTGCGTAAAAAACTTGCCTCGTACATCTACTCTAAACCTTGCCCCTCTCACCTTAAACCTATGCCCCCTAGTAATTGACCCCTCTACCCTGGGGAAAAGCCTCTGACTATCCACTCTGTCTATGCCCCTCATAATTTTATATACCTCTATCAGGTCGCCCCTCAACCTCCTTCGTTCCAGTGAGAACAAACCGAGTTTATTCAATCGCTCCTCATAGCTTATGCCCTCCATACCAGGCAACATTCTGGTAAATCTCTTCTGCACCCTCTCTAAAGCCTCCACATCCTTCTGGTAGTGTGGCAACCAGAATTGAACACTATACTCCAAGTGTGGCCTAACTAAGGTTCTATACAGCTGCAACATGACTTGCCAATTCTTATACTCAATGCCCCGGCCAATGAAGGCAAGCATGCCATATGCCTTCTTGACTACCTTCTCCACCTGTGTTGCCCCTTTCAATGACCTGTGGACCTGTACTCCTAGATCTCTTTGACTTTCAATACTCTTGAGGGTTCTACCATTCACTGTATATTCCCTACCTGCATTAGCCCTTCCAAAATGCATTACCTCACATTTGTCCGGATTAAACTCCATCTGCCATCTCTCCGCCCAAGTCTCCAGACAATCTAAATCCTGCTGTATCCTCAGACAGTCCTCATCGCTATCCGCAATTCCACCAACCTTTGTGTCGTCTGCAAACTTACTAATCAGACCAGTTACATTTTCCTCCAAATCATTTATATATACTACAAAGAGCAAAGGTCCCAGCACTGATCCCTGTGGAACACCACTGGTCACAGCCCTCCAATTAGAAAAGCATCCCTCCATTGCTACCCTCTGCCTTCTATGGCCTACCCAGTTCTGTATCCACCTTGCCAGTTCACCCCTGATCCCGTGTGACTTCACCTTTTGTACTAGTCTACCATGAGGGACCTTGTCAAAGGCCTTACTGAAGTCCATATAGACAACATCTACTGCTCTACCTGCATCAATCATCTTAGTGACCTCCTCAAAAAACTCTATCAAGTTAGTGAGACACGACCTCCCCTTCACAAAACCGTGCTGCCTCTCACTAATACGTCCATTTGCTTCCAAATGGGAGTAGATCCTGTCTCGAAGAATTCTCTCCAGTAATTTCCCTACCACTGAAGTAAGGCTCACCGGCCTGTAGTTCCCGGGATTATCCTTGCTACCCTTCTTAAACAGAGGAACAACATTGGCTATTCTCCAGTCCTCCGGGACATCCCCTGAAGACAGCGAGGATCCAAAGATTTCGGTCAAGGCCTCAGCAATTTCCTCTCCAGCCTCCTTCAGTATTCTGGGGTAGATCCCATCAGGCCCTGGGGACTTATCTACCTTAATATTTTTTAAGACACCCAACACCTCGTCTTTTTGGATGACAATGTGACCCAGGCTATCTACACCCCCTTCTCCAGACTCAACATCTACCAATTCCTTCTCTTTGGTGAATACTGATGCAAAGTATTCATTTAGTACCTCGCCCATTTCCTCTGGCTCCACACATAGATTCCCTTGCCTATCCTTCAGTGGGCCAACCCTTTCCCTGGCTACCCTCTTGCTTTTTATGTACGTGTAAAAAGCCTTGGGATTTTCCTTAACCCTATTTGCCAATGACTTTTCATGACCCCTTCTAGCCCTCCTGACTCCTTGCTTAAGTTCCTTCCTACTTTCCTTATATGCCACACAGGCTTCGTCTGTTCCCAGCCTTTTAGTCCTGACAAATGCCTCCTTTTTCTTTTTGACGAGGCCTACAATATCACTCGTCATCCAAGGTTCCCGAAAATTGCCGTATTTATCTTTCTTCCTCACAGGAACATGCCTGTCCTGTATTCCTTTCAACTGACACTTGAAAGCCTCCCACATGTCAGATGTTGATTTGCCCTCAAACATCCGCCCCCAATCTATGTTCTTCAGTTCCCGCCTAATATTGTTATAATTAGCCTTCCCCCAATTTAGCACATTCATCCTCGGACCACTCTTATCCTTGTCCACCAGTACTTTAAAACTTACTGAATTGTGGTCACTGTTACCGAAATGCTCCCCTACTGAAACATCTACCACCTGGCCGGGCTCATTCCCCAATACCAGGTCCAGTACTGCCCCTTCCCTAGTTGGACTGTTTACATATTGTTTTAAGAAGCCCTCCTGGATGCTCCTTACAAACTCCGCCCCGTCTAAGCCCCTGGCACTAAGTGAGTCCCAGTCAATATTGGGGAAGTTGAAGTCTCCCATCACCACAACCCTGTTGTTTTTACTCTTTTCCAAAATCTGTCTACCTATCTGCTCCTCTATCTCCCGCTGGCTGTTGGGAGGCCTGTAGTATACCCCCAACATTGTGACTGCACCCTTCTTATTCCTGATCTCTACCCATATAGCCTCACTGCCCTCTGAGGTGTCCTCTCGCAGTATAGCTGTGATATTCTCCCGAACAAGTAGCGCAACTCCGCCTCCCCTTTTACATCCCCCTCTATCCCGCCTGAAACATCTAAATCCTGGAACGTTTAGCTGCCAATCCTGCCCTTCCCTCAACCAGGTCTCTGTAATGGCAATAACATCATAGTTCCAAGTAGTAATCCAAGCTCGAAGTTCATCTGCCTTACCCGTAATGCTCCTTGCATTAAAACATATGCACTTCAGGCCACCAGACCCGCTGTGTTCAGCAACTTTTCCCCGTCTGCTCTGCCTCAGAGCCACACTGTCCCTATTCCCTAGTTCTCCCTCAATGCTCTCACCTTCTGACCTATTGCTCCCGTACCCACCCCCCTGCCATACTAGTTTAAACCCTCCCGTGTGACACTAGCAAACCTCGCGGCCAGGATATTTATGCCTCTCCGGTTTAGATGCAACCCGTCCATCTTATACAGGTCACACCTACCCCGGAAGAGCTCCCAGTGGTCCAGAAAACGGAAACCCTCCCTCCTACACCAGCTGTTTAGCCACGTGTTTGTCTGCTCTATCTTCCTATTTCTAGCCTCACTGGCACGTGGCACAGGGAGTAATCCCGAGATTACAACCCTCGAGGTCCTGTCTTTTAACTTTCTGCCTAGCTCCCTGAACTCCTGCTGCAGGACCTCATGCCCCTTCCTGCCTATGTCGTTAGTACCAATATGTACAACGACCTCTGCCTGTTTTCCCTCCCCCTTCAGGATTCCCTCTACCCGTTCGGAGACATCCTGGACCCTGGCACCAGGGAGGCAACATACCATCCTGGAGTCTCTTTCACGTCCACAGAAGCGCCTATCTGTGCCCCTGACTATAGAGTCCCCTATTACTATTACTCTTCTGCGCTTTGACCCTCCCTTCTGAACATCAGAGCCAGCCGTGGTGCCACTGCTCTGGCTGCTGCTGTTTTCCCCTGATAGGCTATCCCCCCCGACAGTATCCAAAGGGGTATATCTGTTCGAGAAGGGGACAACCACAGGGGATTCCTGCACTGACTGCCTGCCCTTTCTGGTGGTCACCCATTTCTCTGCCTGCACCTTGGGTGTGACCACATTTACATAACTGCGATCTATGACGCTTTCCGCCACCAGCATGCTCCTAAGTGCATCCAATTGCTGCTCCAACCGAACCATGCGGTCTGTGAGGAGCTGCAGTTGGGTGCACTTTCTGCAGATGAAGCCATCCGGGACGCTGGAAGCCTCCCGGACCTGCCACATCTTACAGTCAGAGCACAGCACCCCTCTAACTGACATTGCGTCAATTAATTAAAATTAAAATTTGTCTTTTTTTTTTATAAATACTTTTTTTTTTTTAATTGCAAAGTTACTGTCAACTATCTGTTTCCTAGCACTAGATTTCTAATAGAAATGCGATAGCTAACTATAATATTCTCCGATCTCTGGCTTAGATATCCTCTAAATTATAATTAAGTTATTATGTTTAATTAGTTCCCAAATACTCAAATTTTTTTTAAAATTTAGGTTAGAATCCCAACCAGCCACTCTGGCCACAGCTTTTCTGTGATGTCGCTTCAGTTTCCCCCCGACACACACAATTTGAAAAAAGGTATAAAAGTAAAAATCACTTACTTGCCTTCTGAGTGTCTGAGATGTTCTCAGGTTCTCTCGCTGACAGAGACTGCTCCTCCACCACCGATCCTTGACCTGCACAATGCTAATAATATAATAATATAATATGGCACTTACCTTACACCAATGGGTCTTATTATTAGGTTAGAGGAGGAGGGCGGGTGGGAGACACTACACGTGTAGTGTCTCGGGTTTCCTCTCCACCAGAATTTATTGGTTGGGGGCGGGGGGGGGGGACTTGCCAGAGGTAGAACTTCCGGTTCCCGCCTTATATAAAAACAAATAAAACTGAAAAGAAGAACAGACACGGGACCAGGCATGGCTTTTTAAGCTAACTACTCACCTCCCAGAAGGCCCCTGTGCACCGCTGCCGCCGAAATCCAAAGGGCTGCTCCTGGAAAGGTAAGGTTTTTAAACTAACTACTCACCTCCAAGAAGGCCCCTGCGCACCGCTGCCGCCGAAATCCAAAGGGCTGCTCCTGTAAAGGTAAGGTTTTTAAATACACTACTCACCTCCCAGAAGGCCCCTGCGCACCGCTGCCGCCGAAATCCAAAGGGCTGCTCCTGGAAAGGTAAGGTTTTTAAACTAACTACTCACCTCCCAGAAGGCCCCTGCGCACCGCTGCCGCCGAAATCCAAAGGGCTGCTCCTGGAAAGGTAAGGTTTTTAAACTAACTACTCACCTCCCAGAAGGCCCCTGCGCACCGCTGCCACCAAGACATAGTGGTAGAGCTAGGAGGGCCAGGCATGTTGGGCATCACTGAAGGCACCGGGTAGAGGGTAGGGGTTAGGTAGGGGATGGGGAGGGGATGGTGTTGGGGGCCAGAGGGATTGGGGGGGGGTGGCACTATTGGAAATGGGGTATTATACAGCACATCAAACAGCTCTTTGTACATTGCCTCTGTCACTTTCTTCCGCAATGGATTGGATTGGATTTGTTTATTGTCACGTGTACTGAGGTACAGTGAAAAGTATTTTTTTGTGAGCAGCTCAACAGATCATTAAGTACGTGGGAAGAAGAGGGAATAAAAGAAAATACATAATAGGGCAACACAAGGTATACAATGTAACTACATAAGCACCGGCATCAGATGAAGCATACAGGGTGTAGTGTTAATGAGGTCAGTCCATAAGAGGGTCATTTAGGACTCTGCTAACAGTGGGGAAGAAGCTGTTTTTGAGTCTGTTCGTGCATGTTCTCAGACTTCTGTATCTCCTGCCCGATGGAAGAAGTTGGAAGAGTGAGTAAACCGAGTGGGAGGGGACTTTGATTATGCTGCCCGCTTTCCCCAGGCAGCGGGAGGTGTAAATGGAGTCAATGGATGGGAGGCAGGTTCGTGTGATGGACTGGGTGGTGTTCACGACTCTCTGAAGTTTCTCGTAGTCCTGGGCCGAGCAGTTGCCATACCAGGCTGTGATGCAGTCAGATAGGATGCTTTCTATGGTGCATCTGTAAAAGTTGGTAAGGGTTAATGTGGACATGCCAAATTTCCTTAGTTTCCTGAGGAAGTATAGACGCTGTTGTGCTTTCTTGGTGGTAGCGTCAACGTGGGTGGACCAGGACAGATTTTTGGAGATGTGCACCCCTAGGAATTTGAAACTGCTAACCATCTCCACCTCAGCCCCGTTGATGCTGACAGGGGTGTGTACAGTACTTTGCTTCCTGAAGTCAATTTACAGCTCTTTAGTTTTGCTGGCATTGAGGGAGAGATTGTTGTCGCTGCACCACTCCACTCGCTTCTCTATCTCCCTCCTGTATTCTGACTCGTCGTTATTCAAGATCCGGCCCACTATGGTCGTATCGTCAGCGAACTTGTAGATGGGACATAAGAACATAAGAACTAGGAGTAGGCCATCTAGCCCCTCAAGCCTGCTCCACCATTCAATGAGATCATGGCTGATCTTTTGTGGACTCAGCTCCACTTTCCGGCCCGAACACCATAACCCTTAATCCCTTTATTCTTCAAAAAACTATCTATCTTTATCTTAAAAACATTTAATGAAGGAGCCTCTACTGCTTCACTGGGCAAGGAATTCCATAGATTCACAACCCTTTGAGTGAAGAAGTTCCTCCTAAACTCAGTCCTAAATCTACTTCCCCTTATTTTGAGGCTATGCCCCCTAGTTCTGCTTTCACCCGCCAGTGGAAACAACCTGCCCGCATCTATCCTATCTATTCCCTTCATAATCTTATATATTTCTATAAGATCCCCCCTCATCCTTCTAAATTCCAACGCGTACAGTCCCAGTCTACTCAACCTCGCCTCGTAATCCAACCCCTTCAGCTCTGGGATTAACCTAGTGAATCTCCTCTGCACACCCTCTAGTGCCAGTACGTCCTTTCTCAAGTAAGGAGACCAAAACTGAACACAGTACTCCAGGAGTGGCCTTGCTAACACCTTATACAATTGCAGCAGAACCGCCCTAGTCTTAAACTCCATCCGTTTGGCAATGAAGGACAAAATTTCATTTGCCTTCTCAATCACCTGGTGCACCTGTAAACCAACTTTTTGCGACTCATGCACTCGCACACCCAGGTTTCTCTGCACAGCAACATGTTTTAATATTTTATCATTTAAATAATAATCCCTTTTGCTGTTATTCCTACCAAAATGGATAACCTCACATTTGTCAACATTGTCTTCCATCTGCCAGACCCTAGCCCATTCACTTAGCCTATCCAAATCCCTCTGCAGATTTCAAGTGCCCTCTGCACTTTTTGCTTTACCACTTATCTTAGTGTCGTCTGCAAACTTGGACACATTGCCCTTGGTCCCCAACTCCAAATCATCTATATAAATTGTGAACAGTTGTGGGCCCAACACTGATCCCTGAGGGACACCACTAGCTACTGATTGCCAACCAGAGAAACACCCATTAATCCCCACTCTTTGCTTTCTATTAATTAACCAATCCTCTATCCATGCTACTACTTTCCCCTTAATGCCATGCATCTTTATCTTATGCAACAGCCTTTTGTGTGGCACCTTGTCAAAGGCTTTCTGGAAATCCAGATATACCACATCCATTGGCTCCCCGTTATCTACCTCACTGTTAATGTCCTCAAAAAATTCCACTAAATTAGTTAGGCACGACCTGCCCTTTATGAACCCATGCCGCGTCTGCCCAATGGGACAATTCCCATCCAGATGCCTCACTATTTCTTCCTTGATGATAGATTCCAGCATCGTCCCTACTACCAAAGTTAAGCACGAGGCCTATAATTAACCGCTTTCTGCCGACCTCCTTTTTTAAACAGTGGTGTCGCGTTTGCTAATTTCCAATCCGCCGGGAACACCCCAGAGTCTAGTGAATTTTGGTAAATTATCACTAGTGCATTTGCAATTTCCCTAGCCATCTCTTTTAGCACTCTGGGATGCATTCCATCAGGTCCAGGAGACTTGTCTACCTTTAGCCCCATTAGCTTGCCCATCACTACCTCCTTGGTGATAACAATCCTCTCAAGGTCCTCACCTGTCATAGCCTCATTTCCATCAGTCACTGGCATGTTATTTGTGTCTTCCACTGTGAAGACCGACCCAAAAAACCTGTTCAGTTCCTCAGCCATTTCCTCATCTCCCATTATTAAATCTCCCTTCTCATCCTCTAAAGGACCAATATTTACCTTAGCCACTCTTTTTTGTTTCATGTATTTGTAGAAACTTTTACTATCTGTTTTTATATTCTGAGCAAGTTTACTCTCATAATCTATCTTACTCTTCTTTATAGCTTTTTTAGTAGCTTTCTGTTGCCCCCTAAAGATTTCCCAGTCCTCTAGTCTCCCACTGATCTTTGCTACTTTGTATGTTTTTTCCTTCAATTTGATACTCTCCCTTATTTCCTTAGATATCCACGGTCGATTTTCCTTCTTTTTACCGTCCTTCCTTTTTGTTGGGATAAACCTTTGCTGAGCACTGTGAAAAATCACTTGGAAGGTTCTCCACTGTTCCTCAACTGTTTCACTATAAAGTCTTTGCTCCCAGTCTACCTTAGCTAGTTCTTCTCTCATCCCATTGTAATCTCCTTTGTTTAAGCACAAAACTCTAGGGCTTGATTTTACCTTCTCACCCTCCATCTGTATTTTAAATTCCACCATATTGTGATCGCTCCTTCTGAGAGGATCTCTAACTATGAGATCCTGAATCAATCCTGTCTCATTACACAGGACCAGATCTAGGACCGCTTGTTCCCTCGTAGGTTCCATTACATACTGTTCTAGGAAACTATCGCGGATACATTCTATAAACTCCTCCTCAAGGCTGCCTTGACCGACCTGGTTAAACCAATCAACATGTAGATTAAAATCCCCCATGATAACTGCTGTACCATTTCTACATGCATCTGTTATTTCTTTCTTTATTGCCTGCCCCACCATAATATGACTATTTGGTGGCCTATAGATTACTCCTATCAGTGACTTTTTCGCCTTACTATTCCTGATTTCCACCCAAATGGATTCAACCTTATCCTCCATAGCACCGATGTCATCCCTTACTGTTGCCCGGATGTCATCCTTAAATAACAGAGCTACACCTCCTCCCTTACCATCCACTCTGTCCTTCCGAAAAGTTTGATACCATCGGATATTTAACTCCCAGTCGTGACCATCCTTTAACCATGTTTCAGTCATGGCCACTAAATCATAGTCATTCACGATGATTTGCGCCATCAACTCATTTACCTTATTCCGAATACTACGAGCATTCAGGTAAAGTACACTTATGTTGGCTTTTTTACCTCTGTTCTGAATCTTAACACCTCGATCAGTAACCTCTCCTAAGTTAAATTTCCTCTTAACCTTTCTCCTAATTTTCCTTGTTGTTGAACCCATATCTTCATGTAACAACCTGCCGCATCGCTTACCATTAATGTTTTCACTTCCCGTTTTATTTCTTTTAGTATTCCTGGTCCTATTCACTGAGCTCCCCTCAGTCACTGTACCTTGTACTGTCGCCCTTTTTGATTTTTGACTATGGCTTCTCTGCCTTACACTTTCCCCCTTACTGCCTTTTATTTCTGTCCCTGTTTTACTACCTTCCAACTTCCTGCATCGGTTCCCATCCCCCTGTCACATTAGTTTAAACTCTCCCCAACAGCTCTAGCAAACATCTAGGACATCGGTTTCAGTCCTGCCCAGGTGCAGACCGTCCGGCTTGTACTGGTCCCACCTCCCCCAGAACCGGTTCCAATGTCCCAGGAATTTGAAACCCTCCCTCTTGCACCATCTCTCGAGCCACACATTCATCCTCTCTATCCTGACATTCCTACTCTGACTAGCTCGTGGCACTGGTAGCAATCCTGAGATTGAAAGGGCAGCACGGTAGCCTTGTGGATAGCACAAATGCTTCACAGCTCCAGGGTCCCAGGTTCGATTCCGGCTTGGGTCACTGTCTGTGCGGAGTCTGCACATCCTCCCCGTGTGTGCATGGGTTTCCTCTGGGTGCTCCGGTTTCCTCCCACAGTCCAAAGATGTGCAGGTTAGGTGGATTGGCCATGATAAATTGCCCTTAGTGTCCAAAATTGACCTTAGTGTTGGGTGGGGTTACTGGGTTATGGGGTTACTGGGTTATGGGGATAGGGTGGCGGTGTTGACCTTGGGTAGGGTGCTCTTTCCAAGAGCCGGTGCAGACTCGATGGGCCGAATGGACTCCTTCTGCACTGTAAATTCTATTACTACCTTTGAGGTCCTACTTTTTAGTTTAACTCCTAGCTCCCTAAATTCAGCTTGTAGGACATTGTCCCGTTTTTTATCTATATCGTTGGTGCCTATGTGCACCATGACAGCTGGCTGTTCACATACCCCCCAGAATGTCCTGCAGCCGCTCCGAGACATCCTTGACCCTTGCACCAGGGAGGCAACATACCATCCTGGAGTCTTGATTGCGTCCGCAGAACCGCCTGTTTATTCCCCTTACAATTGAGTCCCCTATCACTATAGCCCTGCCATTCTTCCTCCTGCCAGGCTGCGCAGCAGAGCCAGCCACGGTGCCATGAACCTGGCTGCTGCTGCCTTCCCCTGGTGAGCCATCTCCCTCAACAGTATCCAAAGCCGTATATCTATTTTGCAGGGAGATGACCGCAGAGGACACCTGCACTGCCTTCCTACTCTTGCTCTGTCTTTTGGTCACCCATTTTCTATCTCCCTCAGTACCTTTCACCTGCGGTGTGACCAACTCGCTAAACGTGCTATCCACGACGTCCTCAGCATCGCGGATGCTCCAAAGTGAGTCCATCCGCAGCTCCAGAGCCGTCAAGCGGTCTAACAGGAGCTGCAACTGGACATACTTCTTGCACGTGAAGGAGCCAGGGACAGTGGACGTGCCCCTGAGCTCCCATATTGCACACGAGGTGCATGACACGGGTCTGAGATCTCCTGCCATATCTTAAACCTTCGGTTAACTTCAACAACTACAATTTCAACAAAAAAAGCAACAAAGAAAAAATAAATAAATATACCAATGAAAAGAAACAGAAAAACAGAAACACTACTTTCCAGTCACTTACTAGGGATAAAAAGCACTTCCTCCCCACCCAGCTTCGAATTCCCACCTAGATTCAAATTCCCCAAATCACTCTTAGCTGTGTCTCACTCCTGGCTCTGTCTTCTCTGGCTCACTGGGAGAACTCACTGGGAGTGAGTTTAAAAGTTGCTCTTTTTAAACTGTCCTGAATTGACTCCCCTCCCCCACCTGCTTTTAGATCAAGGTAGATTTAAGTCACTGACACTTAACTGCCAAAGATGGAGTTGGAACCAAATTTTGTCCATCAGTCGTGTGTGTACAGGGAGTAGAGTAGGGGGCTAAGTACACAGCCTTGCGGGGCCCCGGTATTGAGGACTATTGTGGAGGAGGTGTTGTTCATTCTTACTGATTGTGGTCTGTTGGTCAGAAAATCGAGGATCCAGTTGCAGAGTGGGGAGCCAAGTCCTAGGTTTTGGAGCTTTGATTTGAGCTTGGCTGGGATTATGGTGTTGAAAGCAGAGTTGTAGTCAATAAATAGGAGTCCGATGTAGGAGTCCTTATTGTCGAGATGCTCTGGGGATGAGTGTAGGGCCAGGGAAATGGCATCTGCTGAGACGGTATGCGAATTGTAGTGGATCAAGTTGTTCTGGGAGTATGGAGGTGATGCACTTCATGATCAACCACTCGAAGCACTTCATTACAACTGAAGTCAGGACCACCGGATGGTAATCATTGAGGCACGTTGCCTGGTTTTTCTTTGGTACCGGTATGATTGTGGTCTTCTTGAAGCAGGTGGGGACCTCGGAATGGAATAGGGACAGGTTAAAGATGTCCGTGAATACCTCTGCCAGCTAGTCCACGCAGGCTCTGAGTGCACGACCAGGGATCCCGTCCGGGCCCATCGCCTTCCAAGGGTTCACTTTCAGGAAGGCCGATCTGACTTTGGAAGCTGTGATGGTGGGTATGGGTGAGTTATGGGCTGCTGGGCACTCGACAGTAGATTGTTGGTTACCTGCTCGAACTGAGCATAGAATGCCTGGAGTTCATCGGGGAGGGGTGCGCTGCTGCCAGAGATCCTGCTCGGCTTTGCTTTGTAGCCCATTATGTTGTTTAGTCCTTGCCACAAGGGCAGCACGGTAGCATTGTGGATAGCACAATTGCTTCACAGCTCCAGGGTCCCAGGTTCGATTCCAGCTTGGGTCACTGTCTGTGCGGAGCCTGCACATCCTCCCCGTGTGTGCATGGGTTTCCTCCGGGTGCTCCGGTTTCCTCCCACAGTCCAAAGATGTGCAGGTTAGGTGGATTGGCCATGATAAATTGCCCTTAGTGTCCAAAATTGCCCGGAGTGTTGGGTGGGGTTACTGGGTTATGGGGATAGGGTGGAGATGTTGACCTTGGGTAGGGTGCTCTTTCCAAGAGCCGGTGCAGACCCGACGGGCCGAATGGCCTCCTTCTGCACTGTAAATTCTATGATTCTATGAGTCTACAATCACCGAGAGTCTGTCTGTGACTCTAGCTTGGTTTGGTATTCTCTCTTGGCATCTTGGATGGCTTTGCGGAGGTTGTACCTGGATTTCTTGTACAGGTCAGGGTCGTCTGACTTGAACACCTCAGATCTGTCCTTCAGTAGGGAGTCAATCTTGCAATTGAGCCATGGTTTCCGGTTGGGGAACATAAGTACTGCTTTCTTTGGCACGCAGTCCACACATTTGCTGATGAAGTCTGTGACGGTGGTGGCATACTCATTTAAGTTGGTCGCTGAGTTCTTAAATGTGGACCAGTCCAATGTCTCTAAGCAGTCACGTAAGAGCTCTTCTGTTTCTTCGGACCAGCACTGCAAAACCTTCTTAGCTGGATTCTCCCGCTTGAGTTTCTGCTTGTATGCCAGGAGAAGGTGCACCGTCCATGGCCTGATTTCCCAAAGTGTGGTCGGGGAATGGAACGGTAGGCGCCCTTGAAAACCCAGCTCCACCCACACTCTGACATCACTGCATTTCTTTGCCTTCGCTTTGCCTGATGACGCGGTGAATTGAGAAGCCTTCAGGTTGTATGGCACAATGCAGGCTGAAGCCCAGACCCTTTGCTGGTCTCTCCAGGCAACCCGTCTCCCCATGGTACCCACCCACCCTCCGACCATGGTCATATCCTGGGAGCTGTGTCCCATCCCTTGGGTGTTCGGATGTTGTCTGCTGCATGTGTGGTGTTGACTCCCACACAGTGTCCAGGCCTCAAGGTTTGATTGGATTGCTCGGTAATGAGTCCCACATGCTGCAAAGCCAGCCTACCCACGGGAACCCACTTGGCATGAGACAACCTGCCTTTTTGACTCCGGGAGCAGAGAGAGCTTCATCCACCCACTACGGTAAGGTGCTACTCCCTCACGGTACACCCCGTCACCCAGAAAATCTCCCTGGCCTCCGGATCCCATTCCATTGAAATCCGGGGGTATTGTATCGCGACCTTCACCGTCCAAGGCGTTGAGTTCAGCAACTTCCGGCTCTACGTCCTCCCCACCTCTGCGCTGCCTTGCTACTCGGCCTGGTTTTCAATGCCACCTCCAAAGCCTTATTTTAAAATTTGGCGGACCCCTAACCCCCCTCACTGTCTGCGGCCTCACGACCCTTAAGGTCAATCCGCCCTCCCTGTTTGCGAATCTCACCCCGGATTGCAAACCCGTCGCCACTAGGAGCAGGCGGTACAGTGCCCAGGACAGGACCTTCATCAGGTCGGAGGTCCAACGGCTACTGCGGGAGGGGGTCATTGAGACCGGCAACAGCACTTGTAGAGCTCAGGTGGTGGTCTTGAAGACTGGGGAGAAGCACAGGATGGTCATTGACTACAGACAGACCATCAACCGGTACACGCAGCTCGACACGTACCCCTTCCCATGCATATCTGACATGGTCAATCAGATTGCGCAGTAGTCCTTGAAGTCCACCTACCACCAGCTTCCCATCTGCCTGGAGGACCGCCAATACAATCTAGGAGTACAGGTCCACAGGTCATTGAAAGGGGCAACACAGGTGGAGAAGGTAGTCAAGAAGGCATACGGCATGCTTGCCTTCATTGGCCGGGGCATTGAGTATAAGAATTGGCAAGTCATGTTGCAGCTGTATAGAACCTTAGTTAGGCCACACTTGGAGTATAGTGTTCAATTCTGGTCGCCACACTACCAGAAGGATGTGGAGGCTTTAGAGAGGGTGCAGAAGAGATTTACCAGAATGTTGCCTGGTATGGAGGGCATAAGCTATGAGGAGCGATTGAATAAACTCGGTTTGTTCTCACTGGAACGAAGGAGGTTGAGGGGCGACCTGATAGAGGTATACAAAATTATGAGGGGCATAGACAGAGTGGATAGTCAGAGGCTTTTCCCCAGGGTAGAGGGGTCAATTACTAGGGGGCATAGGTTTAAGGTGAGAGGGGCAAGGTTTAGAGTAGATGTACGAGGCAAGTTTTTTACGCAGAGGGTAGTGGGTGCCTGGAACTCACTACCTGAGGAGGTAGTGGAAGCAGGGACGATAGGGACATTTAAGGGGCATCTTGACAAATATATGAATAGGATGGGAATAGAAGGATACGGACCCAGGAAGTGTAGAAGATTGTAGTTTAGTCGGGCAGTATGGTCGGCACGGGCTTGGAGGGCCGAAGGGCCTGTTCCTGTGCTGTACATTTCTTTGTTCTTTTGTTCTTTGTACACTGCGTTCTAAGCAGATGGCTGCCTCTACCACTTCCTTAGGGTTCCTTTCGGCGTCACTAATGGGGTCTTGCTCTTCGAGCGAGTGATGGACTGAATGGTTGACCGGTACGGTCTACGGGCCACCTTCCCGTACCTATATAACGTCACCATCTGCGGCCACAATCAGCAAGACCACGACACAAACCTCCAAAAATTCCTCCACACCGTCAAACTCCTTAATTTCACATACAGTAAGGAGAAATGCGTGTTCCGCACCAACCGCTTAGCCATCCTTGGCTATGTAGTGGAAAATGGAGTCCTAGGACCCGACCCCAACCACATCCCTCTTGGAACTCCCCCTCCCCCACTGCCCCAAGGCCCTGAAACGATGCCTGGGGTTTTTCTCCTATTACGCCCAGTGGGTCCCTAATTATGCGGACAAGGCCCACCCACTCATTCAGTCCACAGTTTTTCCCCTGATGGCTGAGGCCCGCCAGGCCTTCAACCGCATCAAAGCGGACATCGCCAAGGCCACGATGCACACGGTCGACGAGTCCCTTCCCTTTCAGGTGGAGAGTGATGCATCAGACGTAGCTCTGGCCGCCACCCTCAACCAGGCGGGCAGACCCGTGGCTTTCTTTTCCCGGACCCTCCATGCCTCCGAAATTCGGCACTCCTCTGTCGAGAAGGAGGCCCAAGCCATTGTGGAAGCTGTGCGATATTGGCGGCATTACCTGGCCGGCAGGAGATTCACTCTCCGCACTGACCAACGGTCGGTTGTCTTTATGTTTAATAACACACAGCGGGGCAAGATCAAAAATGACAAGATCTTGAGGTGGAAGATCGGGCTCACCACCTATAACTATGAGATCTTGTATCGCCTGGGGAAGCTCAACGAGCCCCCTGATGCCCTATCCCGCGGTACATGTGCCAGCACACAAGTGGTCCGACTCCGGGCTCTCCACTATGACCTCTGCCACCCGGGGTCACCCGGTTCTTCCATTTTATCAAGGCCCGCAACCTGCCCTACTCCAATGAGGAGGTCAGGACCGTCACCAGAGACTGCCAAGTCTGTGCAGCGTGCAAGCCGCACTTCTACCGGCCAGATAGAGCGCACCTGGCGAAGGCCTCCCGCCCCTTTAAACACCTCAGCGTGGACTTCAAAGGGCCCCTCCCCTCCACCGACTGCAACACGTATTTCCTGAACGTGATTGGCGAGTACTCCCGGTTCCCTTTCGCCATCCCCTGCCCCGATATGACTTCTGCCCAGATAATCAAAGCCCTGTATAGCGTCTTCACTCCACAGCGATCGGGGATCCTCTATTATGAGCGATGAGCTGCATCAGTTCCTGCTCAGCAAGAGCATCGCCTTGAGCAGGACGACCAGCTATAACCCTCGGGGAAACGGGCAGGTGGAGATGGAGAACGGGACAGTCTGGAAGGCCGTCCTGCTGGCCCTGTGGTCTAAAGATCTCTCAGTCTCCCGCTGGCAGAAGGTCCTCCCCGACGTGCTCCACTCCATCCGGTCGCTCCTCTGCACCTCAACTACTGAGACCCCTCACGAACGTGTGTTTGCCTTCCCCAGGAAGTCCACCTCCGGGGTCTCGCTCCCAACATGGCTGACAGTTCCTGGACCCACCCTCCTTCTGAAGCATGTGTGGACCATTCAGTTGGACCCCTTGTTGAAAAAGACCACCTTTTCCATGCAAACCCGCAGTCCGCCTACGTGGCACACCCCGATGGGCGCCAAGACACAGTCTCCCTCCATGACCTGGCACCCGCTGGATCCCCATCCACAACCTCCAACCTGACACTGCCCCTCCCCGGTTGCCTCATTCACCCCTGCGCCACCCACCCTCCCTCCAACGAACCTCACCGCAGCCCCCACCTCAGCAGGATCCGTCTTCCCACTAGTTCCACTCAGGGGTGACGAAGATGAGGACAACATGCTCCCGGAGTCGCAGGTGACCCAGTCGGCGCCCACATCACCACCGGGACTGAGGCGATCGCAGAGGAGGGTCAAGGCCCCCAACAGACTTAACGGAATGTTTCCACCACCCCCGCTGGACTCTTTTTTAACAGGGGGTGAATGTGGTAGTCACCACTAGTGGTATATTACATGTATTACAGCACTGCCCGTATATTAGAGGTACAATGGTATATCCCTGTCTGCTGGCTCCACCCAGCAGGCAGCGTATAAAAGTGTGTGCTCTCCGATGCTGCAGCCATTCTGGTTCCAGCTACAGGAGGCACAACATCTTGCTCAATAAATCCTCGATTGTTCCACCATTCTCGTCTTTGTGGTAATTGACGGTGCATCACTCCCCTCGGAAGTCCTTCTGCCAGGTTCATGTTTGTCAAAAGGAGTACCAATCCGAGCCAGCGTGCCCACTTGCTGGGGAGGCCGGTGAATGACAGGAGACAGTTGGATGACCGGTGGCTCTCATTAATTGTATGGAAATGAAGCTTAACTGATGATAATTGGTTTCTCGCCATGTTACGGCGAGAATCCGAATTTGCTTACGGGAACCGGCTGGTTGCATCACAAACTGTTTGACGCCTGGCGCAGTTCCCGTTGTCGGCCTCTCCCGCTATTCACTGCTATTCACCGGCCTCATCACGCATGGGCGCGAGTCGGAGCAGAAGTAGGACAAAAACACCTCACAAAAGGCTACTTAATAAGATAAGAGCGGACTTCCTGTTGCGGCGAGGCACTGCACGTTTCGGCAGCTCCCGTTCTAACGGACTTCTGGGCTCTTTTCGAGAGCCCCAATGGAAATTTTTTCGGACCAAACCCAGTGTGGGGTGACGAAGGAAGGTGTCCCCCCGGGTGTGTATGGAAAGGACCGGTGGTAGTGGCCAGATTGCAAAGGATCCTCTGGAGCAGCGGCAGAGAAAAGAAGGAAGAAGCAAGATGGTGGCAGATGGAGCCCAGACGACATGGGGCCCGGACCAGCAGGAATTCCTCCGACGGTGCGTGGAGGAACTAAAGAAGGAGGTGCTGGCGCCGATGTTATTGGCAATCGATGGGCTAAAAGAAACACAAAAGGCCCAGGCAATAGAGCTCCGTGGGGGTGGGGGGGTGGGGGGGGTGGGGGTGGGGTGGGGGTGGGGGGGGTGGGGGTGGGGTGGGGGTGGGGGGGTGGGGGGGTGGGGGTGGGGGTGGGGGGGTGGGGTGGGGGGGTGGGGGGGGTGGGGGTGGGGGTGGGGGTGGGGGGGTGGGGTGGGGGTGGGGGGGTGGGGTGGGGGGGTGGGGGGGGGTGGGGGTGGGGGTGGGGGGGTGGGGTGGGGGGTTGGGGTGGGTGGGGTGGGGGGGGGTGGGGTGGGGGGGTTGGGGTGGGGTGGGGTGGGGGGGTTGGGGTGGGTGGGGTGGGGGGGGTGGGGTGGGGGGGTTGGGGTGGGGTGGGGGGGTTGGGGTGGGGTGGGGTGGGGAGGTTGGGGTGGGTGGGGTGGGGGAGGTGGGGTGGGGGGGTTGGGGTGGGGTGGGGTGGGGTGGCGGGGGTGGGGGGGTGGGGTGGGGGATGGGGGGGGGTGGCCCCCCAATCCGGCTGATCACGTGGAATGTGAGAGGCCTAAATGGGCCGATTAAGAGGGCCCGAGTGTTCGCGCATTTAAGAAGACTGAGGGAAGATGTGGTCATGCTTCAGGAGACGCATCTGAAGGTGGCGGATCAGGTTATGTTAAGGAAAGGATGGGTGGGACAGGTGTTCCACTCAGGGTTGGACGCGAAAAATAGGGGGGTGGCGATATTGGTGGGGAAACGGGTGTCGTTCGAGGCTAAGAACATAGTGGTGGATAACGGGGGTAGATACGTGATGGTGAGTGGTAGATTGCAAGGAAAGGAGGTCGTGCTGGTAAATGACGCGGGATTTATGAAGCGGATGCTGGGACGTATCCCGGACCTGGAGGTGGGAAGCCTGGTAATGGGGGGGGGATTTCAATACTGTGCTGGATCCAGGGCTAGACCGGTCTAGATCCAGGACCGGAAGAAGGCCGGCAGCGGCCAAGGTGCTTAGGGGGTTCATGGAGCAAATGGGGGGAGTGGATCCGTGGAGATTTGCTAGGCCGTTGGCCAAAGAGTTCTCCTTTTTCTCCCATGTCCACAAGGTATACTCCCGGATAGATTTCTTTGTTTTGAGCAGGTCACTGATCTCGAAGGTGGCAGGAACGAAGTATTCGGCCATAGCCGTTTCAGACCATGCCCGGCACTGGGTGGATCTGGAATTAAGAGAGGAGAGGAAGCAGTGCCCACTCTGGCGACTGGATGTGGGATTATTGGCGGATGAGGGGGTCTGTGGAAGGGTGCGGGGATGTATTGAGAGGTACCTGGAGGCCAATGATGATGGTGAGATCCAGGTGGGGGTAGTATGGGAAGCGCTGAAGGCGGTGGTTAGGGGAGAGTTGATCTCCATTAGGGCTTACAAGGAGAAACAAGAGGGCAAAGAAAGGGAGAGATTAGTGGGGGAGATTTTGAGAGTGGATAAAAGGTATGCGGAGGCCCCGGACGAAGGACTATATAGAGAGAGGCGAAGACTTCAGACGGAGTTTGACCTGCTGACCACAGGAAAGGCAGAGGCACAGTGGAGGAAGGCACAGGGGATGAGATACGAATATGGGGAAAAGGCGAGCCGTCTGCTGGCCCACCAACTTTGCAAGAGGATAGCGGCGAGGGAAATTGGGGGAGTTAGGGATGAAACGGGAACTACGGAGCGGAGAGCAGGGAAGGTAAATGAGGTGTTTAAGACCTTTTATGAGAGGCTATAAAGGTCCCAACCCCCGGAGGGAAAAGAGGGAATGCAACAGTTTCTGGACCAACTAAGGTTCCCGAGGGTGGAGGAGCAGGAGGTGGCAGGTCTGGGGCCGCCAATTGAGGTGGATGAGGTGACTAAAGGGCTGGGGAACATGCAGGCAGGGAAGGCCCCGGGACCAGACTGGTTCCCGGTGGAATCTTACAGGAAATATGTGGACTTGTTGGCCCCGCTGCTGGCGAGAACCTTTGACGAGGCTAGAAAAGGGGGGACTCTACCCCCGACAATGTCGGAGGTGACGATATCACTAATCCTGAAGCGGGATAAAGATCCACTGCAATGCCGGTCATGTAGGCCTATCTCACTCCTGAATGTAGACGCCAAGCTGCTGGTAAAAGTGCTGGCGACGAGGATCGAGGATTGTGTCCTGGGGGTGGTGCATGAAGACCAGACAGGGTTTGTAAAGGGGAGACAACTGAATGTCAACGTGTGACGGCTGTTGGGGGTGATAATGATGCCCCCAGCGAAGGGGGAGGCAGAGATAGTGGTGGCGATGGATGCAGAGAAGGCATTCGATAGGGTAGAGTGGGAGTATCTATGGGAGGTGTTGAGGATGTTTGGGTTCGGGGAGGGGTTTGTCAGTTGGGTCAGACTCCTATATGGGGCCTCAGTGGCAAGTGTAGTCACAAACCGGCAAAGATCGGAGTATTTTCGGTTACATAGGGGAACAAGGCAGGGGTGTCCCCTGTCCCCATTACTGTTCGCGTTGGCAATTGAACCACTGGCCATAGCGTTGAGAGACTCTAAGAAATGGAGGGGGGTGGTTAGAGGGGGAGAGGAACATCGAGTGTCACTCTACGCAGATGACCTACTGCTATATGTGGCGGATCCTGTAGAGGGGATGACAGAGGTTATGCAGATATTGAGGGAGTTTGGAGATTTTTCGGGATATAGGCTAAATATGGGGAAGAGTGAGCTTTTCGTAATACACCCTGGGGATCAGGGAAGAGGAATAGACGCCCTGCCGTTAAGGAGAGTGGAAAGGAGCTTCCGATATTTGGGGATTCAGGTAGCTAGGAGCTGGGGAACTCGACACAAACACAATCTGACGCGGCTGGTGGAGCAGATGGAGGAGGATTTCAAGAGGTGGGATATGCTGCCGCTCTCACTGGGGGGCAGAGTGCAGGCGGTAGAAATTATGGTCCTCCCAAGGTTTCTTTTTGTGTTTCAATGTCTCCCCATTCTGATCACTAAGGCCTTTTTCAAGAAAATAGACAGGAGCGTTATGAGTTTTGTGTGGGCAGGGAAGACCCCGAGGGTAAGGAGGGGGTTCCTGCAGCGTAGCAGGGACAGAGGGGGTCTGGCGTTGCTGAATCTGGACGACTACTACTGGTCCGCCGATGTGGCGATGGTTTGTAAGTGGATGAGGGAGGGAGAGGGGTCGGCGTGGAAGAGGCTGGAGATGGCGTCCTGTAAGGGAACGAGCCTAAAGGCGCTGTCGCTCTCCCCGAAAAGGTATACCACAAACCCAGTGGTGGTGGCAACCTTAAGGATCGGGGGGCAATGGAGGCGACACAGGGGGGTAACGGGTGCCTCGGTGTTGTCCCCGATCAGGAACAACCATAGGTTTGTCCCAGGAAGGATGGACGGAGGGTTCCAGAGCTGGCATCGGGCAGGAATTAGGAGATTGAGAGATTTGTTTATTGACGGGATGTTCGCGAGCCTGGGAGCGCTGGAGGAAAAGTATGAGTTGCCCCCGGGGAATATCTTTAGATACATGCAAGTGAGGGCGTTTACGAGGCAACAGGTGAGGGAATTTCCGCTGCTCCCGACACAGGGGATCCAGGATAGAGTGATTTCCGGGGTATGGGTCGGGGAGGGCAAAGTGTCCGAAATATATCAGGAGATGAGAGACGAGGGGGAGGCGATGATAGAGGAGCTGAAGGGAAAATGGGAAGAAGAACTGGGGGAGGAGATTGAGGAGGGTCTGTGGGCTGATGCCCTAAGTAGGGTAAATTCCTCATCCTCGTGTGCCAGGCTTAGCCTGATACAATTCAAGGTTTAACACAGATCACATATGGCGGGAGCAAGACTGAGCAGGTTCTTCGGAGTGGAGGACAGGTGCGGGAGGTGCTTGGGAAGCCCGGCGAATCACACACATATGTTCTGGTCGTGTCCGGCTCTGGATGAGTACTGGAGGGGAGTGGCAAAGGTGATTTCAACGGTGGTGAAGGTCCGGGTCAAGCCAGGCTGGGGGTTAGCTAGATTTGGGGTAGCGGAAGAGCCGGGAGTGCAGGAGGCGAAAGAGGCCAATATTCTGGCCTTTGCGTCCCTGATAGCCCGGTGAAGGATCCTACTTATGTGGGAGGAAGCTAAACCCCCCAGCGTGGAGGCCTGGATAAACGATATGGCAGGGTTCATAAAACTGGAACAAATGAAATTTGCGCTGAGAGGATCGGCTCAGGGGTTCTCCAGGCGGTGGCAACCTTTCCTTGACTATCTCGCGGAACGTTAAGGGAAATAGATCGTCAGCAGAAGCCCGGGGGGGGGGGGGGGGAGCACTATTTTTTGTTGCTTTGTTAGTTCACTATTTTATTAAAGTAATGTTATTTATCAGCTATTGTGTTATTTTTATGTTGATTTGTTTGAAAACTTTAATAAAATATATTTTTAAAAAAAGATAAGAGCCAATGGCATGGGGGTAGTACATTAGCATGGGTAGAGGATTGGCAAACTGATAGAAAACAGAGAGTTAGGATAAGTGGGGCACTTTCAGGGTGGCAACCTGTAACTAATGGAATGCCACAGGGCTCGGTGCTGGGGTCACAATTATTCAGAATATATATTAATGACTTGGGCGAAGGAAGTGAATGTACTAGTGCCAAGTTTGCAGATGACACAAAAATAGATGGGAAGGCAGGTGGTGAGGATGACACAAAAAGTCGACAGAGGGATATAGACAGGTTTGCGGAGTAGGCAAAACTTGGCAGATAGAATCTAATGTCGGAAAATGTGACGTTATGCGTTTTGGTAGGAAGAATAAAGGAGATGAATATTATTTAAATAATAATAATAATAATTGCTTATTGTCACAAGTAGGCTTCAATGAAGTTACTGTGAAGATTATGCCCTCTGGTCCTAGACTCTCCCACAAGAGGAAACAACCTCTCAGCATCCAGTCTGTCAAGCCCCCTGGGAATCTTATAGGTGTCAATAAGATCACCTCTCATTCTTTTAACCACCGAGTGGGTAATTCTGCTCCTATTTTTTATGGTCTTCTGGTCTTAGGGACCGGTATGGGGATTAGTCTGAGAGGTGGGAGGGTTGGACCGGAAGGCAGGTTTGTCTGGGGGAAGCGTGTTTGGCTATGTTTTGACCAGAGGGTGGGTAGGTTTGGGAGGGTGTGTCGGGCTGGGAGGGTGCGACGGACTGGGAGGAGTAGGGAGGGGGGTGTCGCACCAGAAGGGAGGGTCAGTCCAAGAGAAGGGATCAGTCCAAGGCAGTTGTGGTCGGGCCTGGGCGGGGGGTGAGGCGTGGGTGGTCAGTCGGCAAGTCGGGGAGCAAAATGGTATTGGACCATAAAGGGGCGTTGGACCGGAGGTGGGGCGGGGGAGAGGGTACGTCCAGCAGGGCTGGATGTGGGGGTGTCCGGTCGAGTCGGGCCTGGCCGGGGGGTGTGGTGGAGGAGGGATGGTGAGTACCTGGGTTTGTGTGTGTGCGGGACGACCCGTGCGAGGCTGGGTCTGAGTTTTTTAAATAGTTACTCTGGAGTTAAGTGTTTAATTCCTTCTAACACTTTCAGAGTAATTATCAGGATAAAACTGGCAGAACCATCCAAAATATGCGATTTAAATAGTTTCTATTGGATGGTTTCCAGTCCAGAGCAATTGTCCAGTTGGAGTTAGCACTTCTCGGCAATTTCCGGGTAAACCTTTACGTGGGAACTTCCTATCGGGACTTCCCCACTGCATTATTGGGGTATCCCCTAAAGGTGATGCTAGGAACCAGGAAGTTATGGACCAATGTCAGCAGTTGCAGTGTTGCATAAAAGTGCATTTGTCATTCCGGGCTGCCAAATGTGTTGAGAAGTGATGTGGCCTGGCAGATAAGTAGTGTTAACGTAGGAAAGTTGGGGAATGTGATGTTTTGGGAGGAAAAAGAAAGATGTTTCAAGAAATTACATTGATTTGTTTTCTTGGCGCCTTGAGGATAAATGTGTTCTGCATGAAATTATGGTGAATGGTTAGTTGCTGCTGATGTTTGTGCTGCTGTTTCTAATGGTTCCTCATGCTGCTCAGTGTCCTGCTGCTGATCACAGGGTGTGTATCCTTAACTGTTCCATGTGGGCAAGAAACTAGAAAGAATGCACTAAACCATGATAATCCAGAAAACTTGCTGGCTGTATAATACTGAAGCATTTTTCACAGACCTGTTCAGAGAATTGCTTCAGCAGGCCCATGGTGTGATTGCCCACAGATTGAGAGGCTCATTGTAACTGATTACTGTGCAATCGGGTCAGCTCTGAACTTACAACTTTCTGTGACCTCCTCTGGTTGCACTGGTAGCTCTCCTTTTTCCCATTATATTCCGCTCCCTGTTATCCTGTGGAGTGTTCTCCCCAGTTTAACCCCTGTGTTCAGTGAACGGTAGGAGTTCAGATCTCTTGCAGATCTCTTTCAATGCTCCTGCCCGCAGTGAAGCCCCACTGCAACATCAAACTTCAAAATTATCGTAATTTCACGGCAGTACATTGACTTGTCAGCTTCTATTGAATTGCTGTCTGTTTCTTTAGAATTGTAAAATATTGATTATTTCAAAGCAAGTGCTAAAAGTTGCACATGCCAGCAGTCTAAATGGACTAACTAGGTGCCCACATCACCACAGCTAAGCTTGCTGTCAATAACTCTGGCACAGCATCCCACTCAGCTGTTCCTGTCAAGCATTATGGGTGGGTTATAGAATGGAAACTTTTTCTTACTAAATGCACTTGTTATGCTGACGGATGACAAATGTATTAACTTATGCTTTAGTATGAGTTTGTTTGTATCATTGAGTTAACTTCTGAAAATGAGCTCATTCGACACAGCTGGGTTGGGATTGGCTAATTCTGAAATTCCAGAGCTGGAAGTGGAGATGTTGAGGTGCAATGACCGCAGGGTGCTGGAATTTATTGCACTCCTTTGCAACCCCATTGTTAATACTCATTTGGAGATGCCGGTGTTGGACTGGGGTGAGCACAGTAAGAAGTCTTTCAACACCAGGTTAAAGTCCAACAGGTTTGTTTCAAATCACTAGCTTTCGGAACACTGCTACTTCCTCAGGTGAATGAAGAGGTATGTTCCAGAAACATATATGTAGACAAAGTCAAAGATGCAAGACAATGCTTTGAATGCGAGCATTTGCAAGTAATTAAGTCTTCACAGATCCAGAGATAGCGGTAACCCCAGGTTAAAGTGGTGTGAATTGTCTCAAGCCAGGACAGTTGAGTACGGCCTCAACCGGGACCTTGGATTCATGTCGCATTACATTCACGCCCCACATTCTGGCCTGGGCTTGCGAAATCCTACCAACTGTCAACGTCATCGATGAAGATGAATATCTTGCCAAGGTCATCCCCACACCCCCCATTACTTGCGTTCAAACAACCGCGCAACCTCAAACAAACCATTGTTTCCAGCAAACTACCCAGTCTTCAGAACAGCGACCACGACACCACACAACCCTGCCATGGCAATCTCTGCAAGACATGCCAGATCATCGACATGGATACCACCATTACACGTGAGAACACAACCCACCAGGTATGCGGTACATACTTGTGCGACTCGGCCAACGCTGCAGGAAAGGATGTCCCGAAGCGTGGTACATTGGCGAGACCACACAGACGCTGTGACAACGGATGAACGGACATTGCGCGACAATCGCCAGGCAGGAACGTTCCCTTCCAGTGGGGGAACACTTCAGCGGTCAAGGGCATTCAGCCTCTGATCTCCGGGTAAGCGTTCTCCAGGGCGGCCTTCAGGATGCGCGACAACGCAGAATCGCTGAGCAGAAACTGAAAGTCAAGTTCCGCACACATGAGTACGGCCTCAACTGGGACCTTGGATTCATGTCACATTACATTGTTAATACTGCCAGTATCAGGGATGGAGCAATCATGTACTCACCAGTTTATGGTTTTTTACCATTCATTTTTACGGATGGGGGCTTCACTGCCTAGGCCAGCATTTGTTTCCATCCCTTATTGCCCGAGAGAAGGTGGTGGTGTGCTGCCTTCTTGAGGCATTGTGGTCTATGTGGTGTAGGTACACCTACCGTGCTATTAAGGAGTGTGTTCCAGGATTTTGACCCAGCAACAGTAATGGAATGGCAATATATTTTCAAGTCAGGATGGTAGGTGCCTTGCAGGGGATCGTCCAGGTGAAAATGAAATGAAATGAAAATCGCTTATTGTCACAAGTAGGCTTCAATGAAGTTACTGTGAAAAACCCCTAGCCGCCACATTCCGGCGCCTGTTCGGGGAGGCTGTTGCGGGAATTGAACCGTGCTGTTGGCCTGCCTTGGTCTGCTTTCAAAGCCAGCGATTTAGCCCTGTGCTAATCCTATCCCCTGCCCTTGTCCTGCCCTTTTGGATGGTAGTGGTCGTGGGTTTGGAAGGTATTGCCTAAGGGGCCTTGGTGAGTTTCTGCAGTGCATTTTGTAGATGGTACACACTGCCACGCTGTGCATCGGTGGTGGAGGGAGATAATGTTTGTGGAAAGGTTGCCAATCAAGCAGACAGCTCTGTCCTGGATGATGTCGAGCTTCTTGAGTGTTGTTGGAGCTGCACTCATCCAGGCAAGTGGAGAGTATTTCATTACACTCCTGACTTATGCCCTATAGCTGGTGGACAGGCTATTAGCAATTCAACAGCATATTATAATCCCATGTTCTTTTTTATTCATTCATGGAATGTGGGTGTTGCTGGCGTGGCCATTATTTATTGCCCATCCCTAATTGCCGTTGTTCAGAGGGCATGTAGGCCTCACCAGATAAAGAGAGCATATTTCCTTCCCTGAAGGGCAGATACGGTTGCTATAGTCCCGGATGACCATTGGCTGTTTTCCCCTTTGAGGGGAAGAGCTGATTGTGGTGATTTAACCTGAGAATCACCACACCGCAGGCAAGGGGCATGGTTGGGAAGGCGGGACCTTCTTGAATAACCTCAGTTTGTACAGGAATTGAACCCACACTGCTGGCCTTACTCTGAATCATGAACCAGCTGTCTAGCCAAGTGAGCTAAACCGGCCCTAAAGGGCATTAGTGAACCAAATGGATTTTTATGACAATCAGCAATGGTTTTATGGTCACAATTAGGCTTTTATTCCTGATTTATCAGGAATTTAAATTTCACCATCTGCCATGGTGGGATTCAAACCTGAGTCTGCTGGGTATCACCCTGGAATACTGGCCCAGTGATAGTACCACCATGTCACCACCAAGTGGGAACTATGTTATGTCAGTGTTCAACGCTTAGGCGTTTCTTTGAGTCCCTCACATTCATTGGACCCTGAGTCCTGAAGTTTTTAATCCAGGTTGTGAAAATGGTCCCATTGCATGCATTCTCCATGCAGAGGGTTTTAAAATGTTTTCACGAAAATAAACCGAGTTACTTGGAAGCAAGGTATCATAATGAGATTCTTCCCAACATCCCCTCCCCCACCACTGTAACACCTAACCCAATTGAGACAGAAATAGGTGCTGATACCTGCTCCAGCTAGGTTAAATAGAATGACAACATATTTCCAATAGGGTAAGGTACCTCCACAGTAGATGGGCAAAGTCCCACTCAACTTCACACACACCAGTTGTCCTCCTACAGCAGCTGGTATTAAAGCAAATTCAAGGCCTGGAAAGTTCAGCTTGTTGTGTTGGGTACACTGGTCTAACACTGGCTGCAACTGGATGCAGCTTAGATCAGAAAGATACTCCAGACCTTGAAGTTAGTTCAATCAGGTTTATTGAACTAATAGCACAGTTAGCACAGTTCTCAGTGAGTTTGACTCTCTGCTAACTTAAGTGTGGTTACTCTGTCTGACTGAACCAGACTAGCTCTGAGCCACGTGGTGGAGGTGTGAGTTTGTAACAACACCCTTGACTGACTATCTAGATGTTCATCAGTGGAAAGAGGCGGAGTGTGAGTGCCTCATGTCTTTTATAGTCAGATCCCACCCCTGAGTGTCCTGCCTGCTTATTGGTCATGTCCTGTTCTCTGTGTCCATTAGCTGCCTATCTGTATATCATTATATGTGTGTCTGCATATCATGACAAAGCTATTCTGGATCAATGGATTCCATAGGTTCTCCCCCCCCCTTTTCTTCCTCAGTGTCACTCTCTCTATTCCTCCCCACTCTCTCTCTTTCTCTCTCACAAACACACACACTCTCACACTCTCCTTTCCACTTACATTCCATTTCTCTCCCAGGCACAGCTGCAGTCACTTTATCTGCATTAACTCTGCTGCCATCTTGACCTACCTCTCTCTCGGATTCACCAATCGCAAAGCCAAGATTCAAATTAGCTTCTTTTTATATTATATTATACTATATTATATTATATTGTATGATATTATATTATATTATATTATATTGTATGATATTATATTATATAATATTGTATGATATTATATTATATAATATTGTATGATATTATATTATATAATATTATATTATATTATAATATATTATATTGTATGGTATTATATTGTATGACATTATATTATATTGTATTATATTATATTATATTATATTATATTATATTATAATATATTATATTGTATGGTATGGTATTATATTGTATGACATTATATTATATGATATTATATTATATTGTATGGTATAATATTGCATGACATTATATTATATTATATGATATTATATTATATTGTATGGTATTATATTGTATGGCATTATATTATATTATATTATATTATGTTGTATTGTATGGTATTATATTATATTATATTATATTATATGATATTATGTTATATTATATTATATTATGGTAGGAGGGTTTTTGCAACTGGGAAAGCAGTTTGGTTGGAGGGCAGGGAGGGGCCTGTTTAATTATAAGTAATTTTAAAAAGACTCCCCTCAGTGCATCTCTCTTCAAACTCTCAGTAATAAATACACAAATCTAAAAGGATTTCAAAAATAAATAATCCCAAATGGAGGAAAATAATTATCAACTATCTATTGAGTCCCAAATTCTGAGGTTCTGCTCTGAAGAAAATTGCTTCCCTCTTTCTTTCCCTCTTCAACTTGCGGAAAAGCCTTTTTTTGCTGTATCTCCCAAACCTGCTGCTACAATTTGTCCAATCACACCTTCCCTCCCATCTGCCTTTGCTACTCCTCCAATCATAGATTCTGCCTCTGAAGTAGAAGCAAGAATAGGAGGGAGGAGCCTTAAGATTATAGAAGCTGGACGAGTGAGCATGGTAGAGACAGAGGCTGGGATTCTCGTTAGCTGCAGGATTTGCGATGGCCTGCTGAATCCTGTGCCATTCTGAAATCGGGATTTGCACCAGCTGTCAGACTCATTGTGAATATCCTGGTTCGTCCTGCTGGCCATACGGATTTCCTGCCCCACGCCAGTGGGAAAATGCAAAGTGCTCATCAGCATTCATTTGAATGCTATTATCATATAAGTGCTGTCTGTGTTGCTCCCCCCCCCCCACTCCCATGGGCATGATTTGTTGCAAGTATTTAAAAACGGGTTCCGGGCAGCACCTTTAAAGTATAGAAGCCTCTTTGTATGCCAAAAAGACTAAAAGCTTTGAACTGTATTGCTTACATTCAATTTCACACACCATTGTCTCCTGAAATTTTTTGATTGATAGGTTGAGGCAGTTTCAAAGGGGAGATGACAATTTATTTATATATCCTTTGCAAGGATCTATTAAATCAGGGGAGCAGGTGGTTTTCTAACCAGGTTTTTTTTTAACTCCCTCTTTGTTCTCAAGTGCTTTCTAGAAAGAGCAGGTGCTACTTGATACACAATCAATACGCTTGAGTCCACGTGGAGTCATATCGATTCAGCTTTAATCAGATAGAACTGTACCCAGCAGCGAAGTTACAGAAGTGAAGACTGCTGGGACGGCATTGGTTCTTATACCCCGCCTCTCAGGGCGGGGCTATGTACATTGCCCAATGGTAGACCCCGCGGTCTAGCCAATGGTTATTCCTCTCTCTGGTATCGCAATGCCTGGTATTACCACATTCACCCCTGTTAAAAAAAAGAGTCAGCGGGGTGATGGCCAGTATTACTGTCGCCTTTTCATGGTAGGACCAGGTATTGCAGGTACCATGCTATCGAGGGTTGCGGAGAAAGTTCTTGCGTTGTTCATTTTCCTCATGGTGCTGCAATCAGACGATCGAGCGGCCTGGTCGTCCTACTGGAGCGTCTAAGTTTCGGCAGTGATCCTGGTGAGGGCCCCGGCAGTAGTGACTCTGGGAACGTGGTGTCTTCCTTCCAGGCAGTTTCGTCACCCCTAGGTGGCGCTGTAAGGTCAAAGGATGGGCAGAAGGAAGGGGTGCCTGTAGGGGGCGTCGGTGCCTGCTCGGCTCTGGGCCGGAGTTCTGGCGGCAGTACTGACCATACGGTCAGGTACGGGGGGGGGGGGGGGGTGGCAGTGGCTCGGGCGCGCGTGGTGCTCCGGCGGGCGCCAGGTCCCGGAGGGAGACCGTATCTTGGCGTCCATCGGGGAACGCTACGTAGGCGTACTGGGGGTTGGCATGCAGCAGGTGGACCCTTTCGACCAGCGGGTCTGACTTGTGCGCCCTCGCATGTTTCCGCAGCAGGACGGTTCCGGGTGTTGCTAGCCAGGTTGGGAGCGAGCTCCCAGAGGAGGACTTCCTGGGGAAAACAAGGAGACGTTCATGAGGTGTCTGGTTCGTGGTGACATAGCAGTGACCGAATGGAGTGCAGGGCCACTGGGAGGACTTCTTGCCAGCGGGAGACTGGGAGATTCCTGGACCGAAGGGCCAGCAGGACGGTCTTCCAGACCGTTCCGTTCTCCCTTTCTACCTGCCCGTTTCTCCGGGGGTTGTAGCTGGTCATCCTGCTCGAGGCGAATGCCTTTGCTAAGCAGGATCTGGCGCAGCTCGTCGCTCATAAAGGAGGACCCCCTATCACTGTGGATGTATGCGGGGAAACCGAACAGTGTAAAAATAGTTTGGAGTGCCTTGATGACGGTGGTTGTGGTCATGTCCGGGCAGGGGATGGGGAATGGGAACCGGGAGTACTCATCAATCACGTTCAGGAAATCCGTGTTGCGGTCGGTGGAGGGGAGGGGGCCTTTGAAGTCCATGCTGAGGCGTTCAAAGGGACGGGAAGCCTTTATCAGATGCGCCCTCTCTGGTCGGTAGAAGTGCGGTTTGCACTCCGCGCAGATTTGGCAGTCCCTGGTGACAGTCCTGACCTCCTCGATGGAGTAAGGCAGGTTCCGGGACTTAACAAAATGGAAGAACCGGGTGACTCCCGGGTGGCAGAGGTCCTCGTGGAGGGCTCGGAGGCGGTCTACTTGTGCGGTGGCACAAGTGCCACGGGATAGGGCATCAGGAGACTCGTTCAGCTTCCCGGGACGATACAAGATCTCGTAATTGAAGGTGGAGAGTTCGATCCTCCACCGCAAGATCTTGTCGTTCTTAATCTTGCCCCGCTGTGCATTATCGAACATGAAGGCCGACGATCGTTGGTCCGTGAGGAGAGTGAATCTCCTGCCGGCCAGGTAATGCCTCCAGTGCGGCACAGCTTCCACTATGGCCTGGGCCTCCTTTTCGACCGAGGAGTGGCGAATTTCAGAGGCATGGAGAGTGCGGGAGAAGAAAGCCACGGGCCTGCCTGCTTGGTTGAGGGTGGCAGCCAGAGCTACGTCAGACACGTCGCTCTCGACCTGGAAGGGGGGGGACTCGTCGATGGCGCGCATCGTGGCTTTTGCGATGTCCGCTTTGATGCGGCAGAAGGCATGGCAGGCCTCCGTCGACAGGGGGAAGGTCGTGGATTGGATTAGGGGTCGAGCCTTGTCGGCGTAATTAGGGACCCATTGTGCATAGTAGCGAAAGAAGCAGAGGCAGCGCTTTAGGGCCTTGGGGCAGTGAGGGAGGGGGAACTCCATAAGGGGGCGCATGCGTTCGGGGTCGGGGCCTATGACTCCATTTCGCACTATGTAGCCTAGGATGGTTAGACGGTCGGTGCTAAACACGCACTTCTCCTTATTGTAGGTCAGATTCAGGAGGTGCGCGGTCTGGAGAAATTTACGGAGATTGGTGTCGTGGTCCTGCTGGTCATGGCCGCAGATGGTGACGTTGTCAAGATACGGGAACGTTGCGTGTAAGCCGTACCGGTCAACCATTCGGTCCATCTCACGCTGGAAGACCGAGACCCCGTTTGTGACACCGAAGGAAACCCTTAAAAAGTGGTAGAGCTGCCCATCTGCTTCGAAGGCAGTGTACTGGCGGTCGCTATTACGGAGGGGTAGCTGGTGGTAGGCAGACTTGAGATCCACCGTGGAGAAGACCTTGTATTGCGCGATCCTGTTTACCAGGTCGACAATACGGGGGAGGGGGTACGCGTCCAGTTGCGTAAACCGGTTGATGGTCTGGCTATAGTCGATGACCATCCTATGCTACTCCCCGGTCTTTACCACCACTACTTGAGCCCTCCAGGGGCTGTTGCTCGCTTCGATGACCCCTTCCTTCAGCAGCCTTTGGACCTCGGACCTGATGAAGGTCCGGTCCTGGGCACTGTACCATCTGCTCCTGGTGGCAAAGGGTTTACAATCCGGGGTGAAGTTCCCAAACAGGGAAGGCGGGTCGACCTTAAGGGTCTCGAGGCCGCAAACAGTAAGGGGGGGGTATAGGGCCGCCGAATTTAAAAGTAAGGCTTTGTTGGTGGCACTGGAAATCCAGTCCCAGAAGGGTGGCTGCGCAGAGGTGCAGCAGCACGTATAGGCGGAAATTGCGGAATTCCCTGCCTTGGACGGTGAGGTTCGCGAGGCAGAATCACAGAGGGTGGTGGTTGATGGGAAATGTTCAGAATGGAGTACAGTCACAAGTGGAGTACCACAAGGATCTGTTCTGGGGCCGTTGCTGTTTGTCATTTTTATCAATGACCTAGAGGAAGGCGCAGAAGGGTGGGTGAGTAAATTTGCAGACGATACTAAAGTCGGTGGTGTTGTCGATAGTGTGGAAGGATGTAGCAGGTTACAGAGGGATATAGATAAGCTGCAGAGCTGGGCTGAGAGGTGGCAAATGGAGTTTAATGTAGAGAAGTGTGAGGTGATTCACTTTGGAAGGAATAACAGGAATGCGGAATATTTGGCTAATGGTAAAGTTCTTGAAAGTGTGGATGAGCAGAGGGATCTAGGTGTCCATGTACATAGATCCCTGAAGATTGCCACCCAGGTTGATGGGGTTGTGAGGAAGGCCTATGGAGTGTTGGCCTTTATTGGTAGAGGGATTGAGTTCCGGAGTCGGGAGGTCATGTTGCAGCTGTACAGAACTCTGGTACGGCCGCATTTGGAGTATTGCGTACAGTTCTGGTCACCGCATTATAGGAAGGATGTGGAGGCTTTGGAGCGGGTGCAGAGGAGATTTACCAGGATGTTGCCTGGTATGGAGGGAAAATCTTATGAGGAAAGGCTGATGGACTTGAGGTTGTTTTCGTTGGAGAGAAGAAGGTTAAGAGGAGACTTAATAGAGACATATAAAATGATCAGGGGGTTGGATAGGGTGGACAGTGAGAGCCTTCTCCCGCGGATGGATATGGCTGGCACGAGGGGACATAACTTTAAACTCAGGGGTAATAGATATAGGACAGAGGTCAGAGGTAGGTTCTTTACGCAAAGAGTAGTGAGGCCGTGGAATGCCCTACCTGCTACAGTGGTGAACTCGCCAACATTGAGGGCATTTAAAAGTTTATTGGATAAACATATGGATGATAATGGCATAGTGTAGGTTAGATGGCTTTTGTTTCGGTGCAACATCGTGGGCCGAAGGGCCTGTACTGCGCTGTATTGTTCTATGTTCTATGTTCTTTTATCTGCACCGCGTGTGACCCGGAGGCCAGGGAGATCCTTTGTTGGGTGGGGTAGGTGACCAGAGAACAGCGCCTTACCGTGTCGGGGTGGACAAAGCTATAGTCTGATTCCCCCTGATAGCATGCGCCCCCTTATGGAGCGCCCCCTTATGGAGCGCCACTTTATGGGCAGCACGGTAGCCTTGTGGATAGCACAATTGCTTCACAGCTCCAGGGTCCCAGGTTCGATTCCGGCTTAGGTCACTGTCTGTGCGGAGTCTGCACATCCTCCCCGTGTGTGCGTGGGTTTCCTCCCGGTGCTCCGGTTTCCTCCCACAGTCCAAAGATGTGCGGGTTAGGTGGGTTGGCCATGATAAATTGCCCTTAGTGTCCAAAATTGCCCTTAGTGTTGGGTGGGGTTACTGGGTTATGGGGAGAGGGCGGAGGTGTTGACCTTGGGTAGGGTGCTCTTTCCAAGAGCCGGTGCAGACTCGATGGGCCAAATGGCCTCCTTCTGCACTGTAAATTCTATGATAAGCTCTCCGTGCTCCCGGAGTCGATGAGGCATGACGTCACGTGGCCGATGATGCCGATCGTCGTGGTGGCCTTTGCTAGCGTTCGGGGCTGACTCTGGTCCAGGGTGACGGAGGCCAGCTGCAGCAAGGAGTGAAGGTCGGGCAGCGCATCGTCAGCCGTGTTGGGAGCTTGAGGCCCAATCCAAGATGGCGCCGTCCATGGATCGCACATGGAGTCCGGGGACTCCGAGGATGGCGGCGGGGAGAAACAAAATGGCGGCGGGGAGGGACAAAATGGCGGCGCACACTGCTCCCACGAGGCGGAGGCCAGCTGCAACAAAGGGTTTTGGTTGGGCAGCGCGTAGGCAGCCACGCTGGGGGCTTGAGGGCCCATCCAAGATGGCGCTGGCCATGGATCGCACGTGGAGTCCGGGGACTCGGAAGATGGCGGCGGGGAGGAGTAAACTGGCGGCGCATGCTGCTCCAGTGTGACGGAGGCCAGCTGCAGCAAAGGGTTTTGGTCCGGCAGCACGTAGCCAGCCGCGCTGGGGGCTTGAGGCCCCATCCAAGATGGCGCCGGCCAGGGATCGCCCATGGAGTTCGGGGACAGAGACCCCAACGATTGGACTGGCGAGGGACAGAATGGCTGCACGTGCTCTTCCAGCATGGTTGCCGGGGGGGGGGGGGAAAGAGTGGCTGCGGCTGCGACGCTGCCTGGCGGGGCAAAGGCTGCGGTGCGCGTTGGGCCGGCGGGGCTGGGAAAAGGGAGTGCGGCGGTGGGCCTGGGACGGTCGGGACGTGGAAGAACGGCTGTGGTTGCGGGCGGTGGAGGAATGGCTGAGGGTAGTCATTGGACACCGCGTTCACCACACGGGCGAGGCAGACCGCGGCATAGTGGCCTTTCTTGCTGCACCCTTTGCAGGTGACGGTGCGGGCCGAGCAGCGCGCGCGCGGGTGATTCGCCTGGCCGCAGAAGAAGCAGCGTTGGCCGGCGGCGGTAGCGGGACGCCTTGCCACGCAGGCCTGCGGAGTTAGCGGGTAAGTCTGGGGGTTAGGCGGGTAAGTCTGGGGGGCTGCCGCGGTGGGGTGCCACGCAGCCCAGGGGGGCGTGGTGCGCGCAGGGGCTTACGCAAGGGCGTTTTTGTACGCCACGTCCATGGACCCTGCCAGGGCCCGTGCCGCGGTGAGGCCCAGCGTCTCCATTTCGAGCAGCCTTCAGCGAATGTCGGGTGAGATCATACCTGCCACGAAAGCGTCTCGAATTAAAAGTTTGGAGTGCTCGTTCACCGTCACCGCTGGGCAGCCGCAGTTTTGGCCCAGCACGATCAGTGCCCTGTAGAAATCTTCTAGCGTCTCATCTGGGCTCTGCCGTCTCGTTGCCAGCAGGTGACGGACGTAGACCTGATTAAGTGGACGAATGTAGTGTCCTTCCAGCAGTTCCATGGCTTCATCATAGTTCGCCGCCCCTTCGATCAGGGGGTAGATTGCCGGGCTGACCCGCGAGCATAGGAGGTGCATTTTCTGCCTTTCCGTGGGGGTGGCTGCAGCCGTCTCGAGGTAGCTCTGGAAGCATGCCAGCCAATGCTTAAGAATCTCGGTAGAGTTTTCTGCGTGCGGGCTGACTTGAAGGCACGCCGGCTTGATGCGGAGATCCATCCTTCAAAAGTACTTATCTGATTAAATTGATACACAATCAATACGCTTGAGTCCACGTGGAGTCATATCGATTCAGCTTTAATCAGATAGAACTGTACCCAGCAGCGAAGTTACAGAAGTGAAGGCTGCTGGGACGGCATTGGTTCTTATACCCCGCCTCTCAGGGCGGGGCTATGTACATTGCCCAATGGTAGACCCTGCGGTCTAGCCAATGTTCATTCCTCTCTCTGGTACCGCAATACCTGGTATTACTTTAAAGGACAATGAAATTGACTGTGAGTGAATCACTTAAAAGGTTTCCACCACATTAAAGCAATTGGCTTTTACCTTCACAACACAGATCTTTGAATTTGGCATACTGACTGACTGTTTAACGGGTCTAAGGCTGCAGATGGGAACACTCCCACTTTATTATGCGAGAACCTTAATTTCTAGATACTGATTGACTGTTTGAAAGGTTTATGGCTGCAGATGGGAATACAAGGTTGGTGGAGTGGCAGATAGTGTTGAGGATTGTCAGAGGATACAGCAGGACATAGATAGGTTAGAGACTTGGGCAGAGAAATGGCAAATGGAGTTTAATCTGGACAAATGTGAAGTAATGCATTTTGGTAGGTCTAACATAGAGGGGAAATATACAGTAAATGGCAAAACTCTTAGGCATATAGAAAGTCAAAGAGGTCTGGGTGTATAGGTCGACAGATCTTTGAAAGTGGCAATATAAGTGGACAAGGTAGTCATGAAAGCATATGCAATGCTTGCCTTCATTGGGCGGGGCATTGAACATAAAAACTGGCAAGTCATGCTACAGTTGTATAGAACCTTGGTAAGGCCACACTTGGAATATTGTGCATAATTCTGGTAGCACACTACAGGAAGGATGTGGAGGCTTTGGAGAGGGTGCAGAGGAGATTTACCAGGATGTTGCCTGGTCTGGAAGGTGTTAGCTTCATTAGAATGACAGAGATTGAGGGGCGACCTGATAGAGGTCGACAAGATTATGATAGGCATGGTTAGAGAGGATGGGCAGGCATTCTTTCCCAGGTGAGGTTGTGGAAGCAGATACATTAACGGCTTTCAGAAGGCATCTTGACAAATACATGGATTGGATGGGTATAGAGGGATACAGCACTAGGAAGTGCTGAGCGTTTTGTCCAAGGGTGTTATCATGACCGATACAGGCTAAGAATCTGAGCGTCATTCTCCGACCCCCCAGAGGGTCGGAGAATGGCCGTTGGCCGCTGTGAATCCCGCCCCCGCCGGTTGCCGAAGTCTCCGAAGGGAGAAAAGTCGGCGGGGCGTTAATGTCGCCGCTGCCGTCGGAGAATGTCACGGGTCTGCGCAAGGCAGCCGATTTTCGGCCTGCCGATATTCTCCCTTCCGGATGGGCCGAAGTCCCGTCGACGTGATGACCGTTCACGTCGACGTAAATTAAACCTCCTTTTCATCGGCGTGACCATGTGCTCCAGGTTCACGCCGACCAGCGTGGAGGTGAGTGACGGCCTGGGGGGTTGGCTCTGGGCAGGCGATGGCGTGGCCGCAGTCTGAATGCGGGAGGAGAGGTGTGTCTCAGGTTGTGTGTGTGTGTGTGCGGCAGGGTGGGGGGGGGGGGGTGGTGGTTAGAGTAGGCTGGGCTCCGGGGGAGTGCCGGGAGGGGGTCCGTGCCGGGGAGGGGGATGGGGGGTCCGTGCCGGGGTGGAGGTTGGGGGGGGGTCGTGCCGGGGTGGAGGTTGGGGGAGGGTCCGTGCCGGGGTGGAGGTTGGGGGGGGGTCCGTGCCGGGGAGGGGGATGGGGGGTCCGTGCCGGGGTGGAGGTTGGGGGGGGGCTGTGCCGGAGTGGAGGTTGGGGGGGGTCCGTGCCGGGGTGGAGGTTGGGGGGGGTCCGTGCCGGGGAGGGGGATGGGAGGTCCGTGCCGGGGTGGAGGTTGGGGGGGTTCCGTGCCGGGGTGGAGGTTGGGGGGGTCCGTGCCGGGGAGGGGGATGGGGGGTCCGTGCCGGGGTGGAGGTTGGGGGGGGGGGGGTCCGTGCCGGGGAGGGGGATGGGGGTCCGTGCCGGGGTGGAGCTTGGGGGGGGGGGGATCCGTGCCGGGGAGGAGAATGGGGGGATCGTGCCGGGGTGGAGGTTGGGGGGGGCTGTGCCGGGGTGGAGGTTGGGGGGGGGGTCCGTGCCGGGGTGGAGGTTGGGGGGGGTCCGTGCCGGGGAGGGGGATGGGAGGTCCGTGCCGGGGTGGAGGTTGGGGGGGTTCCGTGCCGGGGTGGAGGTTGGGGGGTCCGTGCCGGGGAGGGGGATGGGGGGTCCATGCCGGGGTGGATGTTGGGGGGGGGGGTCCGTGCCGGGGAGGGGGATGGGGGTCCGTGCCGGGGTGGAGCTTGGGGGGGGGGATCCGTGCCGGGGAGGAGGATGGGGGGATCGTGCCGGGGTGGAGGTTGGGGGGTGGCCCGTGCCGGGGTGGAGGTTGGGGGGGGTCCGTGCCGGTGTGGAGGTTGGGGGGGGGGCCCGTGCCGGGGTGGAGGTTGGGGGGGGGTCCGTGCCGGGGTGGAGGTTGGGGGGGGGGGGTCCGTGCCGGGGAGGGGGATGCGAGGGCAAGTGAGTTGGTCCACCTGGCCCGGTGCCAGCCTCCAACAGTTGGACCCATGCGGTCCATGCCACCTGGCTGGGGGGAGGAGGGGATATGGGCAATGATGACATGTCGTCGTTCCCCTCCCCCCTCACCAGGCCGTTATGTTTTCCGATCATCCAGCGATGTTGGCCGCCGTGGCGGCAGCCGCTCATGTCTATGTTGCCCTGGATGAGGAGGAGGAGGAAGAGCGTGCCAGAGAGGCGGCGCAGGCTGCCGCAGAGGGGCAGGCGGCAGCTGCCCAGGCTGGAGGGACACCTGACCGACAGGACGAGGAGGGGGAGGAGGACGTCGCGGCCCCACGGCAACGGAGGCACCCGAGGGCGCCCCGTGTGTACCGGCCCCGGCAGTCATACCAGGACCTCACGGACCGGGAATGCAGGAGGAGACTCCGGATGAGGCGGGAAACCGTGGCACACATCTGCCACCTGCTGGCACACCTGTCACCGCGTGGCACTGGCGGGGGACACCCTCTCCCCGTGTCCGTCAAGGTTACGGTGGCCCTGAACTTTTATACAACGGGGTCATTCCAGGCACCGAGTAGGGACCTGTCCGGCATATCGCAGACATCGGTGCATCGGTGCATTCGGGCAGTGACAGATGCCCTATATGCCATGGCGCAACGCTACATCCGCTTCCCCGTGGACCGGGCCAGCCAAGATGCCCGGGCCGTGTGCTTCTCTGCCGTGGCCGGGTTCCCCATGGTCCAGGGCGCGATCGATGGGATGCACGTCGCCGTGCGTCCACCTGCAGATAACAGGGCCGTGTTCACCAATAGGAAGGGGACCTATTCGATGAACATACAGGTGGTCTGCGACCACCGCATGATGATCCTGCACGTCTGCGCCCGTTACCCAGGCAGTGTACACGACTCACACGTGTTGTCGCGGTCATCCATCCCCGGCATGTACGAGGCACGCCATCCCCGGCTGAGGGGCTGGTTGCTGGGCGACAGGGGCTACCCATTGCGATCGTGGCTGATGACGCCTATACGGAGGCCACGCAATGAGGCGGAGAACCGCTACAATGATGCCCATGTAGCGACAAGGGGAGTGATCGAGAGGTGCTTTGGCGTGCTGAAGATGCGTTTTAGGTGCCTGGACCTCTCTCGGGGCGCCCTCCAGTATCGGTCAGATAGGGTCGGCCGCATCATTGTGGTGTGCTGCGTCCTGCACAACATAGCCCAGCAGAGGGGCGATGTGCCGCAGGCAGAGGAGGGCGGACTGGAGGAGCAGCAGGAAGAGGCGCAGTCCTCCCCAGGTGAGGGGGATGGGGGAAATGGTCAGGGCAGACGGGGTAGACACAGGCGGGTGGCTGTCCACCGTTACCGGCTGGTCCAGCGGGCACAGGACAGACTGATAGCCGCCCACTTCACTGACTAGATGGGCGTGGGAATCGGGTAGTATGGCCACAGACCGCACACCATGGCAACAGCCGACCACCCACACCCCCCACCCATCCACGCACCCAGCACCCTCACCCCCCTCCCCAACCCCACCCACCGCACCCGCATGCACACCACCCCCCCCCCCCATTGCCGATCCACCTGCGGCACAACGGGCCGGGCTCACACAGTTGCGGGTGGACGCGTGTCTATTGCAGGCCATGGAGGATGATGACAACCCGCCCTGCGGTGAGCTCCTGGCTCTACATCGTTGGACTATGTCTGACCCATGGCCACAGTACCACCATCCACCCGGACCATCCCTGCATGCGGCTGTGACACTGCAGCGCACGGTCCCGTCCTCTGCCCGGGGGGTTGTTGATGGCGGCCCAGGGGGAACGGGGCAGACTCACCTAGGGCTGAGGTAAGACCACCCCTCACACACACACTTGCGCTCAACGTACATGACACCCCCGCACGCTTTGGACAGAGCACAAAGGCAGCTTCTGTAGGTGTAACATTGACTTTAATAACCAAAGGAGTTCATGCACGTGCCCTAGCCCCTAAAACTCATCTGTGCCCTGCACCCGTGCCAACTTACTCAGTGTCTAATTGTTTGGCCTTACGGGCCCTTTGACTACGTCTACGTGGTTCCCCAGACGGTACAGCAGAACTGGAGGTGGACTCCTGTGATTCCTGCCCTCTGACACTGGATCCCTTTGGCGGCCGTTTCCTGGGGCGTCCTGGCCTAGATGGGCCAGGCTGCGGCCCGGGCGACTGGGATGGCGAGCTGCCAGCCTGTCCTGCCCGTTGCCCACCCGATGCACCTGGGACGGAAGGGGGGGAGTCCGAGGTGTCGCGGTGTACCGGGACCTCCCCTACAGGGGGAGTCGGGACGGACTACACTACCTCCTCCTCCCTCGGGGTGCCTGATGGCCCCCAGGCCTCTACATGGGTGGGGGATGCGAACAGACTGGCCATCCGACGCCCCCCCCGACATCTGGCGCTGCCAGTCCTGGAGGCCCGTGCTGGTATCGACAGGGGTCTGCAGGTTTGCAGCCATGGAGCCCAGGGGGTTGGCAAACCCTGTCTGTGACAGTGCGACGCCGGCTCACACATGGCCACTGGCGCCGATGCCCTCAGCGATGGCCTGCTGAGACTGGGCCATGGCCTGCTGAGACTGGGCCATGGCCTGCAGAGACTGGGCTATGGCGTTGAGCGCCTCTGCCATCTGGTGCTGGCACTGGCTCATGGCATCCTGTGAGAGGGCAGCCATTTCCTGGGCCACAGACGCCGCCTGCACGGAAAGCCCCAGGCCTCGCAAACCGTTCCCCATGTCTGACACCGTCGCACCCATTGCCTCCACCGCGGACGCCATCCGTGCGGTGTCAGCTTGGGTGGCACGCATGACTGGCACCACTCCCAGCTCCTGGACGCGGGTGGACTCCTCCACCTGCGACTGCAGCCGCCGCAAGCCGCCCATCACCCTCTTCGCTCGTCTCCGGGTCGGTGGTTGCATCGGATCTATGTGTGGGTGTGGTAACTCCAGGAACCCGGGATCCATCTGGGCGGCAGATGTTCGCTTGGGCTGGGCTGCCCTCCGACCGCCCGGCCCCTCTGCTGCTCCTACCTCCACCTGCTGTACCGGGACGGCTGTGTTGTGCGCACCAGTGAGTGTACCAGACGCCTCATCACTAAAGTGCCCAACCGAGGTGAGTGTTTCTGCGATGGTGGAGGGAGTTGGTGACAGCAGTGGCGTTGTGTCGTGCTCTTCGTCCCACTCTGAGTCCATGACACTTTGGGGTGGGGGTTCGTCTCCACCCATCCACTCTGAGTCACTGTCCGGTATTTCGTCTTCCTGGGTAGTTCTGTCCCGGGTAGGGGTGTCCTGGGCAGTGCTGTCCCGGGTGTGGTGTCCCAGGTAGTGGTGTCCCGGGTAGTGGTGTCCTGGGTAGTGGTGTCCTGGGTAGTGGTGTCCTGGGTAGTGGTGTCCTGGGTAGTGGTGTCCTGGCTCGGATGTGACGGGGGCCTGTGGCTGCCCCCCTCGTCGCTGGGTGGTCGCTCCCGCACGTGACGGGGGTATCGTCTACCTGTTGCTCCAGGTCTCTCCGTCTCCCGTGGCCTCCGAGGGGCATCCTGCGGGCATCGCATGCTGGAGGGTGTGGGTCTCTCCGTCTCCCGTGGTGTGCGAGGGGCATCCTGCGGGCGTCGCATGCTGGAGGGTGCAGGTCTCTCCGTCTCCCGTGGTGTGCAAGGGGCATTCTGCGGGCGTTGCATGCTAGAGGGTGCGGGTCTCTCCGTCTCCCGTGGTGTGCGAGGGGCATCCTGCGGGCGTCGCATGCTGGAGGGTGCGGGTCTCTCCGTCTCCCGTGGCCTCCGAGGGGCATCCTGCGGGCGGTCTGCATCTGCGGGGATGGGTGCCTGGACGTTTGGTCCTGCGATACACAATGAAGCATGCATGGTTAGACATCAGGCAGTGATCAGGTGATATGGGGGAGGGGGATATAGGGGAGGTGGGATATGGGGACGGGCTGTCGGTGGCTCACTTGCTACTACGCCCCCGACCTCTGCATCAGCAACCTCCCGGTCCTCAGGTCCGCCAGCCAGTTCCAGGGCCCTTTCCTCGTGTTCGGTCAGTGGCCTCTCATCAGCGGGGCCTCCTCCAGTCCTCACATGCTCCCTATTGTTGTGTGCGCGCTTATCCTGTGGGCGGGGGCCGGGGGGGGGGGGAGGTGGCAGGGGTAAAAGGCAACACTGTTAGGCAGGTATATGAATGCATCCCATCGGTTGCGCGTGCATTGTAGAGGTTAAGGTTAGGGCTGGATTCACTTGGGGATATGGGGGAGGGGGGGATATAGGGGCGGGGGGATATGGGGGATATCAGTGTTGGGCCCGCAGTTGTTCACAATTTACATAGACGATTTGGAGTTGGGGACCAAGTGCAATGTGTCAAGGTTTGCAGACGACACCAAGATGAGTGGTAAAGCAAAACGTGCAGAGGATACCGGAAGTCTGCAGGAGGATTTGGATAGGTTAGGTGAATGGGCTAGGGTCTGGCAGATGGAATTCAATGTTGCCAAGTGTGAGGCTATCCATTTTGGGAGGAATAACAGCAGAATGGATTATTATTTAAACGGTAAGATGTTAAAACATGCTGCTGTGCAGAGGGACCTGGGTGTGCTGGTGCACGAGTCGCAAAAAGTTGTTGTGCAGGTGCAACAGGTGATTAAGAAGGCTAATCGAGTTTTGTCTTTCATTGCTAGAGGGATGGACTTCAAGACTAGTGAGGTTATGCTGCAATTGTATAGGGTGTTGGTGAGGCCGCATCTGGAGTATTGTGTTCAGTTTTGGTCTCCTTACCTGAGAAAGGATATATTGGCACTGGAGGGAGTGCAGAGGAGATTCACTAGGTTGATCCCAGAGTTGAGGGGATTAGATTATGCCGAGAGGTTGAGTAGACTGGGACTGTACTCATTGGAGTTTAGAAGGATGCGGGGGGATCTTATTGAGACATATAAAATTATGAAGGGAATAGATAGGATAGATGCGGGAAGGTTGTTTGCACTGGTCGGGGAAAGCAGAACTAGGGGGCATAGCCTCAAAATAAGGGGAGGTAGATTTAGGACGGAGTTTAGGAGGAACTTCTTCACCCAAAGGGTTGTGAATCTCTGGAATTCCTTGCCCAGTGAAGCAGTTGAGGCTCATTCTTTAAACGTTTTTAAGAAAAAGATAGATGCCTTTCTAAAGAATAAAGGGATTCGGGGATATGGTGTACGGGCCGGAGAGTGGAGCTGAGTCCACAAAGATCAGCCATGATCTCATTGAATGGCGGAGCAGGCTCGAGGGGCCAGATGGCCTACTCCTGTTCCTAGTTCTTATTATGAGTAAAATTGAATTTCTAGATTCTGACTGACTGTTTAAAGGGTTTAAAGGCTGCAGATGGGGAGAGCAGCCAAATGACCCACACCCCAGGATATGCCCCTGACATGAGCCCGTCCAGCCCTGCACAAGCCCCCCCCTGACCTCCACCTCCAATGAAGGATCACCTCAGCACCCAGGAATAATTTGTAAAGAGGGTACTTCCCCCAATTTGCCCCCCTTGGACTGCAGGACGCCAGGTTGGCACTGCCAAAGGGAGGGGCCTGGGGAAAGATTGAGTGGCCTGCTGAAGGGGTTGACTGGGGCGGGAGGGGGGGGGGGTTGAAGGGATGAGCCCTTGTCAGCAATTCCGAGGGTGGGGGGCTGCAGCAGCATTTTAGAAAGGCATCCCAGTCTCTGAGGAACAGGACCTATGAGGGACGTTACGCCCTGCCTTTCTCAATGCCATTGAATAGCACTAAAAACCTGATCGAGGATAACATTTTTTCCAAGCCTAGTGTATGGCACGCCGAGTTCACTCCCAGCACCAGCAGCAATCACTTAGCGCTCAGAATCTGTGATTGGAGGATCAAATCCTCGCATTTTCTGTCTCTGCTTCGCTCACTGCTCCTCCAGTCAAGCTCTCCTTTATTTTCTCGCTGAAATAGTGGGACACCTCTTGGCTTGTAGCAGATCAAGAAGCAGGCTCAACACCGTTACCTTCTCAAGGGCGATTGGGGAACTCGGATAAAACGTATTTATCCCTCCTAAAATATGCTGCCTAGAATAGCTCATTGAACTCTCGGTATGGCCTCAGCAGTGCTTCTGTAGCTGAAGCCTGATTACTATTCCCTTGTAGTCTAATTTATAGGTATAACTGCCAACACTAGTCTTTTATTTGCTATAACTGTGCATGAGATTCATTAATCTATGTACATGTACAGGTTTGATTCCCGGCTTGGGTCACTGTCTGTGCGGAGTCTGCACATTCTCCCCGTGTGTGTGTGGGTTTCCTCCGGGTGCTACGGTTACCTTCCTCGGTCCAAAGACATGCAGGTTAGGTGGATTGGTCATGATAAATTGTCCTTAGTGACCAAAAAGATTAGGAGGGGTTATTGGGTTACAGGGATAGGGTGGAAGTGAGGACTTAAGTGGGTCGGTGCAGCCTCGATGGGCCGAATGGCCTTCTTCTGCACTGTATGTTCTATGTTCTAATTGTATGGAAATAGGTCTTAAGTGGTGATAACTAGTTTCTCACCACACTACGGCGGGATCCTGATTTTGCTACAGGAACGGGCCGGTTGCATCACAAATGGTTTGCCGCCCGGCGCGATTCTCGCTTTCTGGTCTCTCCTGCTATTCACCGGCTCGCCCACAAGCAAAACGAGGCCAAAGAATCATGCTCACTGTAGCTTGTATTTTTGAGATAAACCCTAATTAAAAATGAAAACTGGGAAATGATACCTACCCTTCCAGTTTCTGAGGAAATTGAAACTCAGATTGGTAACCAAAACCTCTGGGCAACTTGTTGAAGCCATATAAAAGGGTATTGATCAGATTATTGATGTTAATTCCAATGGTGCAGTGCACTCATGCTGAAGAGGTTGAAGGCGCAAACCAGAAGCTGAGAATAGCCAAATAAACAGTTATTGTAGCTATTTCTGTGACTTGAGGATAACATTGGTGGAACCACACCAGCCAGACCACTGTAAGTAAGAATTGAGCGTGTTCTACAGATGAATGCCAATTTTCGTGAAATCTGTGCCTGTGGAAGTTGGGTTGGTTGTGAGCTGCTATCAGCTGGGGATCAGGTGGAATCCTGGAAGAAAAGGAGCTGAAATTCTTCATAAAGAAGACTGAGATTTGAAGTATTTTGTGACTGAGATTGATAATATACATGCCGACTGGACTGCCAAACTTATCTGTCTTGGTTGTATCTGCCATTTAATCTGTAATTTGTAGTTCATAATCAACCATAATTTGACGGCTAATTCATGTTTAACTTATGTTGATTCTGTGTTTTAGAATGCCAGTAATGTTTTATTTGTTTGATTCTTGTATAGTAAAAGTAATTTTGTTTAAAACTGTGGAATCTTGTTTGGCTTCTTTCAGTAGATATCTGTGATTTTGGATTACTTATTTTTAAAAAGGTTACTGGTCACAATTAAGACCATAAAACCCATTAAGGGAAAAATCAATCTGTATTATGCTAAATTCTCCCTTGAACATCTCACACTAACCTTTCAAGAGCAAGACTTAATATTGGACTAAGTACCCGCCATCACATGCCCTCCAGCTCAAAAGCTCAACATTTGGTCAGGATCCATTGAGGAAGAAATAAACAGATGAGGCATCTAAATATACATTTCAGAAAATGTTAAGGTACACAAAGTAAGATTGTTAACTGGCCTTTAAACATGCTGCTGGCAAACTAGCTGGTTACAGTTTCTCCCTCCCACCAACCTTTATTGGTTGACTCCTCTGCCAGTCGGTCTTTAATTGACTGGCATCAGGACATTGGGAGGGATTTAACAAAAAAAAGAGTCCCATTGTGGGCGGGTTTTCTGGGCGTTTCCCGCAATGACCCCGCTATCGAACGGGACTCTGTTATTTTTCAGGGCCTATGTGGGGAAGGCCCCGCTGAGGCTTCACTTGCCTTCATTTTCTGCACTGAGAAGCTCTGCTCATCAGTGAAAGAAGAGATCGGGGCGCCATTTTCCCGATTTCTCGATCACCCAATGCGACCCCCAGGCTCTCCCAATTCCCCAACTTACCTGTTGGGGGATCATTGAGCTCCCGCACCCCACAACATAAGGGCAGGGCACCCCCAGGCCCGATTCCCGGTGTGGGCAAAATGCCACCTTGATAACGTGGTACAGCCAGCCTGGAACCCTGGCAGTGCTATGTGTAACCCGTTTGTGGAGACCAGTGCTAAACGGTGCCCGGCTGGGGTCTCCTTGGTGAGGGAATTTGCTCCCGGGCGCTGGTTAATACCGGCGAGTGCATATTCAAGTGTGTCTAACTGCAGACTTAAACATGCTAAACAAGGACCCGCCCATTGTGGGCGGGATCCAGATCGCGGCGTCTCACAAGATCCTATTAATTCATGTGAGGTGTGACGAGCCGGGTAAATCACACGAGATTTACCAGCTGTGGGGCGTGCCTAATCGGGCGCAACCGGGACGCTAGATTTCACCCATTGACTCATTTGGTAAAATTCAGCCTTCGGTCCAAACCTTTCCATTTGGGTCGAAATCCTGCCACTGGGCCCAAAGGTGGAACCTGAGACCATGCCAAGATCCTGCGGTAGCATTTTAAAGATGGTATCCAATTATGAGGAGCCAGACAGACAGGTCCAGAAGAGTAGGGAGGTGCGATCCATCCATTAGTGGCACCGTAGTCTTGATGGTAGTGATAAAGAAGCACACCCACCCCCAGGATCCTGCTGGGAATTGCCACAGGTAGCTTGGCAGTCTCCCTATGCATTGACACGCATTCTGACATCAGCAGAATGCCAGTGGGTAGAATGGTGTGGCACGGTGGCAAAGTGGTTAGCACAGATGCCTCACAGTGCCAGAGGCCTGGATTCGAATCCGGCCTTGGGTGACTGACTGTGTGGAGTTTGCACTTTCTCCCCGTGTCTACATGGGTTTCCTCCAGGTGCTCCGGTTTCCTCCCACAGTCCAAAGATATGCCGGTTAGGTGGGGTTACGGGGGTAGGGTGGGGGAGTGAGCCCAGAGAGGGTGCTCTTTCAGAGGGTTGTTGCTGACTCGATGGGCCAAATGGCCTCCACCTGCTCTGTAGGGATTTTATGGATTATATCGAATGCATCAAGAGGCCCTCAATCGGGTACCTATTTACTACAATTTTCTGACTGGTAGATGGTCACATCGCTTAGGTGCCTGCCGCTAGCAAATTGCCTTGGTGGCGAGAAGATCAGATTTCCCTTCTTAAGCCTGCTGCTGCCATTTGTACAAGCCCTCTTACCTCCCAGCTCATCTCCAAACGACTGGGGAAATACAGTCTGGACTTTGATTCATGTTTCTCCCCTTCAAACATTACATTGAACCTTATTATATTATGATCATTATTCAAAAAATGTTCACGCTCTGTTTGTCCCTTAAATTTGACTCATTATTGAATCAAATATGGCCTGCCTGCTTGTTTGGTTCTCGGAGGTACTATTGACAAAAAATATCCTGAATACATTCAAGAAATTCATTATATTTGTGATATGAACTCGTCAGTTTATCTCAATCGTTATTAAAGTTAAAAGGCCGGATTCTCCGTCGGCGGGACCCTCAGTTTCCCATCCAAAATCTTCGATTAAATCCACTCTGACTTTGCTACATGCTTGATAATAAATTACTTTCAAAATATACCTTGCTACTTACTCCTTTTCACATCATTTTGGATTAAATTGTAATATTAATATATGAATGCTTTGAATTGTCCTTTCTCTTTTTGTGGCAATGATGTGGTCAGGGTCTCTTCATCAATCACACTCTCGTAGCTCTATTTAGGTACTTGTTGAATAATTGTCAGCTGAACCGAGATGACAAACACAAGGTGCCCTTTCAAGTCTAATTGAGCAGTCCACGGTTAATTAACTGTTCAAAGATATGCCACTTAATTCATAACCCAGTGTCTGTCATTGAGACTGCGCTTATCTCCCTTGTATACGTGGGTGCCCCTGAGCAAAGAGGCTGCAATAAACAAAAATGACTGATAACACACCCATGCCTCCCAAATACTGCAGCTTTCATGTAGAACAGTTAAACCAGTTATAACTGTCAAATAATATCAGCTGCTGAAGGATTAGGGAATGCACAAAAATGTTAATTAGGGGCTTTTAAAAATCAAATGCTTGTCAAAACATTGAAGAAGATAAGCTGCTGGTATTCCGCAATGCCAGTTTTGAATGAAGATTCTACAGTCCGCCAAAGATGGCAGGGGATTAACACTTTTTTTTCCTTTTCAGGAACTGGCAAGCGAGAGATTTAGGTTCACTGCTCCGGCAGCAGCGAAACCCTCACCTGTTGTCAACTGCCTCAGCAGCCTCGGTCACACCCATTCTTACCGTCACAGCTTCCGAAGTCAGACCGGCCTTCTTGAAAGTGAACCCTCGCAAAGCGACGCGTACTGGCAGAGGCCCTGGTCGTATTACAGCTATAATGCTTCCTACTGCCCCTGTCAGATTTCTCTTTAGCTTCCAGACAAGGGTTCCTTTTCTGGGAGTGGGGGGGGGGGGTCTGTGGAGAGAGTTCCTTTAGGCAGGAAGTCCATGTGGGGGGGTCCCCCAATACAAGGGTCCATGTGGGGGATCCTCCACTTACAGGAGTCGTGGGGTGTCCTCTTATTAAGGGGTACCTGTGGGCTGTTACATTATTACTGGGGTTCTGGGGGTCCCCCTATTACAGGGGGCCCTGGGGTTTTCTCTGTTACAGAGGTCCTGGGGGGGTGGGTTAGGTGACCCCCTTACTTGGGGGTCGGGAGGAGCACCCAGGCAATCCAGGGGTGGAGGGCTGCTGTGCAGTGGAGGGTTGGGAGGCGGGGCCAGTTTGCAGTGGGGGAGGGGTCAGGGGCCAATTCGAGATGTCGGGGGGGGGGGGTGGGGGCGGGTGCTGGCTGGTTGTGTGACCTCGCTATTGCGCCACCCACTCAAGGTGCTGACCCGATAGCGGGATTCCCTGGGAATCCTTCGTATTCCACGCTATTCATAAATTTGCATGGTGTGGAACTGAATTGCATCCCACTTTACAACTCCAAGGTGATTGTAAAACTGGTGCAATTCAGCTCCGGTGGGAGAACAGGGGGCTGGATTCTCCATAGCCCAACACCGAAATTGGGAAGAATGGATTTTCTCGCCGAAATCGGAGCCGGTGCCGGTTTGACGCCAGTCCACCATGCTGCACCACCTCCAAACTGGCGTCAACGTGACATGCACCACGTGCCATTTCAATGGCGTTGGCGCATCATTGGCCAGCCCACCCGTGATGCTCTACCCCCAATGTGCCAAGTTCCCAAGGGCGCAGGCCACGTGTGGGAACCCAGTGTGATCGCTGTGGACTGTGTCCAGTACTGCCACACCCGACCGGGATCCATGCCGCTGGCCGCGGGGCCTTCTGCAAGGGCTGGGGGGACTGGTGGGGGGTGACCAGGGGGTGGGATGTGAGGTCACGGTTGGCAGTTCGGGATTGCGCATGGCCGGCGCCATGTTGTACGGTGCAACTGCTGCAGGTCGTTAGCCATGCGCATGCATGGCCTGGAAGCCGGCCATTCTCTGGCCATTTTCGACGCGGGAAGCAGGAGTTTCAGTCGGCGCCGATGCTAGCCCCTCACCGGTACCGGAATCGGTGAGGGTTTCACGCCAATTGTTGGTCATAAAAGAACACACATGCTCCGCTGGCACTGACACTTCACCGCTGAAATGGAGAATCCAGTCCATAGTCTCCCAGATGGAGAATCCCACCCTATGGTCTTCCGACAGAACTGGATTGCACGTGATTCATGCTCCCCTTGGGAGCGCAAATCACTGAGCAATTCAGTATCCCTCACCATGCACATTTATGCATTCAAAACACGCCCCTTCACACTTGAGTCATTTCGAAGTGCTGAGCTGGAAACTGACAGCACTTAACTCTCTTTGATGTAGTTGATGTTTGTAAACATTTTGGTTTCAGCACTTAGATTTTCTCATCCATGAAGAAGATGAACAAAGCAATGTTGGTTTGTGGTCATTGTCAATCACAGCCCGCTAACAGAAATTAATGACTGGCTTGCAGTTAATGGATCTGAGGGGTTTAAATTAGGTTATAGCTGTTCTCGTTCCGGGAATGGATATGTGGTGCTTCCAGGTAAGTGTTACAACTGCAATTTTTTTCACTGCCCCTGTCTGGACTGCTCCCTAGCTTCCTGAGAGGGGTCTAATTTCTAGGTTTCCTGGGAGATCCCATTCGTTAGGGGTCCATGTAGGGGTCCTTTAGTTTGAGGGTCCCTGGGAGGGGGGTATTCCTTGTTAGGGGTACCCTGGGGGTCTCCCTATTTACGGGGTCCCTGTCAAGGGCCCCTCGAGCTAGGGGGTCTCTGGAGGGTCTCTTGTCTTATTGGGCCTCTGGGATGGGGTGGTGGGGGGGTCTGGTAATGGTGGGGCATGCAGGCCATGCTTTGTGGGGGGGGGGGGATGGGCCTCGGATAGACTTTGGGAGCAACTCCCTAAAGGAGTTACCCCCTTGGCCCACTGCGAGGACCATCACGTTATGTTCATGTTTGGTGATACCTGTTACAATCCCCGCTCATGTGATGCCCGGTCCAGAAGACGGGAGGATCACGAGGACCTGGAGAATCTGGTACCAGGCCCAATAAGTAGATGCAAATAATGTCATTAGGACCCATTTGCATCCTTTTACATTCTCCTGCTGGCTCGCAGGCACGAACCCCGATCCCGCCGCCAGCGGGTGGCCGGAGCATCACAATTTATATTTTTCCCGGACACCCGATTCTCCGTCGCATCGGGGACTCCACTACCGGCAGTGATCGGCAGACAATACAGCCTGATAAATTGCAATTGTACATGTAGGATCTTTATAATTTATAATATATATTGCATGACAAGAATACGGCCCAAGGGGTTTTAACGCAGCTTCCAATCTCTCAGTCTACTATGAATTCTATTTAATTCCACATTTAAGAAGCATCCAGACAGCAACATTTCATAGAATCATAGAATTTACAGTGCAGAAGGAGGCCATTCGGCCCATCAAGTCTGCACCGGCCCTCTGAAAGAGCACCCCACCCAAGCCCACACCGCCACCCTATCCCCATAACCCAGTAACCCGACCCAACACTAAGGGCAATTTTGGACACTATGGGCAATTTATCATGGCCAATCCACCTAACCTGCACATATTTGGACTGCGGGAGGAAACCGGAGCACCCGGAGGAAACCCACGCACACACGGGGCGAACGTGCAGACTCCGCATAGACAGTGAACCAAGCCAGGAATCGAACCTGGGACCCTGGAGCTGTGAAGCAATTGTGCTAACCACCATGCTACCGTGCTGCCCTTTACAATGGATCAGGACACTGCATGCAGAAGCCAAGAAGCAGCATCTCCAAAATTCAGCGATGCATTTCTGGAAGTACTGCTGAAAGCAGTGGAGGACAGAAGGGACATCCTTTACCCAAGGGATGAGGAGAGGAGGTCCACTCCTGTATGGGAAGCACTCATTGAAGGAGTGACCTGCATGCAGGAAAAGGACAAATGACCTCATCTGTGCCATTAGGATAAGTGCACCCTCTACTCCCCATACTCACCTCACTGAATGGGAACTCACACAGGCCTCAGTGGCATGCATGAGCTACTATCTATGTTGCCCATGCATAAAAGCGAGTCTCAGCGTGCTGCGGTAATGCCTTGTCTTTCCATTGCAGTTCAGGTAGTCTTCAGGTAGGGAGGCCACTGTAGGTCTATGACCCTGCCACACTGAATGGTCACATTTTAGTGAGGTTGGTTGGTGTTAACTGCTGATGCCATTCCTCTGTTGGTTTTCTCCTTCTAGCTGCAGGAGCTCACTGCTTGGAGGCTTCTGCCAAAGAGCACTTGTGGATTGATTAGCTGCAGTGCATCTTTCACATGGCACATAATTGCCAGTGGGTCGGTGATTAAAAATGACAAAGTGCGAACACCACCTGCATCCCAATCGCTATCAAAGCAGCTTTTCTCCTTGCACAGGACAAATCTATGCACAAGTCATTAGACAGGGAAAATAGGAAGAGTCATACCCAATCTATAATCCCTTACACTATTTGAAGAGCGGGCTTCCGTGTTGGCAGAGGAGGATCGAGATCATGGAAGTGGAGATGACGAGGTTAATGTGCACCCTCCATCCAGTGAGGAACCATGCTTAATGTGTTCATAAAGAAGGATCATGCTCGGTGCTATGTTGGAAGCAGCCCAGAGAGTCACTTATTTTCTCCTCTTTCCATTACAGGTGCCAGCAAGAAGTGGTTCCTCATTGGATTGTGGGGGACTTCCAAATTTGGGGGATCTATACTGTGGGGAACCCCACTAATGATATTCAAGTGTATTTGAAGGAGGACCTGACCTTCCTGGGCATGAACCGCATTACGAAAGTGGTAAGGGGTGGAAATGATCGCTTTGTGAGATCTTGCCAATAAGATTCTCGTTTTGAACCTCACAAAAGATTTTGTGCCCCTGTTGCCATTTGTGGCCATGGAAAATGGAGGATATTACATTTGACAATAAATTGGCGATAATTACATTTTGATCAGGATCAAAAAATCATTGCAGGCATTACCAGGGAGGCTGTAACAGAAGCAGTGCCTGGGCAGTGCCAGGGGTGCGTGTGTGGGCTGGGGGTATCGGGGGGGGGGGGGGGGGGGGGGGGGGGGCGGTTGGATTCCACTTCATGTTTTGTTCACCGGGGCGTTTCAAAAATGACACTCCAGTATTTAAAAAACTTTGAGACATCCCAAATCACTTTACTCCCAATTAAGTATTTTTCAAGTATAGTCAATTTTGTAATTTAAGTCAAGCAGCACATAATTTTCACACAGCAAGCTCGCACAAAGCAATTAAATAAATGACCAGTTGTTGACTGAGGCATGAATATTGGCCAGAACACCAGCAGAAGCTCACTGCTCTTCTCCAAAACGTGTAATGGAATCTGTTATATTCACCAGTGAGGGTGGACAGGGCCTGGATTTAATGTCTTATCCAACAGTGCACCCCTCCTTCAATAGTGCACAGAAGTGCTCTAGTCTTGGGAGTAGGGTTGCAGCTACAACATTATAAATTACAACCAGAAGGAATGCAAATGTAATTTATTACTGCCTTACTTGTATTCTATTGATGGATGTTGTGAGTGTTTTATTTTTTCATGCCATTTGACTGTGCTGCAAAGCTACATCTAGAATTAATTTGTTTCCTGTCACTTGTGTCTGAACAGATCTGATCCTTGAAATCACAGAAGCAGCCTGAAAGTTAGCAATGCAAACCTTAAAATAACATCAAAGGCAAGAAGAAAATACAGAAAAGAAAACAAAGTTGAACAATGAAAACTAAACTCGCAATAATCAGAAGTTTATAATATATATTTTTAAAATTTAGAGTACCCAATTCATTTTTTCCAATTAAGGGGCAATTTAGCATGGCCAATCCACCTAGCTTGCACATTTTTGGGTTGTGGGGGCTAAACCCACGCAAACACGGGGAGAATGTGCAAACTCCACACGAGCAATGACCCAGAGCCGAGATCGAACCTGGGACCTCGGCGCCGTGAAGAAGTTTATAATATAATATAAGCTGTTTCACCAGTGACAGGGGCTGTTTAGCACAGGGCTAAATCGCTGGCTTTGAAAGCAGACCAAGGCAGGCCAGCAGCACGGCTCACTTCCCGTAACAGCCTCCCCACACAGGTGCCGGAATGTGGCGACTAGGGGCTTTTCACAGTAACTTCATTTGAAGCCTACTTGTGACAATAAGCGATTTTCATTTTCATTCATTCATCTCCACCAAAATAGTAATCTCACAAATCACGCATGATGTTGTACCCAGTTGTTTGCATTAATGTATTGTCAAAGATTAAAAGGAATTTTAAACTGTTCAATGCAACGGGCGGGATTCTCCGTTCCTGAGACTAAGAGTTGAAGTCGGGGCAGTATTCGTGGACTTCGACGGCAGCAACGCTGGCACCGAACCTGGACTGATTCAGCAACTGTGGAGGGGCTTTGCCATGTGGAACACATTCGATCTCAATGAAAAACGGTGCAGGATTCGCTTGGTCTGTGTTTGGCACTCGGGAGGCTGATAGGTTGCAGCCGCATATGCAAATTCAATCCCCACATCAAAGCCAACCTGATGGCACTGGTTGTGCTGGAGCATGCCCTAACAGCTGAAGGTCGGCGGAGGTCAGCGGGCACCTGTGGGTGGTGGCCTGGGGGGACACCTACACAACCTGTGGCCCTACGTTCACCGTGGGCTGTCAGTGGCGTGTGCAGCTGCACGGCTGCCTTTCCGGCTACGGCAATGGTGTTCCATGCCCATCCACCCCGACCCCACAGCCCACCTCCTGGACACCCCTGCTACTCCCCCTGGCCCTGGCAGAAGCCCCCCGCCAGCGGCACAACTGTCATCAAACTATGGCAGTGTTGGAGTCTTTGCGTACATTCTCTCCCTCAGCAACCACGATGCAGGGCAGCATGCTGCAGGGCAGCATGATAGCACAGTGGTTAGCACAGTTGCTTCACAGCTCCAGGGTCCCAGGTTCGATTTCCGGCGTGGGTCACTGTCTGTGCGGAGTCTGCACATCCTCCCCATGCCTGCGTGTGTTTCCTCGCGGTGCTCCGGTTTCCTCCCACAGTCCAAAGATGTGCAGGTTAGGTGGATTGGCTATGCTAAATTGCCCTTAGTGTCCAAAGTTAGGTGGGGTTATGGGGATCGAATGGAGGTGGAGGTGTGGGCTTGGGTAGGGTGCTCTTTTCAAGGGCCAATGCAGACTCGATGGGCTGAATGGCCTCCTTCTGCACTGTAAATTCTCTGATTCTATGATATTTAAAAGCACAAATGAACCGCGCTATCAGGATCCCGGCCCATCAGAGGCGGCGCACCGCAGAGGCCCCTGAGAGTACCGGGTCAGGCCCGCTAATGACATGCAAATGGTGTCTACCGTACGTGTGTTCCTGACCGCATTGATGCCGCTGTCGAGGTAACGGAGATTTGCGATTTGGCATCAAATCAGTGCCCGCCTCGATTTGGGCATCAGAACCTATTTTCTGCCCAATCCTGTTTCGCGATTGGAACTGCTTCCACAACTGCTAATTGGATATTAGCTGTGTTTAATGGTAAACAGATGGCAGGCATTAACTGATTGGCTTCAGTTCAATCCTTCATCAACTGGCTTTCTGGAATAGAACACAGCCACTTGGACTGCAACGGTTCAAGAAGGCAGCTCACCACCACCTTCTCAAGGGAAATGAGGGATGGACAATGAATGCTGGCCTAGCCAGCAAAACCCACAAGCCTTGAATGAATTTTTTAAAAAGCTAATTCCCATAAATATTCATCAAAAATGTAGTGGCATGTGAAAACAGAATGATACATGTTGCTGCTTGTTGCACATATTAAATTGGATTTGTTTATTGTCACGTGTACCGAGGTACAGTGAAAAGTATTATTCTGCATACAGTTCAGACAGATCATTCCATACATGAAAAGAAAATACACAATAGGGCAAACACAAAATACACAATGTGGATATATAGACACAGGCATCTGGTGAAGCATACAGGAGTGTAGTACTACTGAATAGAGAAGATGTGTGAAGAGATCAGAAATGTCCATAAGAGGGTCATTTAGGAGTCTGGTGACAGCGGGGGAGAAGCTGTCTTTGAATCTGGATTTTTGTTTTGTTTATGTCACGTGTACCAAGGTACAGTGAAAAGTATTTTTCTGCGAGCAGCTCAACAGATCATTAATACATGAAAATAAAAGGAAATAAAAGAAAATACATAATAGGGCAACACAAAGTACACAATGTAACTACATAACACCGGCATCGGGTGAAGCATACAAGGGTGTAGTGTTAATGAGGTCAGTCCATAAGAGGGTTGTTTAGGAGTATGATAATAGTGGGGAAGGAGCTGTTTTTGAGTCTGTTTGTGCGTGTTCTTAGACTTTTGTATCTCCTGCCCAATGAACGAAATTGGAAGAGTGAATAAGCCGGATGGGTCTTTGATAATGCTGTCCACTTTCCCAAGGTAGCAGGAAGTGTAGTCAGAGTCAATGGATGGGAGGCGGGTTCGTATGATGGACTGGGCAGTATTCACAACTCTCTCTGGGCCGGGCAGATGCCATACCAGGCTGTCATGCAGCCAGATGCTATGCTTTTTATGGTGCACCTGTAAAAGTTGAAAAGTCAATGTGGACATGCCAAATTTCTTTAGTTTCCTGAGAAAGTATAGGCGCTGTTGTGCTTTCTTGGTCATAACGTCGATGTGGGCGGACCAGGACAGATTGTTGGTGATTTGCACACCTAGGAATTTGAAGTTGTCAAACATCTCCACCTCCACCTTTGATGCAGAAACAAAAGAGAAAATGCTGGAAAATCTCAGCAGGTCTGGCAGCATCAAAGAGTCATTGGACACAAAAGGTTAGCTCTTTTCTCTCCCTACAGATGCTGCCTGACCTGCTGAGATTTTCCAGCATTTTCTCTTTCATTTCAGATTCCAGCATCCACAGTAATTTGCTTTTATCCTTTGATGTAGACATGAGTGTGTACGATACCTTGCTTCCTGAAGTCAATGATGGGCTCTTTAGATTTGCTGACATTGAGGAAGAGATTGTTGTTGTTACACCACTCCACTAGGTTCTCTATCTCCCTCCTGTATTCTGACTCATTGTTGTTCGAGATCCAACCCACTACCGTTGTGTCGTCAGCAAACTTGTAGATGGAGTTGCAGCCAAATTTTGCCACGCAGTTGTGTGTGTATAGAGAGTGTGGTAGGAGGCTAAGTACGCAGCCTTGTGGGGCCCCGGTGTTGAAGACTATCGTGGAGGAGGTATTGTTGTTTAACCTTACTGATTGTGGTCGATGGATCAGAAAGCTGAGGATACCTGTGGCAGAAATGTGGCTTTGCTTTTCTCACTCAACTTTTCTCGTGGTAAAACATTCACACTCTTCAAGTCATTTGGGAAGATATTGCCAAACAACAACAAAAAAGGACATTATTGTGAATCTCTCAGTATTGGGAACGACGTAACTCACTGCCTGGTGACCTTTAAAGAGAGGAGAAAAATGCTTCTCCTATCTTCATGGAGAGGAAGGTACATAGATCGTTGGCATATTAAGAAACATTCTCTCCCAGGCAAGAGTGGCAACAAGATAATGGAAATCACTTTAATAAAATCCACAGAATTCTATTAACAGGGCCACAAACTCAATGAACAGTGAAAAACCATTAATTCCCTGAGAGAGGTAATGATATATTTCACATTCTGATACAGAAGTAGACTATAATAAACTAATTGCTCCGGTATGAAGAACAGAGAGTCAGTGAGCACATTTAATTCACCTTTACTACACACATTGCCCGAGGCATTAGTTTTAACATCCCTACCAATCTTTGAATGGCTCTAGGATGGCAGAAGCAGAATGTGTGCCTGTCTCCTTGTTCTTTTCCAATACGCAATATGTTTACTTGTGCAGAAGTGGCTCTATGTAAATTAGCTGCTGATGATGGAAATGCACCTTATTTGTATGTCATACCATTTCTGTTGTTCCAATGCTAAATGTTGGGGCTGCCTGTTGCTCACCATGGTATTCACCATTCACTAATGAAGAGCAGAAGGATTATCCCCAGTGTCCTGCCTAATATTTAACCCTCAATCAACATTGCAGAACCAGATTGGGCTGGATTCTCTGCCGCATCGGGAATTCCGCCACCGGCTGCAGGCAGCAGAGAATCCGACAGTGGCAGCGGCCCCGATCAGCACACCAGGGTCGAGATTCTCCGACCCCCCCGCCGGGTCGGGGAATCACCGGGGGCTGGCATGAATCCCGCCCCCGCCGGTTGCCGAATTCTCCGGCACCGGATATTCGGCAGGGGCGGGAATCACGCCGCGCAGGTTGGCGGTCCCCCACCCCCGCGATTCTCCGGCCTGGATGGGCCAAAGTCCCGCTGCTAGAATGCCTGTCCCGCCAGCGTGGATTAAGCCACCTACCTTACCAGTGGGACAAGGCGGCGCAGGCGGGCTCCGGGGTCCTGGGGGGGGGCGCGGGGCGATTTGGCCCCGAGGGGGTGCCCCCACGGTGGCCTGGCCCGCGATCGGGGCCCACCGATCCGCGGGCGGGCCTGTGCCGTGGGGGCACTCTTTTTCTTCCGCCTTCGCCACGGTCTCCACCATGGCGGAGGCGGAAGAGACTCCCTCCACAGCGCATGCGCAGGGATGCCGTGAGCGGCCGCTAACGCTCCCGCGCATGCGCCGCCCGGAGATGTCATTTCCGCGCCAGCTGGAGGGGCACTTCCGCCAGCTGGCGGGGCGAAAATCAGTGCGGTGCGGGCCTAGCCCCTCAAGGTTAGGGCTCGGCCCCCCAAGATGCAGAGGATTCCGCACCTTTGGGGCGGCGCGATGCCCGACTGATTTGCGCCGTTTTTGGTGCCGGTTGGCGGACATCGCGCCGATACCGGAGAATTTCGCCCCAGAAGAGAGACTTCCGTCTGGAAGCCAGAGAATAGTCCACACAGAGGAAGTGGAAAAAAATCTCTGCTTTAAAACTCACCTGTACAATACAAGTTTTAGTTTCAAGCATGAAGGGAGATATGGCAGGATATAGCCCCAATAGAAAAGGTGCAATGTTAAGACCTAAATGAAACTAAATCTCTTCCCTATGTTTCCTTTGTTTCCTAATAGCAGGACAATTGACGATATGGTCAAGGTTTCAAGGTATGCTGTATGTCAAATGTACTCTTTCGTATGGTTTTTGCATTTGTAGACAATTTACAAAATTATTTCAACTACATTTGAGATTTGCGCAAATGCAACAAAAGTGATAACTGATAACTGATGTATTCTTTGGTGTTATTAACTCTGGCCTGTCAATGCCATTAAGTGTTACAGTGAAAATTTGGTTTAGTATGATCATTTATATGACAAAATCTGCAGAACGATATAGAGTGCGATTCTCCCGTTTTAATTCTAAGGCTTTTGGCAGTGGAAAGGCCAGAGTGCTTCCCACTGGCACTGGGGGTGCTGCTCAGGTGGGAGTAAATGGGACTTTTAAAACTCTTTTGGAGAGGGGCAGGTTTTACCCTGGCCTTGAGGAGCATGGGGCCGAAACTCGCTGACAGGCCCCGCTCTTCAGAGCCAGGGCGCTATTTTTAAAGAGCAGCCCGATCTCAGAATAATTTTGCGGACGCTGAGTTTCTGGAAAGGGCCCCTGTTATAACCTGCCTGCTTACCATTGGCTGGGGACTAATGACAATCCCACAATCCTGTGGGTGTATGAGCGTCCCCAATGAGGGGGGCGGAGAAATCATGAGCAGATTCCCTGTATAAATAAAGCTGGCCAGTTTGGAACTAGCAGGAAGGAGTAAGCAGCAAGTGAGGTTGCTGCTGTTGTGTGTATATATGTTATTGTAAATAAATGTTATTTCTTAGTATCCTTGAAACTCGTGCTGGATTCTTCGTGGCCCTCACAAAACCGGCGACGAGGGTTAAAGTGAATAGCTGTCTACACTGCTGAAGCCAGCTCCCTGGATTTTTGTTGGATACAGGTTGGAAGTTGTTTTCTATTACACCATGCCTCTGTGCGGACGTCTGGATGTTTTTGATGTTGCGCTGGAAAGCTGGAACCAGTATGCACAACGGATGCGTTACTATTTCCGGGCAAACAATATCACCGAAAGCGAGCGCCAGGTGGTCATATTGCTCACTGCCTGTGGCCCACATATGTTTGGGGTGATTAGGAGCCTTATGTACCCAGTTGCGCCAGACACCAAAACGTTTGAGGAACTTGCAAATATAGTGGGGCAGCATTTTAACCCAGCCCTGTCCACGATAGTCCAACGTTACCAGTTTAATACCGCTGAGAGGAACCCAGGAGAATCCCTTGCCGACTTTCTATCCAGGCTACGCAGGATTGCGGAGTACTGTGACTTTGTCAGAAATGTTACTCGACTGTTTGGTTTGCGGTATTAACAATGCGGCCACCCAGAGAAAGTTGTTAGCTCAGCCAACATTGACTTTTCAACAGGCCATTCAAATAGTATTGTCCTGAGAGAGTGCAGAACGAGGAGTGCAGGAGATACAGCGAATGGAAGTGCATGCCTTGGGGCGCAACCCCTTCCGTCCGAAAACATCCGCCCCGCACTCCTGAGGTACCTTGGGCGAGACGACATCCGGATCGACGCCAGTGGCCGTTGGACATTCCTCCCCGAAGGGAGCCTTCTCCAGAACCAATGGATGAGGAGCCATGTCCGTGTCAGACTTGTAGGCGCTGACCCCGTCGCGAACGCCGGTCCTGGAGGCGCCAGAGGCACCGTCCTACCGACCGAAACTGGGACCAGCCCAGGGGCCATACCTTCCATGTGGATGAACCTCCGGCGACTGCTCCTGAGGAGGTGGAGACGGAGGACGACTGCCTGCAGCTGCATTGTGTGGCAGCTCCCCGTGTGGCCCCCATTAAGGTGACAGTACGGGTCAATGGTCACCCGCTTGAGATGGAGTTGGACACTGGCGCAATAGTCTCCGTGATCGCCCAGAGGACATTCGACCGCATCAAGCAGGGTATACAGACCCTTACATGTATGGCCGCCACTTCACTATCATGGCTGATCATAAGCCTCTGCTGGGACTTTTCAGAGAGGATAAGCCAATACCGCCCATTGCTTCCGCACGGATCCAGCACTAGGCTTTGTTGCTCGCTGCATACGAGTATTCTCTGGAGCACAAACCAGGAACGCAGATAGCGAATGCTGACGCACTGAGCCGATTGCCTTTATCGACCGGCCCCATGTCGACCCCCACGACCGGTGAGGTGGTTGCAACCCTAAATTATATGGACACCTTGCCTGTCATGGCATCACAGATCCGTGAGTGGATCCAGATGGAGCCAGTCCTGTCAAAGATTCGACACATAGTCCTGTATGGTGGGCAGCATAGACAGCTCCCAGGCGAGTTGCGGGCATTTTCCTCCAAGCTGTCAGAATTCAGCGTGGAAGACGGCATCCTCTTGTGGGGGACGCGTGTGATTGTCCCGGAAAAAGGACAGGAGCTAATACTAAGAGACTTGCACAATGGGCATCCAAGTGTGACCAAAATGAAATGTTGGCCCGGAGTTATGTTTGGTGGCCAGGCCTCGACACCGACATTGAGAAGGTGGCCCAAAGCTGCTCCATTTGTCAGGAGCATCAGAAGCTTCCGCCGGCTGCGCCCCTACATCACTGGAAATGGCCAGGGCGGCCTTGGGCGCGCTTGCATGCGGATTTCGCCGGCCCTTTTCAACGATCCATGTTCCTTTTATTAATTGACGCCCAGTCTAAATGGCTAGAGGTGCATAAGATGCTAGGCACAACATCCTGCGCAACGATTGAGAAGATGTGTTTGTCTTTTAGTACACATGGTCTCCCCGAGGTGCTGGTCATGGATAACGGCACTCCATTCACCAATGAGGAGTTTGCAAGGTTCATGAAGGTGAATGGCATACGCCATATCCGCACTGCCCCTTACCACCCGGCTTCAAATGGGTTGGCGGAGCGCGCAGTGCAGACATTCAAACAAGGCCTAAAGAAGCAGTCTTCCGGGTCAATGGACACGAGACTGGCTCGTTTTTTGTTTTCGTATAGAACCACCCCCCATGCGGTGATTGGGGTAGCTCCCGCAGAACTCCTAATGGGCCGGAGACTTCGCACCCGCCTTAGTATGGTTTTCCCGGACAATGCCGCAAAAGTACGCCGCACACAAGAACGGCAGGGACAGGGTTTTTCTTGGCATCGGCCAATTCGGCAGTTTGCACCCAGTGACCCAGTGTTCGTTCGCAATTTTGCTGGGGGTGCCCAGTGGGTCCCTGGTGCGTCTCATGCAAATGGTGTCCGGCCTGCGGCAAAACGAGTCCGACGCCCTCCTTCGCCAGGGTCTTCGGTGGATTCCTTGGACTTCGGGGGGGAGGGATGTTATAACCTGCCTGCTTACCATTGGCTGGGGACTAATGACAATCCCACAATCCTGTGGGAGTATGAGCTTCCCCAATGAGGGGGACGGAGAAATCATTAGCAGACTCCCTGTATAAATAAAGCTGGCCAGTTTGGAACTAGCAGGAAGGAGTAAGCAGCAAGGGAAGTTGCTGCTGTTGTGTGTTTTTATGTTATTGTAAATAAATGTTATTTCTTAGTATCCTTGAAACTCGTGCTGGATTCTTCGTGGCCCTCACAAAAGCCCTTCACTGCTAAACGCCGGCAAGGGTCCCACATTCCCAATTGCTAGCAATGTCTCCCCACCCCGCCAACCCCAATGCCTAGTGAGCAACACTCAATTATGGGCTCACGAAATGCCCCTTCAGGCCCCTCCCCCTTCAACACCCTCCTCAGTCCCCCACTTCAGGCCCCACCCTCTGTCTGAGTGTTGCCCTCGCACCTGCTCTTTCTAGGAAGATCTTCAGAGTAAAGAGACAGACACTTTAAAAAAACTGCTGTTGGAAAAAAAGAGGAAGAACTTCAGAGTTAATTGTCAGTGAAGAGCTAAAAATAAACAACACTAACCCTCCCTTGAAATAGTCTGGACTTGTCAATCAAGAGGCTTGTAAAAACGAATAGATCATGAAATTGAAGGCAAACAATGCAGTTCAGAGCTCTAGGCTTCTCAGCATGCCTAGAGGCTTGAAAACATTAAAGGGGAATGACATTGACTGTGAAAAAAAGCACATCAAAGTTTCCAACACATCAATGGAAAGACTGTCACCTTCAGCTGACAGATCTTTGAAATTGACATGCCAGGAGAGACATCCAAGGGTTTCACGGTGACAGAGGGAAGACTTTTAACTACAAATTGACATGCTGACAGACAGTTTAATGATTTTCAAATTTTCTTCATAGATCATGATGCATGTCTGAGATGCTTTTATACAATAAAAAAACATTGCAAACATTTCAAAATGGCCATTGGAAAAAGTGCAATGCTATTCAAATTATCCATGATGTGGAGATGCCGGCGTTGGACTGGGGTGAGCACAGTACGAAGTCTTACAACACCAGGTTAAAGTCCAACAGGTTTGTTTCGATGTCACGAGCTTTCGGAGCGCTGCTCCTTCCTCAGGTGAATGAAGAGGTCTGTTCCAGAAACACATATATAGACAAATTCAAAGATGCCAAACAATGCTAGGAATGCGAGCATTAGCAGGTGATTAAATCTTTACAGATCCAGAGATGGGGTAACCCCAGGTTAAAGAGGTGTGAATTGTCTCAAGCCAGGACAGTTGGTAGGATTTCGCAGGCCAGATGGTGGGGGACGAATGTAATGTGACATGAATCCCAGGTCCCGGTTGAGGCCGCACTCATGTGTGCGGAACTTGGCTATAAGTTTCTGCTCGGCGATTCTGCGTTGTCGCGGGTCCTGAAGGCCGCCTTGGAGAACGCTTACTCGGAGATCAGAGGCTGAATGCCCTTGACTGCTGAAGTGTTCCCCGACTGGAAGGGAACATTCCTGCCTGGTGATTGTTGCGCGATGTCCGTTCATTCGTTGTCGCAGCGTCTGCATGGTCTCGCCAATGTACCACGCTTCGGGACATCCTTTCCTGCAGCATATGCGGTAGACAACGTTGGCCGAGTCGCACGAGTATGTACCGCGTACCTGGTGGGTGGTGTTCTCACGTGTAATGATGGTATCCATGTCGATGATCTGGCACGTCTTGCAGAGATTGCCATGGCAGGGTTCTGTGGTGTCGTGGTCACTGTTCTGAAAACTGGGTAGTTTGCTGCACACAATGGTTCGTTTGAGGTTGCGCGGTTGTTTGAAGGCAAGTAGTGAGGGTGTGGGGATGACCTTGGCAAGATGTTCATCGTCATCAATGACGTGTTGAAGGCTGTGAAGAAGATGACGGAATTTCTCCGCTCCGGGGAAGTTTGCTGCACACAATGGTTCGTTTGAGGTTGCGTGGTTGTTTGAAGGCAAGTAGTGGGGGTGTGGGGATGACCTTGGCAAGATGTTCATCGTCATCAATGACGTGTTGAAGGCTGTGAAGAAGATGACGTAGTTTCTCCGCTCCGGGGAAGTTTTTGCTGCACACAATGGTTCTTCCCCGGAGCTTCCCCGGAGCGGAGAAACTATGTCATCTTCTTCACAGCCTTCAACACGTCATTGATGACGATGAACATCTTGCCAAGGTCATCCCCACATCCCACTACTTGCCTTCGAACAACCGCGCAACCTCAACCTCAAACATGTGTGCGGAACCTGGCTATAAGTTTCTGCTCGGCGATTCTGCGTTGTCGCGGGTCCTGAAGGCCGCCTTGGAGAACGCTTACTCGGAGATCAGAGGCTGAATGCCCTTGATTGCTGAAGTGTTCCCCGACATTGTGTGCAGCAAACTACCCAGTCTTCAGAACAGTGACCACGACAGCACACAACCCTGTCATGGCAATCTCTGCAAGACGTGCCAGATCATCGACATGGATACCACCATTACACGTGAGAACACCACCCACCAGGTACGCGGTACATACTCGTGCGACTCGGCCAACGTTGTCTACCTCATACGCTGCAGGAAAGGATGTCCCGAAGCGTGGTACATTGGCGAGACCATGCAGACGCTGCGACAACGAAATGAACGGACATCGCGCAACAATCACCAGGCAGGAATGTTCCCTTCCAGTCGGAGAACACTTCAGCAGTCAAGGGCATTCAGCCTCTGATCTCCGGGTAAGCGTTCTCCAAGGCGGCCTTCAGGACCCGCGACAACGCAGAATATAAAATATGAAAGAGTATGTGGAATAGGAAAAGGTTGAAGCAAATGTTCTTTGAACTACTGAAATGAATGGGAGCTTTTTTTTACATTCGTTTGAAATACAAAAATGGTTTGAACAGAATTGTTTGTAGTGTTCGAGTGACTCATGAATATGACCCACCATGTTACTGTAAGCATAGAACAATTTGGGAAAACATAACACAGAATTGCCAAAGAACGCAAAAGATTCCTGAGACTGTGGGCGAATCTTACCAGAATTCGGCAAAGTGTCAGGCATAGACAGAAATTGGTGTGGAACTCTCCCAATTGCACAGACAATTTGCTTGACAACCCTTGAGCCTTTAAGAGAAAATAAAAGAGTCAGTTTGGTTTACGCCATCACTCTGGCAGGGCAGGACCTCATAGAGCCAGCAATTCGCTCCAAAGAGATCGGGTCGTTATCTTTGAAGGGTGCACCGATCAACGTTACTGCCTAATGGCCTCCAGCCCCATCAGGAAGGTATCGGGATTCACCCCACCCCCAGAAATCTTCTCCAGTATTCCACACCCTCCACTCACACCCCTCCTTCCCCCCGCCACCATGTCCACCGCCAGCACCAAACACTGCAGAAGTATAGCCAGCACTGCCCCTTCATCACTCATCGATCCTGGAGGGATCCACTCGATTGTCTCACATCTGGCCAAACCTGTTGGTTCCCCCTAGTGCCCCGCCGAGGATTGCCCCACATACTCACCTGCCAGGTCCCACCGTGCGTGAGGTGAATGATTCACGCCGGCGGGACTGGCCAAAACTAGATGGCCGTTTGGCCCATTAGGGCCCGGAGAATCACCGGGGGGCCGCTATCATCGGCCCCCGACCGGCGTGGCGGGAATCCCGCCACTGCCCTAAAAACGGCACCGGAGAATAGGGCAGCTGGCGTCGGGGCGGGATTCGCGTCTCCCCCTGGGTTTCTCCGACCCGGCGGGGGGTCGGAGAATCCCGGCCCCGGTGTTTCCTCTGTCTGAGCCAGCAGGTGTATGCCCAGGTGACTGTTACAACAGTCAGACTTTTCACGTGCCCCTGTCTGGACTACTCTCTACTTTCAAGGCAGGGATCTTTTCTGGGGGGTCTGTGGAGGTCCCCATATTTAGGGGGCTGCTGTGGAAGTTGCTGCTATTTAGGGGGTCTCTGGGGGTCCCTATATTTAGGGGGTCTCAGGGGGGGACGTAGGTGTGTCTGGTGGGGGTGGGGTGTGCACGTGTGCCATTGTGGCGGGGAGGGTGGCCCTCGTGTGGAATTTGGGGGCAACTTCCTTAAGGGGTAACCTCCTTGGCCACAGCAAGGTCCACCACATCAGGGCCACAGTGGTAAAGACCAGTAATGATCCCCGCCCACTTGATTCCCGGCCCAGAGGACCGGAGAGTTCACACGGGTCCAGAGATTCTGGTCCGCCAAGTGCATCGTGCGGGCGCGAACCCTGATCCCACTATCAGCGTGGCGCCAATCCTGTTTTTACCCCGTACGCCTGATTCCTCGCCACTTTAGGAACGCTGATGCTGCTCACGGGCAGTTGAGAATCCAGACCCTTGTATACATTAAAATCAGGAAGCAATTAACCCAGATTTTATATGGTGGAGGTTAAAATTGGCTGCTGGCTAAACAATACAAGCAAGAGATTGTATCAAAAGAAAAGGAATGCAAAATGGTTCTAATATCAGAAATGAATGCCACAGGCCTATATTTAAAATTTATACTTGGTGAAGTCAATACAAAATAGCAAGATCATAGCAGAATCTCGTGTATACATACAACTACTGAGAATTCTGTGGTATCTGAAAGGGGTCACTTTTAATATTCCGTTGTTATCAAAGGCAATGACGCAAATGTCCAAAAGTGTCACTACATTTTTGGTGTAGATCTTTTTCCTCACCACATGCAGGATTGGAAGTCTGACAGTCTCCATGGGAACTATACAGCTCAAATGAATTTGCATTTATCCCTCGGAACCAACAAGCTGCTTATACACAAATGATCAGCTGAGAAATAGCTTCAATTTGTTTAAGTTGTGTTAGCGTTTCTGATAAATGCATAGGCCTTTAAATTACACTGTGGGGGCTCAGCTTGATGAGATTGTCTGAAATTTCTTTTTCTGCTACTTTAATGTTGCAGGCTAACACTTCCATTAAATACTGTTGAAAAGAATACCATATAAGTCTGTCAAGTGTTTATGCACGCGTACCCCCATGGAGTAATTTTCAAATCAGAAACTTCACAAGGAAACTCTTGAATTTAAATTACTTTAATAAAAAAGCTATTTTTCTCAAATGCAGATGTTACATATTCAAAACATTTTAAGAATATAAGAAGGGTTTCCAGAATAAACTTTGTTCTGCTATTAGGTAATGGGGTAGTGGTGGTCACAAAATGGGCATGCTGACTCCCCGTGCCTGAATGGATAGGCCAGAAGTGCAACTGATATTGGGGCTCATTCATCATTGTGGTTGGAACTAAATGGACACTGAATTGACGCCTGTCGTGTTGGGTGCTCTGCTACACAGACGAACCAACACGGTTGCAGATGGTACAACTCTGTTTTATTACTATCAATAACAACATCTGTAAACTTGTTACTGTGGTTCGTTCATTACCCTTTAACCTGTGGACCCAGTCCTAACACTACCTTGGAGAGGCACTCAGCACATGGTGAATGTCTGAGTGGCTTGCTGTGAGCTCTGTGCCCTGAGCTGTCTCCTGCTGGAATGAGCGGGAACTGTGGTGTTCCCCGTTTTATAGTGCGTGTGCCCTTGCTTGCGATTGGCTGTGATGTTGCGTGTATGTTGATTGGTCCGTTGATCTGTCCATCAGTGTGTATGTGTGTTTGCACCATGATGTTTATCTGAATATCATGACAACGTCCCCAGCAGTTTCCTGGAGAAGAGGCCTTGAAGATTGGATTGCTGCATCACTGGAAGCGGTCCTTAAGTAAATTAAAGTTTGACTGGAGGATATCAGCAAGAGGGATAGGACAGGGCTCTGGAAATTAGGAGAGGTTCGGCGATTAGGACCTATGTGCAATGCATTGCCTGCGCAACACTGGGGAATGTAGCAATTCAGTGCACGAGGATGTCCTAGAAATTCAGACAAGCAGCAACCATTCTTAAAGTTTTGTCAAGCCTACTGGGGCCTCAAAATGGAAAAAAGGAAACACGCCAAATGATGCACTATCAAGTGTCACGAGACGAGAGTAGAGAGGAATCGAGTCTCTATTAAGCAGAGATGTGTTGCCTCCTGCAGCAGCTCGGTGAGCACACACATTTATACTCCGCCTACTGGGCCGACCCAGCAGGCAGGGATCTACCCTCGTACCTGTAGTACAGGAGCCTTATCGTATTACCTCTAATACACGTATTATACAAACAGTGGTGACTACCACATTCACCCCCTGTTAAAAAAAGGAGTCCAGCGGGGGTGGTGGAAAAACTATTTACAGGTATGTGAGAATTTTTAAAGTGTACAGTTTGGTGGAAGTTTACAAATTTAGCCGGTCGGGTGCCTTGATCCTCCGCTGTGAGCGCCGCAGTCCCGGTGGTGATGCAGGCACCGGCTTGGTCGACTCCAGGAGCGTGTGGTCCTCACCTTCATCCCCGGGTGGAACCAATGGGAGGATGGATCGTCCTGGGGCAGGGGCTGTAGTGAGGTGCGCTGGAGGGAGGATGGGTGGCACCGGAGCAATCGGAGGGTGGGGTGGGGAACCAGCTGGTGCCAGGTCCCTGAGGGAGACTGTCTTGGCGGCCGTCGGGGTATGCCACGTAGGTGTACTGCGGGTTTGCATGCAGCAGCTGTACCCTTTCGACCAACGGGTCCACCTTGTGAAGCTGCACGTGCTTGCGGAGGAGGACGGGTCCTGGAGCTGCCAGCCATGTTGGGAGCGAAACTCCGGAGGTGGACTTCATAGGGAAGGCAAGGAGACGTTCATGGGGGGTTGCATTAGTCACAGTGCAAAGTAGCGATCGGATGGAGTGGAGGGCGTCGGGGAGGACCTCCTGCCAGCGAGAGACCGGGGGATACTAGACCGTAGGGCCAGCAGGACGGCCTCCAGACCGTCCCGTTCTCCCTTTCCACCTGCCCGTTTCCCCGGGGGTTGTAGCTGGTCGTCCTGCTCGAGGCAATGCCCTTGCTGAGCAGGAACTGACGCAGCTCATCACTCATAAAGGAGGATCCCCGGTTACTGTGGACGTAAGCGGGGAAACCGAACAGGGTGAAGATGGTATTGAGGGCTTTGATGACTGTGGCAGACGTGATATCGGGGCAGGGAATGGCGAAGGGGAATCTGGAGTATTCATCGACCACGTTCAAGAAGTACGTGTTTCCGTTGGACGAGGGGAGGGGCCCTTTGAAGTCCATGCTGAGGCGTTCAAAGGGATAGGAGGCCTTCACCAGGTGCGCACGGTATGGCCGGTAGAAGTGCGGTTTGCACTCCGCGCAGACCTGGCAGTCTTTGGTGACCACCCTGACTTCTGCAATGGAGTAGGGTATGTTGCGGGCCTTTATGAAGTGAAAGAACCGGGTGATCCCTGGGTGACAGAGACCATCGTGTAGGGCCCGGAGTCGGTCCACTTGTGCGCTGGCACATGCACCTCAGGCTAGGGCATCGGGGGATCGTCGAGCTTACTGGGGCAATACAAAATCTCGTAATTGTGGGTGGAGAGCTCGATCCTCCACCTTAAGATTTTATCATTTTTGATCTTGCCCCGCTGTGTATTGTTGAACATGAAGGCAACCGACCGTTGGTCAGTGAGGACAGTAAATCTCCTGCCGGCCAGGTAATGCCTCCAATGCCGCACAATGTCTACGATGGCTTGGGCCTCCTTTCCGACAGAGGAATGCCAAAGTTTGGAGCCATGGAGGGTGTGGGAAAAGAATGCCACGGGTCTGCCTGCCTGGTTGAGGGTGGCGGCCAGAGCAACATCTGATGCATCGCTCTCGACTTGAAAGGGGAGGGTCTCGTCGACGGCGTGCATCGTGGCCTTGGCAATGTCAGCCTTGATATGGTTGAAGGCCTGGTGGGCCTCAACCATCAGTGGGAAAACTGTGGAGTGGATGAGTGGGCGGGCCTTGTCAGCATAGTTAGGGACCCACTGGGCATAATAGGAGAAGAACCCCAGGCATCGTTTGAGGGCCTTGGGGCAGTGGGGGAGCGGGAATTCCACGAGGGGGCACATGCGGTTGGGGTCGGGCCCTAGAACTCCATTTTGCACAACATAGTCAAGGATGGCTAAGCGGTTGGTGCTGAACATGCACTTCTCCTTGTTATACATGAGGTTCAGGAGTTTGGCAGTGTGGAGAAGTTTGAAAAGGTTAACGTTGTGGTGCTGCTGGTCGTGGCCGCAGATGGGGATGTGATCTAGGTACGGGAAGGTGGCCCGCAGTCCGTACCGGTCAACCATTCGGTACATCTCCCGTTGGAAGACTGAGACCCCATTAGTGACGCCGAAAGGAACCCTAAGGAAGTGGTAAAGGCGGCCGTCTGCTTCGAACGCAGTGTATTGGCGGTCCGCCTTGCGGATGGGGAGCTGGTGGTTGGCAGATTTCAGGTCCACTGTAGAGAAGACCCGGTACTGTGCAATCTGATTGACCATATCAGATATGCGTGGGAGGGGGTACGCGTCGAGCTGCGTGTACTGATTGATGGTCTGGCTGTAGTCAACAACCATTCTGTGTTTCTCCCCAGTCTTTACTACTACCACTTGGGCTCTCCAGGGGCTGTTGCTGGCCTCAATGATGCCTTCCCGCAGTAGCCGCTGGACCTCCGACCTGATGAAGGTCCTGTCCTGGGCACTGTACCGTCTGCTTCTGGTGGCAACAGGTTTGCAATCCGGGGTGAGGTTTGCAAACAGGGAAGGTGGATCGACCTTAAGCACGCAGAGCCGGAAGTTGCTGAACTCTATGCTCTGGACGGTGAGGGTGGCGATGCAGTACCTCGGGATTTCCACAGAGTGGGATTCAGAGGCCAGGGAGATTCCCTGGGTAATGGGGTGTACCACGAGGGAGCAGCACCCTACCATAGAGGGGTGGATAAAGCTCTCCATTCTCCCGGAGTCGAGAAGGCAAGGTGTCTTGTGGCCATCGACTTTCACCGTCGCCGTCACAGTTGCGAGGTTGTGTGGCCGGGACTGGTCGAGCGTGATGGAGGCGAGCTGCGGCTGGTGTTAGTGGGCCCCGGGCTGGTCGGCGGTGGTGGCGGGCGATGAGCGGCTAGATGAGGTGCCTGACGAGCATGGGTCCTGAGGCGCCATCCAAAATGGTGCCAAAGATGGCGGCGCCCATGGGGCACACCATGGTGAGCGGTGTTAAAGATGGCGGCACACACGGGCTGCACGAGGTCTGATGGGGGGAAGATGGCGGCGCCCACGGGCCGCACGTGGGCTGCAGGGACAAAGATGGCGGCGCCCACGGGTCGCCGTCGGGGGTGCAGGAACAATGGGCCTGGATACAGCGGAGATCGACCGGGCCTGGCACACCGCAGCGAAATGCCCCTTCTTCCCGCAGGTCTTGCAGATTGCCCTCCGTGCCGGGCCGCGCTGCCGGGGGTGCTTTGTCTGCCCGCAGAAATAGCACTTGGGCCCCCCGGGGTTGGCTGGCTGCCGCGCACCGCAGGCTTGGGGTTGGCTGGGGGCTGCCGCTGGTGGGGCCCACGATGTCCATGAGGGGAGCGCCGCGCGGTCGGGAGCGTACGATTGTACATTACGGGAGGCTACCGTTACTGAGATCGCGAGTTGCTTGGTCGCCGCGAGGTCGAGCATACCCCCTTCTAAGAGGCGCTGCCGGATGTACGCCGACCCCATGCCCGTAACGAAAGCGTCCCTGATTAAGAGTTCAGTATGTTCAACGGCCGAAACTGCCTGGCAATCGCAGTTCTTCGCCAGAATGTGTAGGGCACGCCCAAAATTGTCCAATGAGACACCGGGGCGTTGTTGCGGCCTGGACAGGAGGTGCCTGGCGTAGAGTTTGTTGATCGGCCGGATGTAGTTCCCTTTCAGAAGCGCCATGGCCTCAGCGTAGTTGGGTGCATCCTGGATAAGGGGAACAATATCGGAGCGCAACCGTGTGTACAGGATCTGTAGTTTCTGTGCTTCTGATGGTTGTTCTGTCGCTGATCCGATGTGGGCTTCAAAGCAAGCTAGCCAGTGGTCGAAGGCCCACGTGGCATTGTCTGCTTGAGGGTGCAGCTGCAGGTGATCTGGCTTGATGCGTAGTTCCATCGCTGTAATATTTCTGCTTAATAAATTGATGCACTGTCAATTACGACAAGACAAGAGTAGAGAGTAATCGAGGCTTTATTAAGCAGAGATGCGTTGCCTCCTGCAGCTGCTACCGAAACGGCAGCAGCTCGGTGAGCACACACATTTATACTCTGCCTACTGGGCGGAGCCAGCAGGCAGGGATCTACCCCCGTACCTGTAGTACAGGAGCCTTACCGTATTACCTCTAATACACGTCTTATACAAACAGTGGTGACTACCACACCAAATTTTTACCAAAGAATAAAAATGGCATTCAGAGCCTGTGTCTTCTGTCAACTCAAGTTTGCTGCTAAGATGGCCGCTGAAAGATTAATGACACTGCACCTCAGTGTGAAATAAAATGAAAGCTGCCATCGTCCCCGAGGATCATTTTGAAAGAGAGTTGACTGGTCGTGATTTGACCTGAAGGCCACCACAACTCAGGTGAAGTTGAGAAGGCACAGCCTTCATGGAGAACCTCAGCTGGTGCAGGATCTGAACCTGTGCAGTTAGTGCCCCCCCCCCCCCCCCCGCCCCCCCCCCCCCCCCCCGTACATCACAAGCCAGCCTGCCAGCTGACTGAACTTTCCGACCCCCCCCCCCCCCTCCACCTCAGTGTGCGGCTTTGTTTTATTGCATATTCTGAGGATTAGCATATTCTGTACTAGGGTGATTAAGGCTGTAGTTTGCCACACATGCATAGAAACTGGACCAGCTCTCAAACCACCTCATGTATTATTTTTCTTTCAAGTAAGGAATATAAAGAAACTCCCAATACCATTGCATATTTAACACAATGAGAGCAACGAGGTGCCACACAACAAACCTAAGGGCGCTGCTTCACTATCTAATCATGCAAGAGCTTCATCAGCTTCTGAACTAATCCATTTCTCCCATTGTCACTAGCTTCAGACAATTTTACAACTGTATATGATCTTTAGCATGTATTCATGTTGAACAAGGAACACAATGAGACATTTTGGTGTTTGCACAGGAAAATAACCTTGCATTCTGTCTTTGCTAGCTTTTTATTGATCAGCCTCTTGTGCTGGGTAAGAGAACAGCATTGTTGTCGGCAACCAAATGAAAATTAGGATCCCGTGAGGGAATTGTATGAACTTTTGAACCAAGATTCGACAACTTCAATTTGACTGGCTAGATGTGCAATAGGTCCCTTCACTGAAAATCAATGAAATCAACAGAATTGTGCACACAGATATCACCAGCAAATGGAACCCATTGCTCGCAATAATGTCACGTTAGTACAACTGTGCATGTACTATGTTGGTAGAAAACGCAGTTTGCTGGAAATGAACGCTAGTTCCTTGTTTATGTAAATAAGGGGCATAACTTGATAAAAGCAAATTACTACGGGCGTTCCGCGAGCGGGTTGGCCGTATCAAGAGGAGGCTCCCGCACCCGGTGTCCGCTGTTTCGTCGCTTTCGGGGTTTCCGCGTTTTCTTCGCTCTCGCCTCGATTTGTGTCGGCTTTTGGGGCCGTCCCGGGCGCCAAGCCGGGCCGGTTTGGGAACTGGCAAGGAACCCCACGCGAGTGTTGGGCAGCCGGAGCTGAGGCATCAGGCCCGGGGCGCACGACATTTGGAGCGGCGGGGGGAGGACCGAACTGAAGACGAGGCTGTGGAGACAGCAGGCCTGAATCCAGGCGTGATGTCGTGGGGATGTTGCACATTGGGTGGCTCCTGCTTAAAATGTGTTTTTAAGAAGTCTGAAGTCCGGTCCCGGGGAAGTTTCCTTTTGAAAATTTTTTTAAAAATTGTTTCTTTGGAATTTTTGTTTAAAACATTTTTTTTTTTTAATTGAAGGAAGAAAAAGAAAAATAATAAGTCTCAAAGAATGCGAAAAGCAGCTGTGAAGAAGGGAGTTTATGCAGGTTTGCCGTTGAATGAGAGGACCAGCAAAAGTGGTGACAAGGTGGCGGATGCCGGACCGCATGTTGGGGCCGCACTGCTTACAGTGGAAAAGCTGACCGAGGTGATGGATGTGGAGCTGGGGAAACAGTTTGCAAGGCACATGGAGGCTTTGAGGAAGGAGATGGCAGTCGCACTGAAGTCATTGGTGGAGGAGGCAATCGCCCCGGTGGCAAAGACATCGGCCGAGGTGAGAGAGTAGGGCGAGAAGATGAAGGAATTCGAGGAGGCCGTGTCGCAGCACAGCAACCAGCTCACCCTGATGGAGGACGAGCTGCGGAGGGTGGTGGAGGTCAACAGAGGACTCTGAGCAAAGCTCAAAGACTTGGAGAACCGCTCAAGGCGGCACAATCTGAGAATTGTGGGCTTGCCTGAAGGGACCGAGGGTTCGACTGCAACAGAGTACTTCGCTAAGATGCTGGCGGAGTTGATGGGGGAGTCTGGACCGAGCTCATCAGTCGTTAAAGCTGAAGCCCAAAGTAAATGAGTCGCCAAGGGCAGTAATTATCTGCTTCCATAAATACCACATGAAGGAGAAGGTGTTAAGCTGGGCGAAGCAGAAGCTGGAGGTGTAGTGGGATTGTGCTAGTGTTTGGATTTACCAGGACTTGACGGTGGAGTTGGCGAAGAGAGGAGCGGCGTTCGGCCGAGTAACGGTGAAACTGTACAACAAGGGGGTGTGATTTGATATGGTACACCCGACGAAACTGAGGGTGACGTCCAACACCAAAGATTTTTATTTCGAAACAGTGGAGGCGGCTGAGGCGTTTGCGGAGGCAGAAGGCTTGGGACAGAAGTGAGTAGTGGAGCTGGAAGTGAGACTGTGGACAGTGATTGGGAGCTGGAAAATGTAGAAATGTTATAACTTTCTTTTCTTGACCTGTATTGTAACTTACTTGACTTCACATTGTTATAGAGTTTACGTTTTTTGTTTGGCTTAATTGGCACTTTTGTTCCTTTTTTTGTCGCAACGGTTATGTTATTTTATTGAATTGTATGGGTTAGATCGTTTTTCTGTTTCTTCTCGCACTGGGTGGGGGGGGGGGGGGGGGGGGGGGGGGCGGTATCCCTTTGGGGGGGCCACCTGCACTAGCTAACTAAAGTCGGCTAGTGAACGGAGCTGAGGTGAGAGGAGAGCTGCAGACATTGGAGCCTGGTTAGCAGGTTTCGATGGGCCTATGAGGCGAGCAGGGGTGGGGGAGGGATCGATACTGGGAGAGTATTTTTCGAGAGGAAGCGCAGGGGGGATTCTGGGAGGGGGAGGGGGGGAGGGGGTCCGATGTTAATAATGGATAGGGGTGGGTCAGGCTCATGGGGCAGGGCCTGATGGTATGATGATGGTGGATAAGAAGCGGGGGTTGAGAGACCCCCCAGTTAGGATAGTCACGTGGAACGTGAGGGGGTTAGGAGGTCCAGTCAAGAGGCCAAGGGTGCTTGTGCATCTTAAAAGTTGAAAGCCGATGTAGCAACGCTGCAGGAGACTCACTTGAGGGTGAAGGACCAGATGAGACTTAAAAAGGGCTGGGTTAGTCAGGTGTGTCACTCTGGATTTGACGGAAGGGTTCAAGGTGTAGCGGCAATGGTCAGCAAAATAGTACGGTTCCAGATGGAGAAGGTGGTTGCAGATCGGGGGGGTAGATCCATGATTGTGACAGAGGCGCTGGAGGGGAGATTAGTGGCGCGGTTATGTGTGTACGGTCCCAATTGGGACGATGTGGGATTCGCGAAGAAGGTGTGTGGGGCCATCCCCGACTTGGACACACACGAACAGATAGTGGGGGGGGACTGGAACTTGATACAGGAGCCAAGGTTGGCAGGTCACGGCCGCGCTCCGCAGCGGGAGCGAATTCGTTGGCTGGACTAAAGGTGATAATGGGAGGGGTGGACTCTTGGACATTTCTGCGCCCGAGGGAGCGGGAGTACTCGTTTTTCTCAGCGGTCCATAAGGTATACTCGCAGATCAACTTTTTCGTTGGGGGGAAGGCTTTGCTGGCTGGGGCTAAGGTGTCGGCGTACTCGGCAATTGCAATTTCAGATCATGCTCCGCATTGGGTGGAAATGGTACTGAGTCGGCAGGGCGTCAATCGTGCCACCTGCCTCGGAGAATGGCAGGGGCGGGCGGGAGACAATGCATTCCGGGGCTGCCCATATTCTCCCAGCCGGATGGGCCGAAGTCCGGGGGTAAATCAATGCACATTTTTAACGGCTTGATGGTTGATGCCGAGCAGCGTGGAGGTAGGTCACGGCCTGGGGTGCGGCCGCAGGAGAGGTGATGCCGGATATGGGGGGATGAGTGCCAGCGAGGGGGACGGGGGGGGATGAGTGCCGGGTAGGGGGGATGAGTGCCGGGTATGGGGGGATGAGTGCCAGGTAGGGGGGGTTTAGTGCCGGGGACGGGGGGTTTAGTGCCGGGGAGGGGGGGTTGAGTGCCGGGTACGGGGGGGGGTGAGTGCTGGGTAGGGGGGGTGAGTGCCGGGGGGGGGGGGGTGAGTGCCGGGTACGGGGGGATGAGTGCCATGTAGGGGGGGTGAGTGCCAGGGAGGGGGCGGTGAATGCCGGGTAGGGGGGATGAGTGCCGGGTACTGGGGGGAAGAGTGCCGGGTACGGGGGGAAGAGTGCCGGGTACGGGGGGAAGAGTGCCGGGTATGGGGGGAAGAGTGCCGGGTACGGGGGGAAGAGTGCCGGGTACGGGGGGGAAGAGTGCCGGGTACGGGAGGATGAGTGCCGGGTACGGGAGGATGAGTGCCGGGTACGGGGGGAAGAGTGCCGGGTACGGGGGGAAGAGTGCCGGGTACGGGAGGATGAGTGCCGGGTACGGGGGGAAGAGTGCCAGGTATGGGGGGAAGAGTGCCGGGTACGGGAGGATGAGTGCCGGGTACGGGAGGATGAGTGCCGGGTACGGGGGGAAGAGTGCCGGGTACGGGAGGATGAGTGCCGGGTAGGGGGGATGAGTGCCGGGTAGGGGGGGATGAGTGCTGGGTAGGGGGGGATGAGTGCCGGGTAGGGGGGGATGAGTGCCGGGTATGGGGGGATGAGTGCCGTGTAGGGGGGGTTGAGTGCCAGCGAGGGGGAGGGGGGGGGATGAATGCCGGGTACGGGGGGGTGAGTGCCGGGTAAGGGGGGTGAGTGCCGGGTAAGGGGAGATGAGTGCCGGGTACGGGAGGATGAGTGCCGGATACGGGAGGATGAGTGCCAGGTAGGGGGGGTGAGTGCCGGGTACGGGGGATGAGTGCCGAGTACGGGGGGGGGGTGAGTGCCGGGTACGGGGGCGGGGGGTGTGAGTGCCGAGTACGGGGGATGAGTGCCGGGGACGGGAAGATGAGTGCCGGGTGCGGGGGGGGGGGGGGGGGGTGATTGCCCGGCAGGGGGGATGAGTGCCGGGCAGGGGGGGTGAGTGCCAGGCAGGGGGGATAAGTGCCGGGCAGGAGGGGTTGAGTGCTGGGTAGGGGGGTTGAGTGCCGGGTAGGGGGGTTGAGTGCCGGGTAGGGGGGGTTGAGTGCCGGGTAGGGGGGTTGAGTGCCGGGCAGGAGGGGTTGAGTGCCGGGTAGGGGGGGTTGAGTGCCGGGTAGGGGGGGTTGAGTGCCGGGTAGGGGAGGGTGAGTGCCGGGTAGGGGGGGGGTGAGTGCCGGGGACGGGGGGGGGTGAGTGACGGGTACGGGGGCGGGGGGGGGTGAGTGCCGAGTACGGGGGATGAGTGCCGGGGACGGGAAGATGAGTGCCGGGTGCGGGGGGGGGGGGCGGTGATTGCCCGGCAGGGGGGATGAGTGCCGGGCAGGGGGGGTGAGTGCCAGGCAGGGGGGATAAGTGCCGGGCAGGAGGGGTTGAGTGCTGGGTAGGGGGGTTGAGTGCCGGGTAGGGGGGTTGAGTGCCGGGTAGGGGGGGTTGAGTGCCGGGTAGGGGGGTTGAGTGCCGGGCAGGAGGGGTTGAGTGCCGGGTAGGGGGGGTTGAGTGCCGGGTAGGGGGGGTTGAGTGCCGGGTAGGGGAGGGTGAGTGCCGGGTAGGGGGGGGGTGAGTGCCGGGGACGGGGGGGGGGGGTGAGTGACGGGTACGGGAGGATGAGTACCGGGGAGGGGGGGATGAGTGCCGGGTATGGGGGGATGAGTGCCGGGGAGGAGGGGTTGAGTGCCGGGTATGGGGGGATGAGTGCCGGGGAGGAGGGGTTATGTGCAGGGTAGGGGGGTTGAGTGCCGGGCAGGAGGGGTTGAGTGCCGGGTAGGGGGGGTTGAGTGTCGGGTAGGGGGGGTTGAGTGCCGGGTAGGGGGGGTGAGTGCCGGGTGGGGGGGGGTGAGTGCCGGGCAGGGGGGGATGAGTGCCGGGTAGGGGGGGGGTGAGTGCCGGGGGGGGGGGGTGAGTGCCGGGTACGGGGGGATGAGTGCCAGGGAGGGGGGGATGAGTGCCGGGTACGGGAGGATGAGTGCCGGGTACGAGGGGGTGAGTGCCGGGTCGGGGGGGGTAAGTGCCGTGTAGGTGCGGTGTGTGCCATGGACGGGGGAGAGGGGGGGTTGAATGCCGGGGATGGGGGGTGAGTGCCGGGTATGGGGGGATGAGTGCAGGGTCGGGGGTGGTGAGTGCCGGGTATGGGGGGATGAGTGCAGGGTCGGGGGGGGAGTGAGTGCCGGGAAGGGGGGGATGAATGCCGGGGAGGGGGGGATGAATGCCGGGTTGGGGGGGTGAGTGCCGTGTAGGTGGGGTGTGTGCCAGGGAAGGGGGAGGGTTGAGTGCCGGGTATGGGGGGGATGAGTGCCGGGAAGGGGGGGGTGAGTGCCGAGGATGGGGGGATGGGTGCCGGGTCGTGGGTGGTGAGTGCCGGGTAGGGGGGGATGAGTGCCTGGTACGGGGGAGGTGAGTGCCGGGAAGGGGGGGATGAATGCCGGGGAGGGGGGGGATGAATGCCGGGTATGAGGGGATGAGTGCCGGGTCAGGGGGGATGAGTGCCGGGTAGGGGGGGATGAGTGCCGGGTAGGGGGGGAGTGAGTGCCAGGTAGGGGGGATGAGTGCCGGGTACGGGGGGATGAGTGCCGGGTCTGGGGGGTGAGTGCCGTGTAGGTGGGGTGTGTGCCGGTGTTGGGGAGGGTGAGTGCCGGGGAGGGGGGGTTGAGTGCCGGGTACGGGGGTGGTGGTGAGTGCCGGGGAGGGGGGGATAAGTGCCGGGGAGGGGGGGGTTGAGTGCCGGGTAGGGCAGAGTGAGTACCGGGGATGGGGGGTGAGTGCCGGGTATGGGAGGATGAGTGCCGGGTAGGGGGGATGAGTGCCGGGGAGGGGGGGATGAGTGCCGGGGAGGGATGGATGAGTGCCGGGTAGGGGGGGTAAGTGCAAGGGACGGGGGGGTGAGTGCCGGGTACGGGAGGATGAGTGCCGGGTACGGGGGGAAGAGTGCCGGGTACGGGGGGAAGAGTGCCGGGTACGGGAGGATGAGTGCCGGGTACGGGGGGAAGAGTGCCAGGTATGGGGGGAAGAGTGCCGGGTACGGGAGGATGAGTGCCGGGTACGGGAGGATGAGTGCCGGGTACGGGGGGAAGAGTGCCGGGTACGGGAGGATGAGTGCCGGGTAGGGGGGATGAGTGCCGGGTAGGGGGGGATGAGTGCTGGGTAGGGGGGGATGAGTGCCGGGTAGGGGGGGATGAGTGCCGGGTATGGGAGGATGAGTGCCGTGTAGGGGGGGTTGAGTGCCAGCGAGGGGGAGGGGGGGGGATGAATGCCGGGTACGGGGGGGTGAGTGCCGGGTAAGGGGGGTGAGTGCCGGGTAAGGGGAGATGAGTGCCGGGTACGGGAGGATGAGTGCCGGATACGGGAGGATGAGTGCCAGGTAGGGGGGGTGAGTGCCGGGTACGGGGGATGAGTGCCGAGTACGGGGGGGGGGTGAGTGCCGGGTACGGGGGCGGGGGGTGTGAGTGCCGAGTACGGGGGATGAGTGCCGGGGACGGGAAGATGAGTGCCGGGTGCGGGGGGGGGGGGGGTGATTGCCCGGCAGGGGGGATGAGTGCCGGGCAGGGGGGGTGAGTGCCAGGCAGGGGGGATAAGTGCCGGGCAGGAGGGGTTGAGTGCTGGGTAGGGGGGGTTGAGTGCCGGGTAGGGGGGTTGAGTGCCGGGTAGGGGGGGTTGAGTGCCGGGTAGGGGGGTTGAGTGCCGGGCAGGAGGGGTTGAGTGCCGGGTAGGGGGGGTTGAGTGCCGGGTAGGGGGGGTTGAGTGCCGGGTAGGGGAGGGTGAGTGCCGGGTAGGGGGGGGTGAGTGCCGGGGACGGGGGGGGGTGAGTGACGGGTACGGGGGCGGGGGGGGTGAGTGCCGAGTACGGGGGATGAGTGCCGGGGACGGGAAGATGAGTGCCGGGTGCGGGGGGGGGGGGGGGGGTGATTGCCCGGCAGGGGGGATGAGTGCCGGGCAGGGGGGGTGAGTGCCAGGCAGGGGGGATAAGTGCCGGGCAGGAGGGGTTGAGTGCTGGGTAGGGGGGTTGAGTGCCGGGTAGGGGGGTTGAGTGCCGGGTAGGGGGGGTTGAGTGCCGGGTAGGGGGGTTGAGTGCCGGGCAGGAGGGGTTGAGTGCCGGGTAGGGGGGGTTGAGTGCCGGGTAGGGGGGGTTGAGTGCCGGGTAGGGGAGGGTGAGTGCCGGGTAGGGGGGGGTGAGTGCCGGGGACGGGGGGGGGGGTGAGTGACGGGTACGGGAGGATGAGTACCGGGGAGGGGGGGATGAGTGCCGGGTATGGGGGGATGAGTGCCGGGGAGGAGGGGTTGAGTGCCGGGTATGGGGGGATGAGTGCCGGGGAGGAGGGGTTGAGTGCAGGGTAGGGGGGTTGAGTGCCGGGCAGGAGGGGTTGAGTGCCGGGTAGGGGGGGTTGAGTGTCGGGTAGGGGGGGTTGAGTGCCGGGTAGGGGGGGTGAGTGCCGGGTGGGGGGGGGTGAGTGCCGGGCAGGGGGGGATGAGTGCCGGGTAGGGGGGGGGTGAGTGCCGGGGGGGGGGGGTGAGTGCCGGGTACGGGGGGATGAGTGCCGGGGAGGGGGGGATGAGTGCCGGGTACGGGAGGATGAGTGCCGGGTACGAGGGGGTGAGTGCCGGGTCGGGGGGGGTAAGTGCCGTGTAGGTGCGGTGTGTGCCATGGACGGGGGAGAGGGGGGGTTGAATGCCGGGGATGGGGGTTGAGTGCCGGGTATGGGGGGATGAGTGCAGGGTCGGGGGTGGTGAGTGCCGGGTATGGGGGGATGAGTGCAGGGTCGGGGGGGGAGTGAGTGCCGGGAAGGGGGGGATGAATGCCGGGGAGGGGGGGATGAATGCCGGGTTGGGGGGGTGAGTGCCGTGTAGGTGGGGTGTGTGCCAGGGAAGGGGGAGGGTTGAGTGCCGGGTATGGGGGGGATGAGTGCCGGGAAGGGGGGGGTGAGTGCCGAGGATGGGGGGATGGGTGCCGGGTCGTGGGTGGTGAGTGCCGGGTAGGGGGGGATGAGTGCCTGGTACGGGGGAGGTGAGTGCCGGGAAGGGGGGGATGAATGCCGGGGAGGGGGGGGATGAATGCCGGGTATGAGGGGATGAGTGCCGGGTCAGGGGGGATGAGTGCCGGGTAGGGGGGGATGAGTGCCGGGTAGGGGGGGAGTGAGTGCCAGGTAGGGGGGATGAGTGCCGGGTACGGGGGGATGAGTGCCGGGTCTGGGGGGTGAGTGCCGTGTAGGTGGGGTGTGTGCCGGTGTTGGGGAGGGTGAGTGCCGGGGAGGGGGGGTTGAGTGCCGGGTACGGGGGTGGTGGTGAGTGCCGGGGAGGGGGGGATAAGTGCCGGGGAGGGGGGGGTTGAGTGCCGGGTAGGGCAGAGTGAGTACCGGGGATGGGGGGTGAGTGCCGGGTATGGGAGGATGAGTGCCGGGTAGGGGGGATGAGTGCCGGGGAGGGGGGGATGAGTGCCGGGGAGGGATGGATGAGTGCCGGGTAGGGGGGGTAAGTGCAAGGGACGGGGGGGTGAGTGCCGTGTACGGGAGGATGAATGCCAGGTGGGGGGGGTGAGTGCCGGGGACGAGTGCATGAGTGCCGGTGAGGGGGACGGGCGGATGAGTGCCGGGGACGGGGGGTGCGAGGGCAAGGGAGTTTGTCTGCCTGGCTAGGTGCCATCCTCCAACAGTCGCGCCCATGCAGCCCATGCCACCTGGCTGGGGGGAGGGGGGTATGGGCAATCATGACATGTTGCCGTTTCCCCCCACCCCCGCAGGCCGTCATGTTTTCTGATCAGCCAGCGATGTTGGCCGCCATGGCGGCAGCCACTATTCTCCATGTTGCCCTGGAGGAGGAAGAGGAGGAGGAGGAGCATGCCAGAGAGGCAGAGCAGGCTGCCGCAGAGGAGCATGCCGCAGAGGGGCAGGCGGCAGCCGCCCAGGCTGGAGGGACACCCGCCCGACAGGACGAGGAGGAGGAGCAGGGGGAGCACGTAGTGGAGGAGGAACACGAGGTGGGGGAGGAGGACCTCGCGGCGCCACAGTGAGTGGCCTCTCATCAGCTGGGCCCCCTCCAGTCCTCTCATGCTCCCTATTGTTGTGTGCGCGCTTCTCCTGTGGGGGGCGAGTGTGTGGCAGGGGTAAAGGGCAACAGTGTTAGACAGGTATATGAATGCACGCCATCGGTTGCGTGTATAGTGCAGAGGTTAGGGTTAGGGCTCGTTTCACCTGGGGGTGTGCCGCACATCGGGCAGGGAGGGGGGGGGGGGGGGGGACTCACCCTGGCTGCTCTGACGAGGTCGTTCACCTTCTTGTGGCACTGGGTGCCTGTCCGTGGTGTCAGAGCCACAGCGCCGACGGCCTCTGCCACCTCCCTCCACAGACGCCGGCTGAGGCGTGGAGCGACCCTGCGGCCGTGTCCGGGGTACAGGGACTCCCTCTTCTCCTCCACTGCGTCCAGGAGTGCCTCAATGTCGCGGTCCTGGAACCTCGGGGCTGCGCGGCGGGCGGCCATCCTGTCGGGTCTTCAGGGGCGGGGGGGGCGTCTTTTGAGCTGTCACCGTCCACGGTGGGTGACGCCATCGCGAATGGCGTCACGCCGCTCCTAGCCCATTCGGGGCCGGAGAATTTCCGTTGTTTGAGGGGGGCCCGACGCCGAAGTGATCCGCGCCGTTTTTGGCGCCGGGTCCCGGACATCGCGCCAGTTTTTGGAGAATCCCGCCTGGTGTCCTTATATGCCGATGACTTGTTATACGTGTCGGAACCGAGTTTGTCAATCGGGGGAATATTGGAGCTGCTTTGGGTGTTTGGGTATTTCTCGGGGCACAAATTAAATCTAGACACGAGTGTGTATTTTGTGGTGTCTCGGCCAGGGGTGGGGGCTGCCATTCCATAGGGCAGGGACTCACTTTAGATACCTGGAGTGCAGGTTGCTCGGGATTGTGGGGGGGGCAGGTGGGGGCTGTGTAGGTACAACATTTCTAGTTCGGTGCGGAGAGTGAAAGCTGATCTGGCAGGGTGGGATGGGCTTCCTCTGTCACTGGCGGGTCGGGTACAGGCGGTTAAAATGAACGTGTTGCCGCAATTTCTGTTTATTTTCCAATGCCTACCGATTTTCCTGCCAAAGGCATTTTTTAGAGAGATTGAAGGAATGATTATCTCGTTCATTTGGGGAGAGAAGGTGGCCAGAGTTAAAAGGTGCTGCTACAGAAGGGAAGGCAGGCAAGGGGTTTGGGTCTTCCGAACATGATGTATTATTACTGGTGGCGAATGTGGAAAAGGTGTGGAGCTGGGTCAGACGGGTTGATTGCCGGTGGGTCAGAATGGAGGAGAGTTTATATAGAGCATCGGGATTAAAAGCACGAACAACAGCGCCGCTCCCGATAGCTCCGGGGAAATACTCAGGGACTCCGGTAATAATAGCTTCATTGAAAACTTGGAGGCAGTTTCGCCAACACTTTGGATTGGGGCAGGGTCAAGGGAAATGCCGATTTAGAGGAACCATAGATTTGAGCAAGGGAAGTGGGACGGAAATATTCGGAGATGGGAGGAGAAGAGGATTAAGACACCAAAAGATTTGTTTCTTGGGGGTCGGTTTGCAGGATTGAAGGAGCTGGGAGTGAAGTATGGGCTGGAGCAGGGGGAAATGTTTAGATACATGCAGGTTTGAGATTTTGCCAGAAAGGAGCTACAGAGCTTTCCGGTGGAGCCGGTCTCCACATTGCTGGAGGAGGTGCTGACGACGGGGGGGACTGGAGAAGGGGGTAGTGTCGGGAGTGTATGGGGCTATTTTGGAAGAGGAGAAGGCACCACTGGTAAGGATCAAAGCAAAGTGGGAGGAAGAGTTGGGAAAGGGTATGGAGGAGGTGTTCTGGTGTGAGGTGCTCCAGAGAGTGAACAACTCCACCTCGTGCGCGAGGTTGGGGCTGATACAGCTGAAGGTGGTATATAGAGCACACCGCAGAAGGGCGAGGATGAGCCAGCTCTTTGATGGGGTAGAAGATGTGTGTGAAGGCTGCGGGGGGTGGGGGGAGTGGGCCCGCGAATCACGTTCATGTTTTGGTCCTGTCCAAAGCTGGAGGATTACTGGAAGGAGGTTTTTAGGGTAATCTCTAAAGTGGTGCACGTGAAACTCGACCCGGGCCCTCGGGAGGCCATATTCGGGGTGTCGGACCAGCCAAGGTTGGAAACGGGTGCAGAGGCAGATGTTGTAGCCTTCGCCTCGTTGATCGCCCAAAGGTGCTTCCTGTTAGGATGGAGAACAACCTCTCCACGCTGTGCCCTGGCGTGGCGGGGGGGACCTGATGGAATTCTTAACTCTTGAGAAAGTTAAGTTTGAACTGAGGGGAAGGATGGAGAGGGTCTACAATTCTTGGGCGTTATTCAGCTGGTTATTGGGCACACTGGGCTAAATCGCTGGCTTTTAAAGCAGGCCAGCAGCACAGTTCAATTCCCGTACCAGCCTCCCCGAACAGACGCCGGAATGTGGCGACTAGGGGCTTTTCACAGTAACTTCATTTGAAGCCTACTTGTGACAATAAGCGATTTTCATTTTCATTTCATTTCATTTTTTCATTTCATTATGCACTTTCAAGAATTGTATAACATCGAACATTAGGAGGTGGGTTGGGAGGTTTGGGGGGAGGGGGACAGTATGTGTTAATGGTGACGATGGGTGAATCCCGATTCCTTTGTGTTATTTGTTTATGTTAACATGCGGGCAGTTGTTTGGGGGTTGGTGGGAGGATGGGGTTGCTGTTGTTGACATGAGGACTGACATGGTATTCATTACTGCTTAATGGGTGGGTGTAAATTTGAGAGAAAATGTGAAAAAGGGGAGAATAAAAATATTTTTTTAAAAAGCAAATTACTGCGGATGCGGGAATCTGAAACAAAGGCGACGGGATTCTCCGTTCCTGAGACCAACTGTGGGATTCTCCATTGGCGGGATCCTCTGTTTCGCTGGCAACGCATCCACGCACACATGTTTCCCAATGCGTAGGGGTGGCCATAATGGGAACCCCACTGGCCGGCTGCGTGAGTGGAGAATCTCGCTGCCGGCAGGGGCGCGTCACTTTGGAAAATGGTTTGCCGGACGGAGAATCCCGTGTTGACGCTGGGGCAGGATTCGCAGACTTGCATGACATCAAAACTGGCGGCGCACCTGGACCGATTCAGCAACCCTTGAGGGGGGCGAGCACTGGCGCCATGTGCAACACAAGAGATTCCAATGAGAAACGGTGCAGGATTTGTGATTGACCTCAGAAGGCTGAAAAGCTGCAGCCGGGTATACACACTTCACTCCCCACACACACTCATTCCAGCCAACAAGGTGGCATTGGTTGCGCTGGAGAGTACCTATCCTACTAACCAGTCGCTGGGGCCAGGAGTCACCTAGTGGGGTGGCCTGGGGAGACACCCATACGACCTGCGGTTTTAGGTTCACAGTGGGCAGTCAGTGGCATGCGCAGCATCATGACTGCCTTGCAGACTGCAGCAATGGTGTTCCGTGCCCATCCATCCTGACCCCACAGCTCACCACCTGGCCACTCCCCGCTACTCCCCTAGGCCCTGGCAGAGGACCTTGTGGTGATGTGCATCAATGTAAATACATGTAGGCTAGCTAGACACTAGGGGGAGCACCAGAAACATCGGACACACACACTCAACCAATAGATCAGTTAGATAGGACATGGCCAATGGACATTCACGATACACACAGAGGTGACACCACCACAGGAGGGCATTACGCCAACCCATATATAAAGGACACCACACCCGTGATCTGCCTCTTTCCAGTATTTTTATTGGTAGAGGGATTGAGTTTCGGAGCCATGAGGTCATGTTGCAGCTGTACAAAACTCTGGTGCGGCCGCATTTGGAGTATTGCGTGCAATTCTGATCGCCGCATTATAGGAAGTATGTGGAAGCATTGGAAAGGGTGCAGAGGAGATTTACCAGAATTTTGCCTGGTATGGAGGAAAGATCTTTTGAGGAAAGGCTGAGGGACTTGAGGCTGTTTTCGTTAGAGAGAAGAAGGATAAGAGGTGACTTAATTGAGGCATACAAGACGATCAGAGGATTGGATAGGGTGGACAGTAAGAGCCTTTTTCCTCGGATGGTGATGTCTAGCACGAGGGGACATACCTTTAAATTGAGGGGAGATAGATATAAGACAGATGTCAGAGGTAGGTTCTGTACTCAGAGAGTAGTAAGGGCGTGGAATGCCCTGCCTGCAACAGTAGTGGACTCGCCAACACAAGGACATTCAAATGGTCATTGGATAGACATATGGACAATAAGGGAATAGTGTAGATGCGCTTTAGAGTGGTTTCACAGGTCGGTGCAACATCGAGGGCCGAAGGGCCTGTACTGCGCTGTAATGTCCTATGTTTATGTTCTATGTTCTAGTGGAGACAGTCAGTGAGTAGAGACACAGGGTTGATTCAATATTACACCTACCACGTGGATTGCAGCAACTGGTTAGTCAGTCTGGGTAGCTATAGTAGGATTAGCAGTAGTGTCGAACCCGAGTAATAGAAGTGTAAATAGTTTAATAAACGTGTTGAAGTTATCTCCATGTCTGAACCTTCCTTTGTCAAGTGCACCACAAGGAAGTCGCTTATGTTACACCTACAACATAACAAATCAGACCTGGCCAGTGGCCAAACTATGGCAATGTTGGACAGTTTCCATACCCCCTCAATCTCCCTCAGCAGCCACGGCACCTGTTTCATGATTTTTCAAAGCACACGTGAACCTCGCTGTCGGGAATTCGCCCCGGTGGAGGCGGAGAATCACGCAGGCCACGGAGAACACCGGGTCAGGCCCGCTAATGATATGCCAAGGGAGTTTAGCGCACGTGTGGAGTGGAACGCATTGAAGCTACTTTTGAAACACCAGAGAATTGCGATTTGGCATGAAACGGGCGCCCACCACAATTTCGGCATCAAACCCGATTCTCCTCCCAATCACATTTCCCAATTCCGACATCAGCCGACTGAGAATCCCACCCAGGAGCTTTGACAAAGGGTCATCCAGACCCGAAACATCATCTCCCTTTCCTCTCCAGAGATGTTGTCAGAACTGCTGAGATTATCCAGTATTTTCTGGCTTTGGTATAAATTGAGGTAGCCAGTGCCAATAAATGGGACTGCCTTCCACATGCAAAGTAAATTTTGAAAATAAACTTACTGAATAAGGAACTGAGAGAGGGCAGGACTGCTACTTAAAACTCAACAGAATTCATGTCAGGGTGATTCTATTGTAGATCCGTTGGGAGCACCAGTCTCAACTGCCCTTCCTTGTCATCCCTTCCTCCCAGAGGCACAATTATTTACTTCTGTATTCCACAGCAAAACAATATTTGGATCCCAAAGGTGGAATAGATATTTGCATAAATATTAATGATATAATTGGGGTGTAGCTTTGTCTAGTTATTTCATTCTTCAATTAGCTGGTCTACATTCTGTCTGATTTCACGAAAAACTCAAGAGCATAATAAGCTAAGTAAAAGTTGCCACGACATGAATTTTTTATGAGATTTAAAAAAAGATTTGAGTGGTTTTGCTATTTTCAGCTCTTTACTCAATATCCCTCAGCCAAGGGGAATGGACCAAAGATGTGTGATTGACAGCTCAAATTAACAACTGTCATCCAAATGATGTATGCTGCACAATATAAAACATTTCATTCCATATTGTACCCCAAGCAGTAATTCAAAAAAATGTATTCATGCTTCATTTTCATGATGTGTCTTTTTCAGTGGGAGATATGTTGAAGCTCATTTTATCAATTCTCTAACTCATGCTATTTACCTTAATGTTTTGAACCAGCAAAATATTTCCTTCCATTTGTGTTATTACAGTGAACTTCTGCTATATTGGGTGGCACGGTAGCACAGTGGTTATCACTGTTGCTTCACAGCGCCAGGGTCCCAGGTTCAATTCCTGGCTTGGGTCACTGCCTGTGCGGAGTCTGCACATTCCCATGTGTCTGTGTGGGTTTCCTCCGCATAATATTTATTAGTGTCACAAGTAGGCTTACATTAGCACTGCAATGAAGGTACTGCAAAAATCCCTTCTGGCACCTGTTCTGGTACACTGAGGGAGAATTCAGAATGTCCAATTCACCTAACAAGCACATCTGTCGGTACTGTTGGGAGGAAACCGGAGCACCCGGTGGAAACCCACGCAGACATGGGGAGAATGTGCAGACTCCACACAGACAGTGACCCAAGCCGGAAATCGAACTCCCTCGCGCTAGGAAGCAGCAGTGTTAACCACAGTCCTACCGTGCCACCCTTATCACACCAGGAAATATTTTGATGGTTCGATATTGTCACTGGACTAGTAATCCAGGTACCCAGGGTAATGGGTCCCAAGTTCGAATCCCACCATGACATTTGGTGAAATTTGAATTCAATAAAAATCTGGAATTACAAGTCTAATGATGACCATGAAACCATTGCCAATTATAGAATCATAGAGAATCATAGAATCTACAGTGCAGAAGGAGGCCATTCGGCCCATCGGGTCTGCACCGACCCTTCAAAAGAGCACCCTACCTAAACCCACACCTCCACCCTATCCTCGTAACCCAGTAACCCCACCCAACCTTTTTGGACACTAAGGGCAATTTACCATGGCCAATCCACCTAACCTGCACATTTTTGGACTGTGGGAGGAAACCGGAGCACCCGGAGGAAACCCACACAGACACGGGAGAAAGTGCAAACTCCACACAGACAGTGACCCAAGCCGGGACTCGAACCTGGGACCCTGGAGCTGTGAAGCAACTGTGCTAACCACTGTGCTACTGTGCCCACCACTCCCTGGCACACTGCCCCTGTCAATTATTGTAAAAACACATCTGGTTCAGGGAAAGAAATCTTCTGTCCTTCCCCGGTCTGGCCAACTCATGACTCCAAACCAAACAGCTGTTGAATCTTAACTGCCCTCCACTGAAATGGTTTAGCAAGCCACTCAGTTCAAGGACAATTAGGGATGGGCAGCAAATGCTGGTCCAGCCAGCAACGCCCTCAGCCCAAGAACAAATTTAAAAAAGACTAATTTACTGGGCTTTCAAGTCCCTTACGTTTTACCAGGAAATCCTGGGTAATATTGGCCTAGTGTCGAAATTGAGGCCTCAAATGAATGTGGGCGGAATAGCCAGGCTCAGAGTGGCGGGAGGGCGTGAGGGGGATTGGTGGGGGCACTGTGGTTGCTGGGAGTCACAGAGGTTGTTGGACGAAAGGAGAGGCATAGCTCTCAGCATGTCTCTCCCGCCTCGATGTCGGATCCCTTGAATGGGCATTGAACAACGCTCCTCTTCATCCCTCCCGCCAACCCTGGGAGCCTGCGAGCAAAATCAACCGGGAATGTTTCTTGCATTTCCTGCGTGGTGACTGCCTCCTGTGCTTTAAATATCAATGGCAGTGAATGAGGACCTTACGTGGGTTTAATTGTTGCCATAAGGTGGCAGGGTGGCACACTGGTTAGCACTGCTACCTCACAGTGTAATGGACTGTTGCTCTGTTTATTGCTATAAATATGGCGGTTAATATGGTCGCCTTCCTTAATCCTAATTATGTTTCTACTTTCAGAGTCGCCAGGTATCTCTCGATACCGCCACAAGGTTCAACCCGAATACCGATCAAAGAGCCAATACACCAGTTAGTCAGTTCAAAGTCAATACTATTTATTGACACACACAGTAAGATATACTCATCCACAACAGTACTACAAACTAAACTATCTCTAAGGCTAATGCCTATGCTTAACTTCGGGTGCCCACTTAGTCAGAGGAACAATGGCCGTTGTTCGGATCTGAGGCTGTTGGGTTCGAAGAGAAACAGGAGAACAACTAAGGTCGTCCGTCTGATAGCGAGCGTTGACCTTGAACTTACTTACTTCTGGTGATGCTGGTGGATGGTTCTCTCCGCCTGAGAGCCAAATCCAAGAGAGCGAATCTCTCGTGGGAGTTCCTTCTTATACTTGGAGGGGCTTTGCACGCTTTTAGGTGGGCCTTAAACTTGGTCCCAATTAATTGGGCCGCTTCTCGATCATTGTTATCGATCTTAACCAATAAAGGGGTGGGTGCCCTGATGGCTGGGTGTGTCCTAGGTGGCCGTTGACCTTGCTTTGTTTGTGTCTTTCGGTTGGGATACTGGCGCTGGGATGTCTGCGACAGTATCAACTACCTGAGCGTTAGTCCTTTGTTCCTCAGAGATGTGCCATCAATATGCTAATCGACCCTGAGTTTCGATTCGGTCTGATAACTGCTTCCTAAATATACATTCAGGCACTGTGCCTGTTTGTTGTCTAGCATTGTCCACATTTCCCTACATTGATTGTGAGCATCCATTTTTTATTCTGGAAGTGGCCATCCCAGATGGCTACACACCCTCCTTGTGATCCTCAATGCGAAGCGTGAAGGATCAAATTACTGCATCTTCTTTGTTCTCTGCCTAAGTCGAGCACCCACAATCAAGGACAGGCTCTACTCTGCTCTGTCCTATGGATTGGAACTTTACCTAAATTGTTTCACATACACACATTATTATAAAATTCTACGGGGCGCTATGACATTCAGACATGCATTACAATTAAAACATGGGAACCTCTAACTATTCTTCTCTAAACTATCCTTAGTCAATTACAAGAATTTACAACAGTATAAACTATACAACAGCAGCAATACATGTCTCTGTAGCTTGGCACAGAGTTTTACATCTTTTTATCAGAACAAACAAACAAAAAAAGTCGATGCACTTTAATTCACTTAAAGAGAGTGGGGGTTTGCTGAAGTCCGAAAGTAGGAGGTCTGAATGTATATATCGGAGTGCGGGAGGCTTTCCTTCGCCATTTCCTAAGTCTCAGTGTCTGAATGACACTGCAGAGTGTTGCAATGACTAACAGTGCTTCTACAATGTAGGACAAGGAATACCAGGTGATAAACTTGTCACACCAGGTTGGTGTATCAGTTGCTGTCTCTGGGTGTGGTGTGTGGCAGGGATGGGAAACATTCACAGCCTGTGGGGTAGAGGTCAGGGGGGTCGCATCTGCGCGCAACTGTAGGGATCCCGCGAAGATCAAAATGTAGACCATGATGTCTGTCTTCATGTTCTCTTCTTCCTTCCGTGGTCTTAACTGTGGCTTCTGTGGTTCTGGATTTCTGTGGACACAAGCATAATACCTATTATTATCTTGCTTAAGATCTCGTATGTCTGTCTGTCTGTCCTTTTGTGGTAGTATGTATTGGGGGTCATGTGGGACTGGAAGCCCTAATGTCATTGGCTGACAGATCCCGGGTCCTGGTTGGCCGTTGACCTCAAGCTCCGCCCTGAAGGCGGAGTATAAGAAGCCGGATTCTTCCCCCGCAGGCCAGTTTACTATCGAGCTGTGGGGGAACAGACACGCTTAATAAAGCCTCATCGACTTCACTCCATTCGTCTCACGGAGTCTTTGTGCGCTACAATTTATTAAGCATGCCTAAAAAAAAAGGACTATGGAGCTCAGGATCATTCCGGAATGCCTGAGGATCAGCCCCCACGGAGTGAACGTGGCAGCAGCCTTCAAGCACTGGCAGACTTGCTTCGAGGCCTACCTCAGAACGACCAGCGGCCGAGTCTCAGAAGACCAAAAACTGCAGGTCCTGCACTCGAGGGTGAGCATGGAGATTTTCTCCCTCATCGAAGACTCGGACGATTTCCAGACGGCGTTCGCAGCACTGAAAAGTCTCTACGTTCGCCCTGTTAACCAAATCTACGCTCGCTACCAGCTCGCGACGAGACGGCAAGCTCCCGGAGAATCGATGGACGAGTTCTACGCCGCGCTGCTGATTTGGGACGAGCCTGCAGCTGACCGTCAGTGAATGCAAACGAACACACGGACATGTTAATGCGCGATGCTTTTGTGGCAGGTGTGCAATCCTCCCAAATCCGCCAAAGACTTCTAGAAAAAGAGTCGCTAGGACTCTCAGAGGCACGGGCCCTAGCAGCCTCCCTAGACGTGGCCGCGCGTAATACCCGCGCCTACGGCCCCGACCGCGCGGCAGCCCATTGGGCCCCGTACGTACCCGTCGCGGCAAACCCCCTACCGCCCACCCCCCGGACACCCCACAGGCTTGCGCGGTCCAAACGCCGAGTCGCACCGGGGCGCCCGCTGTTATTTCTGCGGCCAGGCGAAACACCCCCGACAGCGCTGCCCGGCCCGCGCAGCTATCTGCAAAAGCTGCGGGAAAAAGGGCCATTATGCGGTTGTGTGCCGGTCCCGCGAGGTCGCCGCCGTCCCGGGAGCACAGGGAGCCCTGCAAGCAGTTTACGCGCCCCAACCCCCCCAGCATGCCATGTACGACCCGCAGGCGCAGCCGCTCTGGGTCCCGACCACCGCGGTCCCGGGAGAACTGGGAGCCCTGCACGCCGCCTACGCTCCCCAACCCCCCTCCCCGCAGCCCATGTATGACCCGCCGCCGGCGCTACCGCTTTGGGTCCCGGCCAACACTCTCCACGGAGAGGAGGGAGTTTTCTGGGTCCCTAACGCCACCCTAACCCCCACCCCGCGCCCCACGCCTGACCCGCCGGCGCCACCTACTTGGGCCCCGACCACCGCTGTCCCCGGTGAGGGAGCTCCGCGCGGTCCTAGCGCTCGCGGTCCTAGCGCTCGCGGTCCTAGCGCTCCCCAGCCCCCCCAGCACACCATGTGCGACCCGCAGACGCCGCCATTTTGGGTCCCGGCCACCACGAGGGGAGGAGGGGCGCCGATGTGCGATGAGCTAGGGTTGTATAGGGATAGCATGACCTGCTGCTCGACTACAAATTCTGTGGCGTGTACTGTCTTGTCAAAGCAAACCTTAGTTTGCTTATTTCGTGTCCCAAGCTTAACAGCTGCGGCGAGCTGGGCTGCTTTTACATTCTCAACAATCTGCTGAACTGCTTTCTCATGGGGGAGGGCGGTGTCTGTGTGGCTGGCCAAATTGAGTCCTAACAAATATTCTGTCCCCTTCATGGGTCGTCCGGTCATGAGGGTGTGGGGGTGTATCCTGTCAACATGGATACCGTGTTCCTTATGAACATTAGTGCAAAGGGGAGAACTGTGTCCCAGGTACTATTGTGCTGTTGCACCATTTTCCTTAGGGTTGCTTTGACAGTCCTATTCATTCTCTCGACTATTCCGCTTGATTGGGGGTGGAATACAATGTGGAATTTTTGTTTGATTCCGAAAATTGTGAGGACGTTTTTCATCACTCGTCCTGTAAAATGCGAACCTTGGTCGGAATCTTTGCCGCGGGGAAGACCCCATCTTGTAAAGGTGTGCTGAGTGAGAATCTTGGCTGTCGCTTTAGCCGTGTTCATTCTGGATGGAAAAGCTTCCACCCATTTTGTGAAGGTGTCGATGACCACCAACACATACTTAAAACCATTCTTGCAGAGGGTAGGGGTCCTATATAATCAAGCTGCAAATTCATCCAGGGCTGAGGGTAAGGGTTTTCCATCTGCGGAAATGAAACCTCTAGATTCTCACAGGGGTGGGAATTCTGTTAAACTATTACAGACATATAGACTATCGGAATATATGTTGGTTGGGGTCTGGAACGAGTCGGGGTGCTCAACAATATACGCTACGGCTGCTAGTTCTGCTGCCTGTGAGCCTAAATGTCCGGGCAATTTCAAGGATATCACCTCTAACGCGCGTCCCTGCGCGTCCTCTACATATATACCACAACCGGTAATTCTTTTACCGTTCAAAACTGTGGAGGAGCCATCCACATAAATCTTTTGGGGTGCGCCTATGTCTGTGGGCTGGGGTCTCTGGGGTGTAGTACCTGGTTTCGGGGGAGCTGACTTTGGTACAAAGTTGTGCCTGGTGGTGATTATCTCACACTCATGTGGGGTGACGGCATAGTGTAAATTGTCTGCGAGGAAAGTGTGTGCTTTTTTCCTCTTTACTGTAATGTCGCATCCCTGTAAGAGAAGGGACCATCGGGCAGCGCAAATTTGGCTGACTGTGCCTTCCTTTAGTCAACCATCCAGGAGAAGTTGTGTTGGGGTGTGCTCAGTTAAAATGGTGATGGGGTTGAGTCCTGTTATGTAGGCAAAGTATTGAACTGCCTAAAAAACTGCGGGCAGGCAGAAAATCCTTTCCCAACTGGAAGGAAAACACGTGAGGCGTATGCTACGGGGCCTAAACGAACGTGTCTTTCTTGGAGGAGCATGGCCGAAAGGGTTTGGTCGGTGGTTGCAACTTCAATTGCGTATGGCAAGAGTGGATCTGGGACCTGTAATGTGGGAGCTGTGCCGCGGGCTCGTTTTAATGCATCCACGGCATCCGTGTGCTGTGGAAGCCATTCCCATGGTGCTTGCTTCTTTAAGAGTTCGGAGAGGGGCACTGCCTTTGTGGCAAAACCGTCGACGTGATTCCGACAGTAGCCAACCAGTCCTAGAAATGACCGGAGGGCGGTGACAGGGGCAGGGGCAGGGGTAATTTGACATTGGAGTCGATGCATTTCTGCTCGATCTCGCGTTTGCCATGGGTGATCACTGTTCTTAAATAAAGTACTTTTTCTTGTAGAATCTGGGCCTTTTTGGGGTTCACTTTACATCCAATTTGTTGAAGGAGTCCTCATAGTTTGGCGAGAAGTGAAATGTGCTCTCCCTTAGTGTCTGTCTGTAGTAGCAGATCATCTACATACTGGACAAGGCAATCGGGTCGGGAAAATTTGGATAAACCATTTGCCAGCTGTCAGTGGAAAATGGAGGGGGAGTTGTGGAAGCCTTGTGGAAGGCACGTCCATGTGTATTGCTGTCCCTGGAAGGTGAAAGCAAATTTATATTGGCATGCTTTATCCAATGGAATGGACCAAAAGCCATTGCTAATATCCAAAACCGAATTTCTTTTTGACTGGAGTCCCTGTTTTAACATTGTCTCGGGACTCGTGGCTACAGTGGGGGAGTGGGGGCTGCTACTGCGGTTACTTTGTTTAGTTCCCGATGATCGATGGTCAGTCGCCATGATCCATTGGGTTTCCTGATGGGTCAAATTGGGGCATTATTCGTTGAGGCTACTGAACGGAGTACGCCTTGGTCAAGCAGACTCTGGATAGCCTTTGAGATTTCTCCCTCTGCTTCTTGGGGAAAACTGTACTGCTTTTGGGGTTTGGGGTCGGGACCTGTAATGTTCACTAACCTGCGATCTTGCCACAGTTGTGCTTGTGCTGGGCAAAAGCTGCTTTGTGTCGCTGCAAAACGTCTCTAACCTCTCTGTCCTGACTAATGGATCGAGGGTTGAACCAGAAGTCTCCCACTGCGCTAATTCTGTTTTTGTAGTCTCCAACTGTGAGCCTGGCTCGGACTCATGCTGCCTTTGCCATTCTCCACAAACATTTGTTTACGGAGTCGAATGATAGATTGTGGGAGCTCATAAAATCTATACCTAAAATGTGTTCGGCTGTCTGGGGTAGATTGACTAGAACTACGGGGTGTTTAGTTTTAATGTTCCCTATCTGAATCGCTACAGGGGCTGTGATGTGTCCCTGCTGCAAATGCCCTGTAAAACCGCTGGGAGTAATGGCGTCTGTGGTGGGCCATGTGTCTCGCTGAAACATTGTGGAGGAGTTTAGCGTGGACTGGACCCTCCAGTGTCCCAAAGAAATTCTACGGGGTGTCCCCGGCCTGTGCCTGCCACTACCGGTCTACCGGACTTGTCCCAAAGGGCGTTGCAGACCCAAGTTGGGGAGTCCGAACACCGTCAATCGGTGCCGTTCATATCTGCGTTCTCGGAACGGGCGCTAACACTATGAATTGGCTTGGCCCTATTCTTATTCAATGTGCCTGCCTGCTGGTTGTGCTGCTGCTTCTGGGGCGCATTGCACTCTCGTGCGTAGTGTCCTAATTGTCCGCAATTGTAACATTCTTGAGATTTAGGTTGCTGTGGGCTGTTTCTTCCCTCATTTACCCATGCGGGATTCTGATGTGTCCTAACTGGATGCATGTTAGCATCTGCCTGCTCTTCCTCTGCTTTACCGTAAGCTGATTTTCCCTGAACGGACTGTTCCCAAGCTCGGGACAATCTCTTTAGTACTCATTTCTCATTGTGGGCCTCGTCTGAGGGGTCGTAATTTGCGCAAGCTCTCTGTTCTGCTTCTGTTGCGTGAGAGACTAGGATTCGAGTCCATTTGGCCATATTGTCTGGTGTCAAATGGGCGCGGGCTAACTCTCCAAATACCGCTATGAAATGAATCCACAGGCGTCCAGCAAACGCTGTGGGGTGCTCTGTCATTTTCTGCCTACATTTGTTTAGGCCTTCTACGGGGTCTCCCTCACTATTCTTATCTCTCTCTTCAATCTTTCTGCGGAGCATCCTCATGACTTTTGTTGGATCGCATCTAGGATCGCTGCCTGCATTTCTGGGAGGGTGCCTCCTCCTACATTTTGTGGGTGGGGAAGGGCTGCCACGACTGAGGGGGTCGAGGCTCAGAACTGTGAACTTCACTTGCTCTTTTTCATCCAGGTCGTACATGGTCGCCTGTTGTTTGACTCTTGCAAAATAATGGTGTGGGTCCGATGTGGGTAGGAACGGTGTTATCTTATCGCACGCATCCCTTAATTGAGTGACGGTTAATGGGGTGGTGTACAGAAAATTGGGGTCTCCGTCTGTTGTGGCCCTGCGCTGTGTGGTGACAGGGTTCATAGGATTGTGTTCTGCCTGTGCAGTTGGGGGTGGGGGTGCTTTCCTTTTCTGTGGTTTGTCCTGTGTACATGTTCCATGTACACAGCGGTGGGCAGTTTCTTTTAACTCCTGCCAATTAGGGCCATTTTCTTGGTCTAATTGGGGTCCAAGCATGTTCTGGAATCCATTTTGTACAGAAAGCACAGATTGCAGGTCTGCAATTTGCATTCGGCATTTAGCGTGGTTTACCGAGCTCTGCCTTTGTTCCGTCATGGAACTGTGGAGTGCTCGTAGGGCTGCTTTTAAATCGTTACATTGTTTCTGTAACTGCTCGACTTGGTGTTCTGTTTCCTCTCTTACCAACACCGCGCGTTGCGTGTCTTGGTAGGCCTGATCATATTGCGACTGAAAGCTGCTTAAATGGGCGAGACAAGACTGGTGTGCCCATTTGACATCAGCCATCTCCTTGTCCTCCGCCGCTAACTACTCTCTCAGTTCCTTGTTTACTTTCTCGTACTCACTCATGTCTCCTTCACTATTCTTATCTCTCTCTTCAATCTCTCTGCAGAGCGTCCCCATGACCTCCTCTCTGTCAGGTTCTCCCAGCAAGTATGCCCTATACTTCTGGGACCTATTTCATCGTTCGCACAAAATTCACCCCAAAGGGGCCATCCTTTCCCTTTGAGATATTTTCTAATTTCCTCTTCCCATACGGGACGCTGTCCTACTCTACTTGTCGCTGCGACCTCAAATTCCTGGGGGTTCATAAGGCGTTCCATTGCCTTCATTGCCATTTCTATCGCTATCTCTGGGTTTCTACTGAATTTGGAGCAGGGGGGAAAAAGTGGTGATGTAAACATGGGTACGACTTACGCTATTTTCCGGTCTACAAAACTCTCGACAGTTTTACGCAACAAAATCTCTCAGGTTTACCTTATATCCCTGTTAGTACGCATACAAATAACACACTTCCAAATATTGGAAGTTTGATCGGTATTGGTCTTACGTTTGTGGTTTTTCTTTTTCCAATTGGATTCTAATTCAAATTTGGGTTCTATCGGAGTGACAAAGCCACTTCTAGGTCGAGTCCCGTCAGATGTCGGCAGTAATGTTGCTCTGTTTTCTTGCTATAAATATGGCGGTTAATATGGTCACCTTCCTTAATCCTAATTATGTTTCTACTTTCAGAGTCGCCAGGTATCTCTCGATACCGCTACAAGGTTCAACCCGAATACCGATCACAGAGTCAATACACCAGTTAGTCAGTTCAAACTCAATACTATTTATTGACACACACAGTAAGATCTACTCATCCACAACAGTACTACAAACTAAACTCAAACGCTAACGCCTATACTTAACTTCGGGTGCCCACTTAGTCAGAGGAACAATGGCCGTTGTTCGGATCTGAGGCTGTTGGGTTCGAAGAGAAACAGGAGAACAGCTAAGGTCGTCCGTCTGGTAGCGAGCATTGACCTTGAACTTACTTACTTCTGGTGATGCTGGTGGATGGGTCTCTCTGCCTGAGAGCCAAATCCAAGAGAGCAAATCTCTCGTGGGGGATCCTTCTTATACTTGGAGGGGCTTTGCACGCTTTTAGGCGGGCCTTAAACTTGGTCCCAATTAATTGGGCCCCTTCTCGATCATTGTTATCGATCTTAACCAATAAAGGGGTGGGTGCCCTGATGGCTGGGCGTATCCTAGGTGGCCGTTGGCCTTGCTTTGCTTGTGTCTTTCGGTTGGGATACTGGTGCTGGGATGTCTGCGACAGTATCAACTACCTGAGCGTTAGTCCTTTGTTCCTCGGAGATGGGCCATCAATATGCTAATCGACCCAGAGTTTCGATTCCGTGTGGTAACTGCTTCCCAAATATACATTCAGGCACTGTGCCTGCTTGTTGTCTAGCATTGACCACATTTCCCTACACGCTTTGTGAGCATCCATTTTGTATTCTGGAAGTGGCCATCCCAGATGGCTACAGGACCCAGGTTTGATTCCGGTCTTGGGTGACTGTGTGCAGTTTGCACTTTCTCCCCCTATCTGAGTGGGTTTCCTCTGGGTGCTCCGGTTTCCTCCCACAGTCCTAAGATGTGGAAGTTCGGTAGATTGGCCATGCCAAATTGCCCCTTAGTGTCCAAAGATGTGTAGGTTAGATGGGGTTATGGGAAGAGGGGGGTGGAGTGGGCGTAGGTAGGCTACTCTTTCAGAGGGTCAGTGCAGACTCGCTGGGTCAAATGGCTTGATTGTGCACTGTAGGAATTCTATGGATCTATGGGATGGCTGCCCATGAGCCTTCCCCCCTTTGGCTTCATTGGGACAGGGGCATAAAGGCAGTGGGATTATTCATCCACCACCACCCTGCCCAATTGAATGTCCCCTTTCCCACCTCCAAACTCACCTCAGGGGAAGGCATTCAATTCCACCCAATAGGTCCCAGCCTAATAAACTTCAACATGGATTCAAATCATCAAAGATACCTATTAAAATAAATATCTTTCAAACATTTTCTCATTGCTATGATACATCTTTTTGCTAAACTAGATTTAAATTTCTTACTGAACAGGAGACAAGTCTAGGTGGCTTTTGCTTTTCAACTCAGGATTGTCTAAGTTCTATTTTTATACAGTTCAAGTCCACATCCAGGGAGAGCACTTTAAATCTCAACTGGTGCGAAAACAGGAACTAATCCTTCGGTATGATTTAAAACAGATCAGGGGCAAAATTCTCCAACCCCCCGCCGGGTCGGAGAATCGCCGGGAGCTGGCGTGAATCCCGCCCCCGCCGGTTGCCAAAGTCTCCGGCACCGGATATTCGGCGGGGGCGGGAATCACGCCGCGCCGGTTGGCGGGCCCCCCCGCTCGATTCTCCGGCCCATTTGGGCCGAAGTCCCACCGCTAAAATGCCTGTCCCGCCGGCATGAATTAAACCACCTACCTTACCGGTGGGACAAGGCGGCGCGGGCGGGCTCCGGGGTCCTGGGGGGGCCCCCACGGTGGCCTGGCCCGCGATCGGGGCCCACCGATCCGCGGGCGGGCCTGTGCCGTGGGGGCACTCTTTCCCTTCCGCCTCCGCCATGGTCTCCACCATGGCGGAGGCGGAAGAGACTCCCTCCACTGCGCACGCGCGGGAATGCTGTAAGCGGCCGCTGACGCTCCCGCGCATGCGCCGCCCGGAGATGTCATTTCCGCGCCAGCTGGTGGGGCACCAAAGACATTTTCCGCCAGCTGGCGGGGCGGAAATTTGTCCTGCGCCGGTCTAGCCCCTCAATGTTGGGGCTTGGCCCCCAAAGATGCGGAGCATTCCGCACCTTTGGGGCGGCGCGATGACTGTCTGATTTGTGCCGTTTTGGGCGCCAGTTGGCGGACATCGCGCCGTTTCCGGAGAATTTCACCCCAGAACACTGACATCAATAATGCCAATCAATAGGCAGGATAATCTTTGAACTTATTGGCAAATAGTCATTGGACAAAGTTGGAATTCTCAGGATTTCTTTCAATCAAATCAATTCAAAATTTGAATTCTAGGCATTTGCAGAAAAATGGTAACACTTCAGGCCATCCACAAAATTCTCTTAAGAAATGCGAATTATAAATTGAAAAACCTGGGGCGAGATTCTCCGACCCCCCGCCGGGCGTGAATCCCGCCCCCGCTGGTTGCCGAGTTCTCCGGCACCGGATATTCAGCGGGGGCGGGAATCGTGCCACGCCAGTTGGCGGGCCCCCCCCGCGATTCTCCGGCCCGGATGGGCCGAAGTCCCGCTGCTAAAATGCCTGTCCCGCCGGCGTAGATTAAACCACCTACCTTACTGGCGGGACAAGGCGGCGCGGGCGGGCTCCGGGGTCCTGGGGGGGCCCCCACGGTGGCCTGGCCCGCGATCGGGGCCCACCGATCCGCGGGCGGGCCTGTGCCGTGGGGGCACTCTTTTCCTTCCGCCTTCGCCACGGTCTCCACCATGGCGGAGGCGGAAGAGACTCCCTCCACTGCGCATGCGTGGGAATGCCGTCAGCGGCCGCTAACGCTCCCGCGCATGCGCCGCCCGGAGATGTCATTTCCGCGCCAGCTTGCGGGGCACCAAAGGCCTTTTCCGACAGCTGGCAGGGCGGAAATTAGTCCGGCGCGGGCCTAGCCCCTTAAGGTTGGGGCTCGGCCTCCCAAGATGCGGAGCATTCTTTACCTTTGGGGCGGCGCGATGCCCGACTGATTTGCGCCGTTTTGGGGGCCAGTCGGCGGACATCGCGCTGATACCGCAGAATTTCGCCCCTGATCCCTGAATTTTAAAGTTTAGGTTCAAATTCACCTCATTTATTTGTTTCACCTTGTTAAATAGTTTTCCCATTATTTCTTATCTCAAATTGCTTTATCCAGCATACGCTGTAATCTACCGATAAATGGTCTAGGTGGCTGCAATGCCTCGAATTACAAGCAGACACACTGTTTAGAATTGGAATTTAATGAATTTATACCAACATTCCTTCAAAGTACGTTAGTCACTAAAAGTTTTTAAATTTCCTTGCAAGGCATTGGGAAATATATTTACTTTACAATGGACAGTGTATATAAAGAACTCTAGAGTGGGGATACTGGGGGACTTTAATTAGCCAAATGTTGATTGAGATAATGATAAAGTAAAGAGTAAGGATGGCGAGGAATTGTTGAAATGTGTTCAAAAACACTTCCTTGATCAGCATGTTCTTGGCCCAACTAGAAAGGAGGTATTGCTGGGTCTGGTGCTGGGAAATGTATTGAATCAAGTGGACCAAGTATCTATGGGGGAACTTTTGGGTAAGAGTAATCATTGTATCACAAGGTTCAGATTAATAATGCATAAATGCAAAGAACAATTTAATATAGAACTTCTAAATTGGAAGAGGGTTAATTTCAATGCAATGAGAAGGAAGCTGACTAGAATAAAATGGAACGAGGGACTGACAGGTAAAACTGTATGGAACAATGGATGATGTTTAAGGAAGCGATGCTACATGCTATGTTCCTATGTTTCCATGCATCAGATACAAGCTAGGTACATTCCCACATGGCTGAGAGGTCAGGGAGTCAAAAACAGGGCTCCTTGCATGACAAAGGCTGAATCAAAAAAGGAAGGTATATGTTACATGTCAGGTGAATTCTTCAAGGGAGAACCAGGTTAAGTACAATAGGTTAAGAGGGGAGGTGAAGAGGAAAATAAGACTGGCAAAGAAAGATGCATGAATCTTCTCGTCCCGTCCGCTGCGAGTGTGTTGCGGGTGGGATGATGAATTTGATGGACAAACAAAAGGTCAGTTGACCTCAAGTGGGAATTTCCAGTCCTGGGTTGGGCGGGACTTAAAAATCCCGCCAGAGTGAGATTCAAATAGTCGGCAACATAAAAGGGAACTTCAAATCTTCTATCGCATGTAAACAGTAAGCAGTTAATAAGAGGGGCAGTGGGCAATGTTAAGGACAAAAGGAGTCAAAAATGCTCAGAGATGCGGGGCAAGGTTATGTGTTCTTTGCATCAGTATCTACTAAGGAAGAGCAATTCAACAAAACCGGGATAACTGGAGACAGTAAAGGCAATGGAAAGTGTGCAATTGAAAAAGAGGAGATATTGGAAAGGTTGGTTTTGTTTAAGGTAGATAATTAACCTACTCTGGATGGCTTACGACCCAGGTTGTTCAAGCAAGCAGGGGTGGAGCCAAAGGAAGAGCTTCTCTTAATCTTTCAATCTTTCCTATATATGGGGGATACACCAGAGGAGTGGAGAATGCCAAATGTGACATCTGTTACGAGCTCAAAGACTGCAGTCTTTTAGTGCAATGTCTTTATTGAAAGGCATGTAGCATGCTTTCCCTCAGACATTCCCTCTTAGTAGAGGGCACACGACAGTGCAAGCCAGGTAGGACATGTAATAATGTTTGCATTTCATAACCAAAACATCCCCTTTCCCTAACGAACAACAGACAACTATGCATGCTCTCTCATGTGTAACTGTGAATTACCCAAATAACCCACTATAAAACAACTGTTCTGATGCATTAACAAACTGTTTCTTATTCTAGTCAGTCTCTGAAAATGTATTGCATACATAGTCATTGAATCGTGCAGATCTCTTAATGCTAAGCATATACGTTGTAATTCACTGTTCGTCTGGGTGATGTTCCCTCTATGGGGAGTGTTGCCATGGTAACTGTCGTTGTTTCATCTCCATTGTTAAAAATCAGTGGACCTCTGGGAATGATGGTCGGTCTGTACTTTGCGTGGGTAGTGAGATCCCATCTTTCTGATCGACCGTTTGCAGTGAAGGAACAGCCTCGTGTGTTGTTTGCAAATGCCTGAGGTTGCTTGTCATGTTGGTAACGTCATTTCAATATCTTTGCATGTCATTGTAAGGTCTCCTCGATGGAAACACCCCACTTACTCCCCATGCTGGATCGTTGGGACTGATTTCAACAGTGTGTTTTACAATGGGATATAAGTGACATGCAGCTGGCGACGGTCGCTTCGCACTCTAGGTTAGTTCACCTGCCATGTAACACGCAGTGCTTGCAGGAATCAGTGGCAGGCTTCGCAGGCAGCAGCACTTCACATTCAGGGAGTTGTCACAGGCAAGTGTCCACCTACCAGACCAGTAGTAAGGCAGGGGTGGCTTTTTATGGGCTGCAGGGCTAGGCCTGTACTGAGGAAGAGGGGTTTCAGGCAGGATGAGGGGCTAGGGATGGGGAAGATTAGTGGGGGGGGGGGGGGAACTGGCCTCACACAAGAGAAGAGGCTACAGGGATAGGCCTGCACTGGGGGTTACAAGTGGGGGAGGTTGCATTCAGACACATGACTGGGGGGAGGGTGCAGGACATATGTTGAACAATGGAAGTGGCCTCAAGATGGGGAGAGGTGAGGTCCAAATGGGGCGTAGGCACATCCACTTCAAAATGTTGAGTGACTAACAAATGGCCAGGCCCAGAAGCACAATGTGATCAGGGGGTGGATGGGGAGGTCTGTGAGGGAGGGAAACCTGAACATTAATCTCTGGGATGATCACGGGGAGGGTCCAAACTGGTCTGGCAATGAGAGTCTTGCACCATCATCTTCCGACCAGCAGCGATAGCGCAGTTTTAAATTAAAATGAGCAGAAGCTCTGCTGGTAAGGCCTCTGTGGAGGGATTGGAAGCTGGCGCATGCACTGGTGGGATGATTAAAATGGCACCCAACTGAACTGTGCATTCCCAAGTGAGGACAGATGCCCAGTTGAGACGTGTTAGGAATCTTTCAATGACAGTATTGGGAATCAGGAAATGAAGCAATGATGCCCATTCATGTGAGACTAATTCCACAAAGTGGCACTAATCAGTCTCCTTGTTTTGACCCCTTGTTCACAGTGTGGAAGTTCCCAGAATTATAACGAACTTCAGAGCAATTGGGCAAATGGACAGGCTCCTGAAGCCTATTAGAAAGTAGGTTCTAGAAGGTTTACTAATGAGAAGTCTCGGCCCTCACTTCAGAAATTCTCAACCCTGAATGAGAATTTACCCTCATGTTTAATCCCACGAGTGTAGTATCAGAGTGCAGTGAATGGGGATTCCAACACCTGGGGCGAGATTCTCCGACCGCCGGGGGCTGGCGTGAACCCGCCACCGCCGGGTGCCGAATTCTCCGGCACCGGATATTCGGCGGTGGCGGGAATCGCGCCGCGCCGGTTGGCGGCCCCCCCCCCCCGCGATTCTCCGGCCCGGATGGGCCGAAGTCCCGCCGCTAAAATGCCTGTCCCGCCGGCGTAGATTAAACCGCCTCTCTTACTGGCGGGACATGGCGGCGCAGGCGGGCTCCGGGGTCCTGGGCGGGGCGCGGGGCGATCTGGCCCTGGGGGGTGCCCCCACGGTGGCCTGGCCCGCGATCGGGGCCCAACGATCCGCGGGCGGGCCTGTGCCATGGGGGCACTCTTTTCCTTTCGCCTTTGCCACGGTCTCCACCATCCCTCCTCTGACGGCGGGAATGCCGTCAGCAGCCGCTGACGCTCCCGCGCATGCGCCACCCGGAGATGTCATTTCCGCGCCAGCTGGCGGGGCACCAAAGGCCTTTTCCGCCAGCTGGCGGGGCGGAATTTCGTCCGGCGCGGGCCTAGCCCCTTAAGGCTGGGGCTCAGCCCCCCAAGCTGCGGAGCATTCTGCACCTTGGGGCGGCGCGATGCCCAACTGATTTGCGCTGTTTTGGGCGCCAGTCGGCGGACATCGCGCCGATACCGGAGAATTTCGCCCCTGAGCTGAAAACAGCGCTTCGAAGTTCCTGACCAAAGCATTGTCATACTGGTGGTCATGTGCAGTGGTGGGGTGGGGGTGGGGGAGTGTGGGGGGGGGGGGGAGTGTGGGGGGGGGAGGGGGGGGGGGGAGAAAAAATGTCTTATCCACAGATGAGCAAGAACCAGTGTCTATTATTATAACCAGTGTATATTATTATAATAATAATATTATATTATCAGCATTGCGCAGGTCAAGGAGACACAGCCTGAGTGAGAGAGACATAGACAGTGAGAATTTGGTAGTTTGGTGCAGTGAGGTAACCAGGAAAGGTAAGTGGTTAATCTAATTGTGCTGTTTTTCAGTTAAAAGTTCAGGGTAGTGTCTGATTGGCTGAAGCTGCCCCCACCATAAACTTAAATTAAACTCATTAATTAATTAGTGATGGCTGGTCAGGTGATGTGCTTGAGCTGCTTGATGTGGGAGCTGGCAGATCCCATTTCGAGCTGCAGCGACCACATCTGCAGTAAGTGTTGGCTGCTCGAAGAGCTCCGGCTCAGAGTTGATGAGCTGGAGTCTGAGCTTCAAACACTGAGGCACATCCGGGAGGGGGAGACTTACCTGGACACTGTGTTTCAGGAGGCAGTCACACCTGTCAGAGTAAGTAGTTTAAATCCTGCCAGTGGCCAGGGACAGCAGGGTGTGACTGCAAGTCAGGCAGGTAAAGGGAACCAGCAGTCAGGAACTCAGGAGCCTCAGCCCTTGACTCTGTCCAACAGGTATGAGGCACTTGCTCCCTGTGTGGATGGCGAACAGGGTTGCAGGAAGGATGAGTCAGCTGACCAAGGCACCATGGTTCAGCAGGCCATTCAAGGGGAGGGAGTAAATAGGCAAGTTGTAGTTGTAGGGGATTCTATTATCAGGGGGATAGATAGTATCCTTTGTGAGCAGGATAAAGAGTCCCGCATGGTATGTTGCCTGCCCGGTGCTAGGGTGCGGGACATCTCTGACCGGCCGGGTCGGAGAATCGCCGGGGGCTGGCGTGAATCCCGTCGTTGCCGAATTCTCCGGCACCGGATATTCGGCGGGGGCACGAATCACGCCGCACCACGCCGGTTGGCAGGCCCCCCCCCCCCCCCCCCCGCGATTCTCCGGCCCAGATGGGCTGAAGTCCCGCTGCTAGAATGCCTGTCCCACCAGCGTGGATTGAACCACCTACCTTACCGGCGGGACAAGGTGGCGCGGGCGGGCTCTGAGGTCCTGGGGGGGGCGCGGGCCGATCTGGCCCCAGGGGCTGCCCCCACGGTGGCCTGGCCCGTGATCAGGGCCAACCGATCCGCGGCGGGCCTGTGCCATGGGGGCACTCTTTTCCTTCCGCCTTCACCACGGTCTCCACCATGGCGGAGGTGAAAGAGATCCCCTCCACAGCGCATGCGCGGGGATGCCGTGAGCGGCCGCTAACGCTCCCGCGCATGCGCCGCCCGGTGATGTCACTTCCGCGCCAGCTGGCGGGGCACCAAAGGCCTTAACCGCCAGCTGGCGGGGCGGAAATCAGTCCGGCGCGGGCCTAGCCCCTTAAGGTTGGGGCTGGGCTCCCCAAGATGCGGAGGATTCCGCACCTTTGGGGCGGAGCGATGCCCGACTGATTTGCGCCGTTTTGGGCGCCGGTCGGTGGACATCGCGCCGGTACCGGAGAATTTCACCCCTGGTGACTCACATTTGTCAGATTCTCCAGGAATTGGTGACACAGGGACTGGAAGGGCATCCATTGCTGGTAGCTGTGAAAGTAACCACCGCTCTGAACCTCTACGCCACTGTCTCCTTCCAAGGCTCCACTGGCAACCTCTGCGGGATCTCTCTTCATCCATGCACAAAAACATTCATGAGGTCACAGACGCCCTTTTTGCCAAGGCCCACAATTACACCAATGTCAACAGAGATGAAACAATTCAGAGCACTGGGCATTGCTGATATCCAGATTCCAACAAGTGCAGGGCATCATTGACTGCATCGACCCTTCCTCAGCTGTGTTACTCTTATAGGGTCTCTCACTGGTGGAGTGCAGATCCTAAAATTCCCTTGACTGTTACTGCAGCTCCAGCAACTGATTTAGGGTAGAGTCTGGGGGCTCATCATCTGACTCGGACTGGGCAGAGTTATGTGGCGGATTCACCGTCGGCCGACTCCGAAATCGCGAAATGCGATTGGGTGGAGAATAGGCTCCGATGCCAAAATCACGGTCGGCGCCGACTTGACGCCAAATCGGGACCCTCTGGCACCCTGGAAATGGCGTAAATGCGTTGCTCATCACGCGCTGTTTAAGCACCGGTGGCATATCATTAGCGGGCCTGACCCTCTATTCTCCATGGCCTCCCCAATTCACCGCTGCCAATGGGCAGGGTTCCCGATGGCATGGTTCACTTGTGGTATCAGCGGTCAGGAACCTGGTGGTGGCTGCAGACTTTGTCCAGCGCTGCCACAGTCAGCCGGGAGCCGTGCTGCTGGCAGGGGGAGGCTTCCGCGAGGGCTGGGGGGACTGGTGGGGGATGACCATGGGGCAGTATTTGGCAGGTTGGATCCGCACACGGCCAGCCATGTTTCACGGCGCGACTGCTGCAGGTCGCTGCTAAGTGCATGTGCGGCCATGGACCCAGCCATTCTACAGCCGTGTTTGTCATGGGAGCCGGGGATTTCACTCGGCACGGCGCCCCTCACCGGTCGCAGGATCGGCACCGATCTTTGCGTCGTAAAACGCCACAGTTCCCATGCCGGCGTCGGCACTTAACCTCCAAATCGGTGACTCCACTAGTGGGGTGTGGGGATGAGCGCTGTGACGGGCATCCTCTGGGGTTCTGCTCTGCTTTCACATCCAAGATATCTTTGGGGCTGGGGAAGAGGGCTTGGAAAGTGGACACTGTTGGGAGCTTTCCAGAGGTGCCTGGGAGAGAAGGGAGAGATAGTCAGTGTAATGCAAGCAACTATAAACAGGACAAATAATTCACTGCAAGGCCATGTGAAGAATGAACTGGTGCATGATCTCTTCATTTGGATGTTTGCCCACAACCTCACTGTCAGCACAGACACAGTCGCTGTCCTCTCCGGCAAGGTTGATGGTTTGATTCTCGAACTCTGTGAGGAGTTTGATGTCGGTCACTCTGGTCACCGGTGCTGCTCCCATTCTGGTAGCAGCTACAGGAGGCTGCTGGTTTAGCACACTGGGCTAAATCGCTGGCTTTTAAAGCAGGCCAGCAGCACAGTTCAATTCCCGTACCAGCCTCCCCGAACAGGCGCTGGAATGTGGTGACTAGGGGCTTTTCACAGTAACTTCATTTGAAGCCTACTTGTGACAATAAGCGATTTTCATTTCATTTCATTTCATCTTTGCTCAATAAAGCCTCGATTATTCACTACTCTCGTCTTTGTAGTAATTGATAGTGCATCACAGAGCAGATGATAAGGATGCCTGGCATGTGTGGGTGGTGAAGGGAGCATTTACAGGATGAGGATGCAAGCTCCAGAGGAGATGGGCCCAGATGGAAATGTAAGGCTGTGTGTGAGAGTAAGTGGTAATGCTCTGTTATAACCTGCCTGCTTACCATTGGCTGAGGACTAATGACAATCCCACAATCCTGTGGGAGTATGAGCTTCCCCAATGAGGGGGGCGGAGGAACCATTAGTAAACTCCAAGTATAAATAAAGCTGGCCAGTTTGGAAACAGCAGGAAGGAGTGTGCAGCAAGGGAAGTTGCTGCTGCTGTTATATATATATGTTATTGTAAATAAATGTTATTACTTTGTATCTTTAAAAACTCGTGCTGGATTCTTCTTGCCCCGTGGGAGAAATCCGCACCTTTGGGGCGGCCTGACGCCGGTGTGGTTCACGTCACTCCATCCCGCCGGGACCGCCGCCCCGCCAGTTCAGAGAGAATCCCGCCCACTATCTTATCCAGCTCTCTCCTAACTCGTGTCTCCCAGAATCCCCAAAGTCACATGATATATATGTATGACTATTCTGTGGTTCCCTCTAGTAGTAAGAAGCATTATGATTAACTTGTGAACTCTTTACATCCCAGTCAATATAGATATCAGTACAACAGTGTGATGGGCTTGCGCGTGTGTGAGCTGAGTGATGAGATGGTTGACCTACCCAGGCGGCATGGCTGAGATGATTCATCCTCTTCCTGCACTCGGTGGCTGACTTTTTCTGTATCACATTGGCACTGACAATCACTGCCACCACAGATTGTTGAGCTTCCAGGAGCTCCTGCAGCTAGTGCGAGGGGAGAGGATATCAAGGTGGGTCACAAATACGTGCAGAAGGCATGTTGCTGAATTTTGGGGCTGTTGTCTTAGGTTTTGGGGCCATGTCTTCAGTGGAGCAGTGCTGGGATGCAGACGTTGAGAAAGTTGTGCGTGGCTGCACATGAAATATGGTCTGAGCTGATGGAGGAGTGACAAATCAGAAGCCACCCGCAAGCGATCTGGCGTGTTTCCCGTCTATGTATAATAAGTGCAGCACGGAGCGGATCATACACCGCAAAACATTGGCATCGCAGCCAACGGGTCGAAGGCCGTTTTCCACACCCACTCCCAACCACTGTCTCTACTGGGTTGACCAGTCCAAGATCACGTCGAGCTGCTGCCTCTAATTGAACCACATTCTGTTTCCACATCCTCAACTTTCTTCATGGGGAATGCTACTCCTAACAGCATATCTGCGAAGTCCATCTGTTTCCTTTGCTTGTAGGTCATGTTCAGATGATATCTCTGTGAACAAAGTAACATTCTTTGTAGACGCTGTGGAGCAGATAGTCACGGTTTGAGAAAAATGCTTTGAAGTGACTTGTGATTGGACTCCACTGTTACTCTGGCCGGAATTCTCAGCCTTTGGGATTCTGGGGCGGGATTCTCCGACCCCCCGCCAGGTCGGAGAAACGCCGGGGGCTGGCGTGAATCCCGCCCCTGCTGGTTGTCGAATTCTCCAGCACCGGATATTCGGCGGGGGCGGGAATCGCGCCGCGCCTGTCGGCGAGCCCCCCCCGGCAATTCTCCGGCCCGCAATGGACCGACGTCCCGCTGTTGGAATGCCTGTCCCGCCAGTGAGGATCAAACCACCTCTCTTCCCGGTGGGACTAGGCGGCGCGGGCGTGCTCCGGGGTCCTGAGGGGGGAGGGACGCGGGGCGATCTGGCCCCAGGGGGTGCCCCCACGGTGGCCTGGCCCGCGATCGGGGCCCACCGATCCGCAGGCGGGCCTGTGCCGTGGGAGCACTCTTTTCCCTCCGCCTCGCCAACAGTCTTCACCATGGCCGACGCGGAAGAAACACCTCCCCTGCGCGTGTGCGGGGATGACGCCAGCAGCCGCTGACGCTCCCGCGCATGCGCGGACTTCCGCCACCCGGGGAAGTCCTTTCGGCGCTGGCTGGCATGGCGCCAAAGACCTTTCTCGCCGGCTGACGGCGCGCCAACCACTCCGGTGCGGGTCTAGCCCCTCAAGGTGAGGCCTTGGCCCCTAAAGGTGCGTAGAAATCCGCACCTTTGGGGAGGTCCGACCCCGGAGTGGTTCACGCCACTCCATCCCGACGGGACCCCCCGCCCCGCCGGGTAGGGGAGAATCCCGCCCCTTTTCTCCCATTGGCAGTGCACCCTGCCAGCAGGTTTCCTGACGGTGTGCGGTGGCTTTAGTGGGAAATCCCATTGACAAGCAGCAGGAAGAGAGAACCCCGCCGCCTGTCAAAGGCCGCTGCTGAGAAACACACAGCTGGGGGACTGGAGAATCACACCATCTGAGCGGGATTCTCCGTTGGCTGACAGCGGAATTGCAAAATGCGATTGGCAGAGAATCTGGGGCGAACTTCTCCGTTATCGGCGCGATGTCCGCCGACCGGCGCCAAAAACGGCGCAAATCAGTCCGGCATCGCGCCGCCCCAAAGGTGCGGAATCCTCCGCATCTTGAGCGGCCGAGCCCTAACCTTGAGGGGCTAGGCCCGCACCGGACTGATTTCCGCCCGCCAGCTGGCGGGAAAGGCCTTTGGTGCCCCGCCAGTTGGTGCGGAAATGACATTGCCGGGCGGCGCATGCGCGGGAGCGTTAGCGGCCGCTCACGGCATCCCCACGCATGCGCAGTGGAGGGGGTCTCTTCCGCCTCCGCATGGTGGAGACCGTGGCGAAGGCGGCAGGAAAAGAGTGCCCCCACGGCACAGGCCTGCCCGCAGATCGGTGGGCCACGATCGCGGGCCAGGCCACCGTGGGGGCACCCCCTGGGGCCAGATCGCCCCACCTCCCCCCCCCACCAGGACACCGGAGCCCGCCCGCGCCCCCTTGTCCCGCCGGTAAGAGAGGTGGTTTAATCCACGCCGGCGGGACAGGTATTCCAGCAGCGGGACTTCGGCCCGCCCGGGCCAGAGAATCGCTGGGGGGGGGCCGGCCAACCGGCGCGGTGCGATTCCCGCCCCGCCAAATCTCCGGTGCCGGAGAATTCGGCAACCGGCGGGGGCGGGATTCACGCCAGCCCCCGGCGATTCTCCGACCCGGCGGGGGTCAGAGAATCTCGCCCCTGTTCTGACGCTGTAATTGCAGTGGCGCCAATGCTTTCCAGAATGCTCATACAGTAAACACAATTTACATATTATTTGAGGGCAGCACGGCAGCACAGTGGTTACCACAGTTGCTTCACAGCTCCAGGGTCCCAGGTTCGATTCCCGGCTGGGTCACTGTCTGTGTGGAGTCTGCATGTTCTCCCCGTGTCTGCATGGGTTTTCTCCGGGTGCTCCGGTTTCCTCCCACAGTCTAAAGATGTGCAGGTTAGGTGGATTGGCCATGCTAAATTGCCCTTAGTGACCAAAAAGGTTAGGAGGGGTTATTGGGTTCCAGGGATAGAGTTTTAGTGTGGGGTTAAATAGGGTGCTCTTTCCAAGAGCAGGTGCAGACTCGATGGGCCAAATGGCCTCCTTCTGCACTGTAAATTCTATGGTCTGTGGTCTAATTCTATGGTCTATTATTAGCGGCCTGAACCGATATTCTCTGGATCCTCCGCAATTCTCCACCTCCACCTCCATGCTCGCGCATGACAATGCAAAAATAAAGCCCTTGAAAGTAAAGTTAAGGTTTTATGGTGGTACAATAATCATACCGAGGGGACAAAATTAATCCGTGAGCCCAATGAAATTGCAAGTATGCAAATCTGGGGCGAGATTCTTCGACCCCCCCGCCGGGTCGGAGAATCGCCGGGGGCTGGCGTGGGGCGAAATTCTCCGTTATCAGCGGAAACTCCGCCGATCGGCGCAAAAAACGGCGCAAATCCCACTTGCGTCACGTCATAAAAATGGGCCGATAGTCTGCGGCCCGAAATGGGCTAGCAGCGACGTAACGGGATCCGCGCTTGCGCAGTGGTTCACGCCGTGCAGCGTCATACGCGCTGCACGGCGTGACGGCTCATAAGGCCGCGCAGCTCCCCCCCACCCGACCGGAACAGCCGACCGCAACACCCGACTTGATGGCTGGCCGTCGCTCAGCCCCGAGGTTCGAGTCACGCGATGTGGAGGCGCTCCTGGATGCGGTGGAGCAGAGGAGGGACGCCCTGTATCCCGGGCACGGCCGCAGAGTTGCCCCACGCCACAGCCGGCGTCTGTGGAGGGAGGTGGCAGAGGCCGTCACCGCTGTGGCCCTAACACCACGACAGGCACCCAGTGCCACAAGAAGGTGAACGACCTCGTCAGAGCAGGCAGGGTGAGCGTCCCCCATATCCCCCATATCCCCCATATCCCCCATATCCCCCCTCCCCCATATCCCCCCCTCCCCCATATCCCCCCCTCCCCCATATCCCCCATATCCCCCATATCCCCCCTCCCCCATATCCCCCATATCCCCAAGTGAATCCAGCCCTAACCTTAACCTCTGCAATGCACGCGCAACCGATGGCGTGCATTCATATACCTGCCTAACACTGTTGCCTTTTACCCCTGCCACCACCCCCCCCCCCCCCCAGGAGAAGCGCGCACACAACAATAGGGAGCATGTGAGGACTGGAGGAGGGCCCGCTGATGAGAGGCCACTGACCGTACACGAGGAAAGGGCCCTGGAACTGGCTGGCGGACCTGAGGACCGGGAGGTTGCTGATGCAGAGGTCGGGGCCCCACGAGCAAGTGAGCCACCAACAGCCCGTCCCCATATCCCCCCTCCCCTATATCCCCCTCTCCCGTATCACCTGATCACTGCCTGATGTCTAACCATGCATGCTTCATTGTGTATCGCAGGACCAAACGTCCAGGCACCCATCCCCGCAGATGCAGACCGCCCGCAGGATGCCCCTCGGAGACCACGGGAGACGGAGAGACCCGCACCCTCCAGCATGCGACGCCCGCAGGATGCCCCTCGGAGACCACGGGAGACGGAGAGACCCGCACCCTCCAGCATGCGACGCCCGCAGGATGCCCCTCGGAGACCACGGGAGACGGAGAGACCCGGACCCTCCAGCCAGCGACGCCCGCAGGATGCCCCTCGGAGACCACAGGAGACGGAGAGACCCGCACCCTCCAGCATGCGACGCCCGCAGGATGCCCCTCGGAGACCACGGGAGACGGAGAGACCCGAACCCTCCAGCATGCGACGCCCGCAGGATGCCCCTCGGAGACCACGGGAGACGGAGAGACCCGAACCCTCCAGCATGCGACGCCCGCAGGATGCCCCTCGGAGACCACGGGAGACGGAGAGACCTGGAGCAACAGGGAGACGACACCCCCGTCACGTGCGGGAGCGACCACCCAGCGATGAGGGGGGCAGCCACAGGCCCCCGTCACATCCGAGCCAGGACACCACTACCCAGGACACCACTATCCAGGACACCCCTACCCGGGACACCACTACCCAGGACACCCCTACCCGGGACAGCACTACCCGGGACAGCACTACCCGGGACAGCACTACCCAGGACACCCCTACCCGGGAAGACGAAATACCGGACAGTGACTCAGAGTGGATGGGTGGAGACGAACCCCCACCCCAAAGTGCCATGGACTCAGAGTGGGACGAAGAGCACGACACAACGCCACTGCTGTCACCAACACCCTCCACCATCGCAGAAACACTCACCACGGTTGGGCACTTTAGTGATGAGGCGTCTGGTACACTCACTGGTGCGCACAACACAGCCGTCCCGGTACAGCAGGTGGAGGTAGGAGCAGCAGAGGGACCGGGCGGTCGGAGGGCAGCCCAGGCCAAGCGAACATCTGCCGCCCAGATGGATCCCGGGTTCCTGCAGTTACCACACCCACACATAGATCCGATGCAACCACCGACACGGAGACGAGCGAATAGGGTGACGGGTGGCTTGCGGCGGCTGCGGTCGCAGGTGGAGGAGTCCACCCGCGTCCAGGAGCTGGGAGTGGTCCCGGTCATGCGTGCCACCCAGGCTGACACCGCACGGGTGGCGTCCGCGGTGGAGGCAATGGGTGCGACGGTGTCAGACATGGGGAACGGTTTGCGAGGCCTGGGGCCTTCCGTGCAGGCGGCGTCTGTGGCCCAGGAAATGGCTGCCCTCTCACAGGAGGCCATGAGCCAGTGCCAGCGCCAGATGGCAGAGGCGCTCAACGCCATAGCCCAGTCTCAGCAGGCCATGGCCCAGTCTCAGCAGGCCATAGCCCAGTCTCTGCAGGCCATGGCCCAGTCTCTGCAGGCCATGGCCCAGTCTCAGCAGGCCATCGCTGAGGGCATCGGCGCCAGTGGCCATGTGCGAGCTGGCGTCGCACTGTCGCAGACAGGGTTCGACAACCCCCTGGGCTCCATGGCTGCAAACCTGCAGACCCCTGTCGATACCAGCACGGGCCTCCAGGACTGGCAGCGCCAGATGTCGGGGGCGCGTCGGATGGCCAGTCCGTTCGCATCCCCCACCCATGTAGAGGCCTGGGGGCCATCGGGCACCCCGAGGGAGGAGGAGGTGGTGTGGTCCGTCCCGGCTCCCTCTGTAGGGGAGGTCCCGGTACACCGCGACACCTCGGACTCCCCCCCTTCCGTCCCAGGTGCATCGGGTGGGCAACGGGCAGGACAGGCTGGCAGCTCGCCATCCCAGTCGCCCGGGCCACAGCCTGGCCCATCTAGGCCAGGACGCCCCAGGAAACGGCCGCCAAAGGGATGCAGTGTCAGAGGGCAGGAATCACAGGAGTCCACCTCCAGTTCTGCTGTACCGTCTGGGGAACCACGTAGACGTAGTCAAAGGGCCCGTAAGGCCAAACAATTAGACACTGAGTAAGTTGGCACGGGTGCAGGGCACAGATGAGTTTTAGGCGCTAGGGCACGTGCATGAACTCCTTTGGTTATTAAAGTCAATGTTACACCTACCGAAGCTGCCTTTGTGCTCTGTCCAAAGTGTGCGGGGGTGTCATGTACGTTGAGCGCAAGTGTGTGTGTGAGGGGTGGTCTTACCTCAGCCCCAGGTGAGTCTGCCCCCTTCCCCCTGGGCCGCCATCAACATCCCCCGGGCAGAGGACGGGACCGTGCGCTGCAGTGTCACAGCCGCATGCAGGGATGGTCCGGGTGGATGGTGGTACTGTGGCCATGGGTCAGACATAGTCCAACGTTGTAGAGCCAGGAGCTCATCGGAGGCGGGTTGTCATCATTCTCCATGGCCTGCGATAGACACGCGTCCACCCGCAACTGGGTGAGCCCGGCCCGTTGTGCCGCCGGTGGATCGGCAATTGGGAGTGGGGGGGTGGTGTGCATGCGGGTGGGGTGTGTGGGGTTGGGGAGGGGGGTGATGGTGCTGGGTGGATGGATGGGTGGGGGGTGTGGGTGGTCGGCTGTTGTCATGGTGTGCGGTCTGTGGCCATACTACCCGATTCCCACGCCCATCTAGTCAGTGAAGCGGGCGTCTATCAGTCTGTCCCGTGCCCGCTGGGCCAGCCGGTAATGGTGGACAGCCACCCGTCTGTGTCTACCCCGTCTGCCCTGACCATTGCCCCCATCCCCCTCATCTGGGGAGGACTGGGCCTCTTCCTGCTGCTCCTCCACTCCGCCCTCCTCTGCCTGCGGCACATCGCCCCTCTGCTGGGCTATGTTGTGCAGGACGCAGCACACCACAATGATGCGGCCGACCCTATCTGACCGATACTGGAGGGCGCCCCCAGAGAGGTCCAGGCACCTGAAACGCATCTTCAGCACGCCAAAGCACCTCTCGATCACTCCCCTTGTCGCTACATGGGCATCATTGTAGCGGTTCTCCGCCTCATTGCGTGGCCTCCGTATAGGCGTCATCAGCCACGATCGCAATGGGTAGCCCCTGTCGCCCAGCAACCAGCCCCTCAGCCGGGGATGGCGTCCCTCGTACATGCCGGGGATGGATGACCGCGACAACACGAATGAGTCGTGTACACTGCCTGGGTAACGGGCGCAGACGTGCAGGATCATCATGCGGTGGTCGCAGACCACCTGTACGTTCATCGAATAGGTCCCCTTCCTATTAGTGAACACGGCCCTGTTATCTGCAGGTGGCCGCACGGCGACGTGCATCCCATCGATCGCGCCCTGGACCATGGGGAACCCGGCAATGGCAGAGAAGCCCACGGCCCGGGCATCTTGGCTGGCCCGGTCCACGGGGAAGCGGATGTAGCGGTGCGCCATGGCATAAAGGGCATCTGTCACTGCCCGGATGCACCGATGCACCGATGTCTGCGATATGCCGGACAGGTCCCCACTCGGTGCCTGGAATGACCCCGTTGCATAAAAGTTCAGGGCCACCGTAACCTTGACGGACACGGGGAGAGGGTGTCCCCCGCCAGTGCCACGCGGTGACAGGTGTGCCAGCAGGTGGCAGATGTGTGCCACGGTTTCCCGGCTCATCCGGAGTCTCCTCCTGCATTCCCGGTCCGTGAGGTCCTGGTATGACTGCCGGGGCCGGTACACACGGGGCGCCCTCGGGTGCCTCCGTTGCCGTGGGGCCGCGACGTCCTCCTCCCCCTCCTCGTCCTGTCGGTCAGGTGTCCCTCCAGCCTGGGCGGCTGCCGCCTGCCCCTCTGCGGCAGCCTGCGCCGCCTCTCTGGCACGCTCCTCCTCCTCCTCCTCCTCCTCCTCCTCCTCATCCAGGGCAACATAGACATGAGCGGCTGCCACCACGGCGGCCAACATCGCTGGATGATCTGAAAACATGACGACCTGGTGGGGGGGAGGGGAACGACGACATGTCATCATTGCCCATATCCCCTCCTCCCCCCAGCCAGGTGGCATGGACCGCATGGGTCCAACTGTTGGAGGCTGGCACCTGGCCAGGTGGACCAACTCATTTGCCCTCCCATCACCCACCCCGGCACGGACTCCCTCCCCAACCCCCAACCTCCACCCCGGCACGGACCCCCTCCCCAACCCCCAACCTCCACCCCAGCACGGACCCCCCCCCAACCTCCACCCCGGCACGGACCCCCTCCCGGCACTCCCCCGGAGCCCAGCCTACTCTAACCACCCCCCCCCCCCCCGCCGCACACACACACAAGCCGAGACACACCTCTCCTCAGGCAATCAGTCTGCGGCCACGCCATTTCCTGCCCAGAGCCAACCCCCCAGGCCGTCACTCACCTCCTCGCTGGTCGGCGTGAGCCTGGAGCACCGGGTCACGCCGATGAAAAGGAGGTTTGATTGACGTCGACGTGAACGGTCATCACGTCGACGGGACTTCGGCCCATCCGGAAGGGAGAATATCGGCAGGCCGAAAATCGGCTGCCTTGCGCAGACCCGTGACATTCTCCGCGGCAGCGGCGCCATTAACGCCCCGCCGACTTTTCTCCCTTCGGAGACTTCGGCGGGGCGGGGGCGGGATTCACGGCGGCCAACGGCCATTCTCCGACCCGGCGGGGGGTCGGAGAATGACGCCCGTGAATCCCGCCCCCGCCGGTTGCCGAATTCTCCACCACCGGATATTCGGCGGGGGCGGGAATCGCGGCGCGCTGGTTGGCGGGGCCCACCCGCCTGCGATTCTCCGGCCCGGATGGGCCGAAGTCCCGCCGCTAAAATGCCTGTCCCACCGGCGTAAATTAAACCACCTACCTTACCGGCAGGACAAGGCGGCGCGGGCGGGCTCCTGGGTCCTGGGGGGGGGGGGGGCGCTGGGCGATCTGGCCATGGGGGGGTGCCCCCACGGTGGCCTGGCCCGCGATCGGGGCCCACCGATCCGCGGGCGGGCCTGTGCCGTGGGGGCACTCTTTCCCTTCCGTCTTCGCCACGGTCTCCACCATGGCAGAGGCGGAAGAGACTCCCTCCACTGCGCATGCGCGGGAATGCCGTCAGCGGCCGCTAACGGTCCCACGCATGCGCCGCCTGCAGATGTCATTTCCGCGCCAGCTGGCGGGGCACCAAAGGCCTTTTCCGCCAGCTGGCGGGGCGGAAATTCGTCCGGCACGGGCCTAGCCCCTTAACGTTGGGGCTCGGCCCCCAAAGATGCGGAGCATTCCGCACCTTTGGGGCGACGCGATGCCCGACTGATTTGCGCCGTTTTGGGCGCCAGTCGGCGGACATCGCGCTGTTTCCGGAGAATTGCGCCCCTGGAGTTTCAGATCTTAGACAATACTCAACAGCCACTCATCTCAGCTGGAGCAAGCCAGCACCAATTTGCAACTTGTTGCTGCATGCAGAACCATTGACAGATTCTTGAGGAGTACAAAGATGTGTTGCGAGGTTTGAGTGTCTACTCTGAGAATATCATTTCAAACCAGATGGGAGTATAAGACCAAAGTATCTGCAGAGAACTCGGGCGAAATTCTGTCCTCGGGTGACTGTGCGGAGTTTGCCCTTTCTCCCCATGTCCGTGTTGATTTCCTCCGGATGCTCCGGTTTTCTCCCTCAGTCCAAAGATGTATAGGTAAGGTGCAATGGCCATGTTAAATTGCCCCTTAGTGTCCAAAAGTTAGGTGCCGTTACTGGGTTACGGGGATAGAATGGAGGCGTGGGTTTAAATGGGTGGGCGGCACGGTAACACAGTGGTTAGCACTGTTGCTTCACAACGCCAGGGCCCCAGGTTCGATTCCCGGCTGTATAGAGTCTGCACATTCTCCCTGTGCCTGCGTGGGTTTCCTCCGAGTGCTCCGGTTTCCTCCCACAAGTCCCAAAAGGTGTTCTGTGAGGTGAACTGGACATTCTGACCTCTCCCTCAGTGTAACCGAACAGGCACTGGAGTGTGGCGACTAGGGGCTTTTCACAGTAACTTCATTGCAGTGTTACCGTAAGCCTACTTGTGACAATAATGATTATTATTAATTCAAATTACATTACCCGAGAAAACGATTTTGATGATTAAATTTTATTTTTCTTCTAATGCTCATTTTCATTTCAAAGAGAACATGGGGCGAAATTCTCCATTTCAGAAACTGAGGGCGGGATTCTCCGGCCGCATCCGCCTGCCGACCAGAGAATCCTCCTGAGATCAACAGGCTTCTCCATTGCCCGCATCTCATTCCCGTTGGGAGGGGCCAGTCTCGGAGCAATTTAGGACATGCTAATGAGCAAGCACTCTGCCCATGTGAAACTACAGCAATTCTAATTCCTGTCGGCGTCAGATTCGCTGGGGCCGAAATTGGCACTGGAGAGCTTGACATGTTGGAGCTGTTTATAAGGACTTCAATCACCACATACTCTCATTCCAGCCAGGAGGATGGCACGAGAAGAGTTGTTCCTCGGTTTACTGATGGTGAGCTGGACAGGATGCAGGATGGGGTGGAGGAGAGGTGGGACACCTTCTTCCCCAGGGTAGGTAGGAAGCTACCACCCACTGACCTCAACCTGGCCTGGGCGGAGGTGGCAGAGGTGGCGAGTGCTGTGACCCTCACCAGGCGGACAGGTCTGCAGTGAAGGAAGACGATGAATGTGATACCGAAGGCTGGAGTCAGGATTTGTTAAATGGTGAGCTGAAGCAGAGCTCAACTCACAGCAAAGAGTCATCAGCCTCAGTTGCAAGGACAGGACCCGCTGGGACTGGCAACCCAGGGCCAGTCCCCTATGGTGATGCTGGTAGGAACCTTGGAGGGGGATGGGGGAGTTAGGGTAGGGGGATGGGGTTTGGGGAGGTGGGACAGGGGAGGATGTGAGTGGCTATGGGGGCTTACGGGGAGAATTAGCTGCCAGTGGCCAGGGCCACTAGCCGGTGAACCTGGAGGTGAGTAAATTGTCCCGCATGCGGCGGCCCTGCAGCACACGTGCTCAGCCTCCTGTGCCTGCTCTTGTTCCAGGCCCTGGTCCTCCTGGCCATCATCACCCTCCTCCTTGTGCGATTAGGCCTGCCGTTCCTCCTTCTCCTCCAGCGTGCCCCCCTCAATGTTGTGTAGGACACAGCAGGCCACCATGATGTGCAAGACTGTCCTAGGGCTACCCTAGGGAGACCCACCTGAGTGGTCCAGCATCTGAACTGCATCTTCAAAATGCCATGCACCGCTCTATGACATTCTTGGTTGCTGCCTGGGAGTCATTGTAATGGTTCTCCGCATTGGTCCGGGGCCTCCGGACAGGTATCATTAGCCATGACGGCAGCAGATAACCCTTGTCGCCAGGGAACAAACCCCTCACCCGAGGGAGCACCTCGAAGGTGCTGGGAACCGACGAGTGTGCCAGGATATATAAGAGTCTTGCATGTTGCCTGGGTATCAGGCACAGACGTGCATTAAGTGTAGCTGTTGGTTACATGCTAACTGCATGTTCAGGGAGTGGAAGCCCTTCCAATTGATGAAGGGCACCCCTGATGAGCTGGTGCACATAGTGGGACATATGTACCATCTATCACCCGGATACACAATCAATACTCTTGAGTCCACGTGGAGTCATATCGATTCAGCTTTAATCAGATAGAACTGTACCCAGCAGCGAAGTTACAGAAGTGAAGGCTGCTGGGACGGTATTGGTTCTTATACCCCGCCTCTCAGGGCGGGGCTATGTACATTGCCCAATGGTAGACCCCGCGGTCTAGCCAATGGTCATTCCTCTCTCTGGTACCGCAATACCTGGTATTACCACACACCCCCTGGACCTAGGGGCATGCCAGTGATGGCGGCGAACTTTGCTGCCAGGGCATCCTGGTGTGGCCAGTCTGGACTGAAATGTATGTAATTTGCTGCTCGAGCACATAGGCCATCCGTAATGGGTCAAAAGCACCTGTGCACGGGATGTCTGGGATATAGTTGCCAGGTCCCCGCTTGGCGATTCGAAAGACCCTGAGGCAAGGACGCTCTAGGTGATCATCACCTTCACAGCCACTGGCAGTAGGTGCCCTCCTCCATACCGCCATGTTTCCAGGTGCACCATCAGATGGCACAGGTCCTTGAAGGACAGGCTTCCACGGTGTAAATGTGGCCTGATGCAGTGCCTCCTTCACACCTCCCCCTTGGCCTGTTGCTGCCCCCTCCCCAGCATCACTGGCTGGCCCCTGCTCCTATGGGGCAGGCTCCTCTTGTGCAGGATCCCCCCCGAGCAACGCCTATGCCTGCAGCATCAGTGTCTCCGCAAGGGTAGCTGCGGCCAGGTAGATGGCGAGCATTCCAGGCTTTACTCCAAAATGCATTCTCTGCAGGGGGAGAACAGATGTTAGCAAGATGAATATTCCCTTGCCCATTCGATTCCAACAGGCTACACGACAATCCTGAGTTCCACCTTAGCTCCCCCCTCCACATTTCCCCACCCCCTGACCTCACCCCCACCTCTCAGCCCCTACCACCCCTCCAATATGTTGCCTTCCATACTGCACCACTGATCCCATCAGTAAGTAGCACCCATCCTCCATCCTCACCACCCATTCCTGTCAACAGGGGTACGAGTGGCTGCTGCAGCCCAGGTTAGTGGTACACTCTGCAGCCCCTGTCCTGTTTTCCCTGTGGGGTCTACTGTGGGTGTCCTCACTGGGTGGGCCGTGTGTTATACCGCCAGCAGGGTGGCAGCAGGTTATTCAGTGGAGAGGGTCACGGTGTGTCACCAATTGTCTCCATACTTAGAGGCTTGTGTGTGGGCAGGTCCTAAGCATGGAGTTGGGCGAGGGGGGTGGGCTCTGCCGGGGACTTAGCCGCATGTGATGTGGGTTCCGGGTGTGACACACAGATTGTGACAACCTCTCTCGAGGCAGGATGGATGGGAGTAGTGGCGCAGTGGACTGGCAGGGCATGGAGACAGCTAGTGGTTCTGTGGAGTGGACTAACTGAGAAGGGTAGTGTTCCAGAGAGGGTGCCAAAGGCCACGGTGCATGTGTCCTTTGCCTGGGTGTGCTATTCTGTTCCCCTGCTTCCCCTGCAGTGGGGCTGAGCTTCTGATGGGTGCACTGAGGAGGGCCAGCACCTGGTGTGTCACTAATTGAGCTTGGCCACGCCCATCTTGTTGATGGGTCAGCTGGGATCTGAGGGTTTCCAGAGGTGCGGCCTGGTTGGGCTCCCAAATGACCTGAGACCCTGTGAACATTTACAGGACACAGTGAGCAGACACCACAGTGAGCAGACAGGGGCCTGTAACCTGACCCAAATGGTTGCTGTTATAGCAACTACCGCAACGATGGCGGTCTGTGCCTGGCCATCCGGACCCCGGACCTCGAGGAGGACACCCGAATCCACGAGGCCGTCAACAAGTCACTCTCTCCCCCCCCCCGCCCACCCACCGCCACCCCCCCCCCATCACCAGCGGGGCCCAGAGTATGGCTAAGGTTCGACGCATGGGCACGGAGCTCGATTTTTGGCAGATGCCCGATTGTCCGCTGGATCACAGATGGTAGGCGGGATTCTCCAACCCCCCGCCGGGTCAGAGAATTCCTGGGGAGCGGCGCAAATCCCGCCCTGACGTATCGTTTTTTGGCCGAGGGTGGGATTCATGCCACGCCGGTCGGGAGCCGTTGGCAGCGGCCCCCCCCGGCAATTCTCCAGGCCTCGATGGGCCAAGCGGCCGTCTGTTTTTGGCCAGTCCCGCTGGCGTGAATCACTCAGCTCACATACCAGTGGGTCCTGGCAGGTAAGTTGGCAAGGGGGGTGCTCGGGGGGGGCGTGGGGAGATCCAACCCCGGGGCGGGGGGGGGGGGGGGGCACGGTGGCCTTGCCCGTGATCAGGGACCACCGATCTGCGTGTGGGCCTGTGCCGTAGGGGCACTCCTTCCTTCCACGCCGGCCCCTGTAGGGCTCCGCCATGGCCGGCGCGGAGAAGAGAACCCCCCACTCATGCGCCAAAACACGCCACCCCTTTTGCGCATGCGCGAACTCGCACAGTCCCTTCGGCACCGGCTGGAGCGGCGCCAACCCCTCCGCCGTCCACCTAGCTGCCGAGAAAGTGGAGAATTCCTCACCTTGGGGGCCCGTTGACGCCGGAGTCGTTGCCGCCGGTTTTCCCGCCAGCGTGGGGACTTAGTCCCCGGAAAGGAGAATCCCGGCTTGTATTTCTGCCATCGAAGGGCGGAAGATTAAGCCCATGATTTATATACACCTTAACTGTTGAAGAAATGATTTCCATTTGTTTGGAGTAGATGAATTCTACCACTATTAATGATTTTCCCCGTTTATCTACTTGCACGTCATTCTTTCACATATGACTGTTTTTCATTTGCATAATTTCCATCTTACTGCTATGTGGCACTGTTTCTGTATCAATTCCCCAAATTTACTGATTCCTTATTGATGATGCACCGAGTAAATCAAGATTTAATGTAATCTGACAGCAGGCAGCTGCCCTTGCCTATTGAAGATTAAGTGTTTTGCATTTAAATGAGCTTATCCTAATGTGATTAATAATATAGAGCCACATAAATTCATGTATTTGTAGAAGAATTAAATGAATGACTGTCCTCTGCGTTCCAATATATACTATTACTGTGTGCAGATGAATACATGTTGGAAACATTTAAAGTTAAAAAAAATTATGTAACATCTCAGTAATGTTTTTTTATCTAGATTTTCCTCCAGATTCCAGTTCTAGCAGACAACTTTTAGACTCAGCAAAAGAAACACTTAGGGCTGGATTCTCCGATTTTGAGGCTATGTCCGAATCATGGGCGTCATTCTCCGACCCCCCAGCGGGTCGGAGAATGGCCGTTGGCCGCCGTGAATCCCGCCCCCGCCGGTTGCCGAAGTCTCCGAAGGGAGAAAAGTCGGCGGGGCGTTAATGGCGCCGCTGACGTCGGAGAATGGCACAGGTCTGCGCAAGGCAGCCGATTTTCGGCCTGCCGATATTCTCCCTTCCGGATGGGCCGAAGTCCCGTTGACGTGATGACCGTTCACGTCGACGTAAATCAAGCCTCCTTATCATCGGCGTGACCCGGTGCTCCAGGTTCACGCCGACCAGCGTGGAGGTGAGTGACGGCCTGAGGAGTTGGCCGCTGGGCAGGAGATGGCGTGGCCGCAGTCTGAATGTGTGGGGAGAGGTGTGTCTCGGGTTGTGTGTGTGTGTGTGTGCGGCAGGGGGGGTGGTTAGAGTGGGCTGGGCTCCGGGGGAGTGCCGGGAGTGGGGTCCGTGCCGGGGAGGAGGATGGGGGATCCGTGCCGGGGAGGAGGTTGGGGGGGTCCGTGCCGAGGAGGAGGTTGGGGGGGGTCCGTGCCGGGGAGGGGGATGGGGATGGGGGTCCGTGCCGGGGAGGGGGATGGGGGGGGGGTCCGTGCCGGGGAGGGGGATGGGGGGGGGGTCCGTGCCGGGGAGGGGGTTGGGGTGGGGTCCGTGCCGGGGAGGGGGATGGGGGGTCCGTGCCGGGGAGGGGGATGGGGGGGTTCCGTGCCGGGGAGGGGGATTGGGGGGGGTTCCGTGCCGGGGAGGGGGATGGGGGGGTCCGTGCCGGGGAGGGGGATGGGGGGTCCGTGCCGGGGAGGAGGTTGGGGGGGTCCGTGCCGGGGAGGGCGATTGGGTGGGGGGTCCGTGCCGGGGAGGGGGATGGGGGGTCCGTGTCGGGGAGGGGAATGGAGGTCCGTGCCGGGGAGGAGGTTGGGGGGGTCCATGCTGGGGAGGGGGATGGGGGGGTGGGTCCGTGCCGGGGAGGGGGATGGGGGGGGTCCGTGCCGGGGAGGAGGAAGGGGGGTCCGTGCCGGGGGGGTCCGTGCTGGGGAGTGGGATGGGGGGGGGGTCCGTGCCTGCGAGGGAGAAGGGGGGGGGGGTGTCGGCAGCCGCTAATGTCCATGTTGCCCTGGATGAAGAGGAGGAGGAGCGTGCCAGAGAGGCGGCGCAGCCTGCCGCAGAGGGGCAGGCGGCAGCCGCCCAGGCTGGAGGGACACCTGACCGACAGGACAAGGAGGGGAGGAGGACGTCACGGCCCCACGGCAACGGAGGCACCCGAGGGCGCCCCGTGTGTACCGGCCCCGGCAGTCATACCAGGACCTCACGGACCGGGAATGCAGGAGGAGACTCCGGATGAGGCGGGAAACCGTGGCACACATCTGCCACCTGCTGCCACACCTGTCACCGCGTGGCACTGGCGGGGGACACCCTCTCCCCGTGTCCGTCAAGGTTCCGGTGGCCCTGAACTTTTATGCAACGGGGTCATTCCAGGCACCGAGTGGGGACCTGTCCGGCATATCGCAGACATCGGTGCATCGGTGCATCCGAGCAGTGACAGATGCCCTATATGCCATGGCGCACCGCTACATCCGCTTCCCTGTGGGCCGGGCCAGCCAAGATGCCCGGGCCGTGGGCTTCTCTGCCGTGGCCGGGTTCCCCACGTCGCCGTGCAGCCACCTGCAGATAACAGGGCCATGTTCACCAATAGGAAGGGGACCTATTCGATGAACATACAGGTGGTCTGCGACCACTGCATGATGATCCTGCACGTCTGCGCCCGTCACCCAGGCAGTGTACACGACTCATACGTGTTGTCGTGGTCATCCATCCCCGGCATGTACGAGGGACGCCATCCCCGGCTGAGGGGCTGGTTGCTGGATGACAGGGGCTACCCATTGCGATCGTGGCTGATGACGCCTATACGGAGGCCACGCAATGAGGCGGAGAACCGCTACAATGATGCGACAAGGGGAGTTATAGAGAGGTGCTTTGGCGTGCTGAAGATGCATTTCAGGTGCCTGGACCTCTCTGGGGGCGCCCTCCAGTATCGGTCAGATAGGGTCGGCCGCGTCATTGTGGTGTGCTGCATCCTGCACAACATAGCCCAACAGAGGGGCGATGTGCCGCAGGCAGAGGAGGGCGGAGTGGAGGAGCAGCAGGAAGAGGCGCAGTCCTCCCCAGATGAGGGGGATGGGGGCAATGGTCAGGGCAGACGGGCTAGACACAGGCGGGTGGCTGTCCACCATTACCGGCTGGCCCAGCGGGCACGGGACAGACTGATAGCCGCCCGCTTCACTGACTAGATGGGCGTGGGAATCGGGTAGTATGGCCACAGACCGCACACCATGGCAACAGCCGACCACCCATCCACCCACCCAGCACCCTCACCCCCCTCCCCAACCCCACCCACCCCACCCGCATGCACACAACCCCCCCCATTGCCGATCCACCTGCGGCACAACGGCCGGGGTCACACAGTTGCGGGTGGACGCGTGTCTATTGCAGGCCATGGAGGATGATGACAACCTGCCCTGCGGTGAGCTCCTGGCTCCACATCGTTAGACTATGTCTGACCCATGGCCACAGTACCACCATCCACCCGCACCATCCCTACATGCGGCTGTGACACTGCAGCGCACGGTCCCGTCCTCTGCCCGGGGGGATGTTGATGGCGGCCCAGGGGGAAGGGGGCAGACTCACCTGGGGCTGAGGTAAGACCACCCCTCACACACACACTTGCGCTCAACGCACATGACACACCCGCACGCTTTGGACAGAGCACAAAGGCAACTTCTGTAGGTGTAACATTGACTTTAATAACCAAACGAGTTCATGCACGTGCCCTAGGCCCTAAAACTCATCTGTGCCCTGCACCCGTGCCAACTTACTCAGTGTCTAATTGTTTGGCCTTACGGGCCCTTTGACTACGTCTACGTGGTTCCCCAGACGGTACAGCAGAACTGGAGGTGGACTCCTGTGATTCCTGCCCTCTGACACTGGATCCCTTTGGCGGCCGTTTCCTGGGGCGTCCTGGCCTCGATGGGCCAGGCTGCGGCCCGGGCGACTGGGATGGCGAGCTGCCAGCCTGTCCTGCCCGTTGCCCACCCGATGCACCTGGGACGGAAGGGGGAGAGTCCAAGGTGTCGCGGTGTTCCGGGACCTCCCCTACAGGGGGAGCCGGGAAGGACCACACCACCTCCTCCTCCCTCGGGGTGCCCGATGGCCCCCAGGCCTCTACATGGGTGGGGGATGCGAACGGACTGGCCATCCGACGCCCCCCCGACATCTGGCGCTGCCAGTCCTGGAGGCCCGTGCTGGTATCGACAGGGGCCTGCAGGTTTGCACCCATGGAGCCCAGGGGGTTGGCAAACCCTGTCTGTGACAGTGCGACGCCGGCTCGCACATGGCCACTGGCGCCGATGCCCCCAGCGATGGCCTGCAGAGACTGGGCCATGGCCTGCAGAGACTGGGCCATGGCCTGCTGAGACTGGGCTATGGCCTGCTGAGACTGGGCCATGGCCTGCAGAGACTGGGCCATGGCCTGCAGAGACTGGGCCATGGTATTGAGCGCCTCTGCCATCTGGCGCTGGCACTGGCTCATGGCCTCCTGTGAGAGGGCAGCCATTTCCTGAGCCACAGACGCCGCCTGCACGGAAAGCCCCAGACCTCGCAAACCGTTCCCCATGCCTGACACCGTCGCACCATTGCCTCCACCGCGGACGCCACCCGTGCGGTGTCGGCCTGGGTGGCACGCATGACCGGCACCACTCCCAGCTCCTGGACGCGGGTGGACTCCTCCACCTGCGACTGCAGCCGCCGCAAGCCGCCCGTCACCCTCTTCGCTCGTCTCCGGGTCGGTGGTTGCATCGGATCTATGTGTGGGTGTGGAAACTCCAGGAACCCGGGATCCATCTGGGCGGCAGATGTTCGCTTGGGCTGGGCTGCCCTCCGACCGCCCGGCCCCTCTGCTGCTCCTACCTCCACCTGCTGTACCAGGACGGCTGTGTTGTGCGCACCAGTGAGTGTACCAGACGCCTCATCACTAAAGTGCCCAACCGAGGTGAGTGTTTCTGCGATGGTGGAGGGTGTTGGTGACAGCAGTGGCGTTGTGTCGTGCTCTTCGTCCCACTCTGAGTCCATGGCACTTTGGGGTGGGGGTTCGTCTCCACCCATCCACTCTGAGTCACTGTCCGGTATTTCGTCTTCCTGGGTAGTGCTGTCCCGGGTAGTGCTGTCCCGGGTCGGGGTGTCCTGGGTAGTGGTGTCCCGGGTAGTGGTGTCCTGGGTAGTGGTGTCCTGGGTAGTGGTGTCCTGGGTAGTGGTGTCCTGGGTAGTGGTGTCCTGGTTCGGATGTGACGGGGGCCTGTGGCTGCCTCCATCGTTGCTGGGTGGCACACGCTTGCCTCGTCGCTCCCGCACGTGACCGGGGTGTCGTCTCCCTGTTGCTCCAGGTCTCTCCGTCTCCCGTGGTGTGCGAGGGGCATCCTGCAGGCATCGCATGCCGGAGGGTCCGGGTCTCTCCGTCTCCCGTGGTGTGCGAGGTGCATCCTGCGGGCGTCGCATGCCGGAGGGTCCGGGTCTCTCCGTCTCCCGTGGTGTGCGAGGGGCATCCTGCGGGCGTCGCATGCCGGAGGGTCCGGGTCTCTCCGTCTCCCGTGGCCTCCGAGGGGCATCCTGCATCTGCGGGGATGGGTGCCTCGACGTTTGCTCCTGCGATACACAATAAAGCATGCATGGTTAGACACGCAGGCAGTGATCAGGTGATATGGGGGAGGTGGGATATGGGAGAGGGGGGATATGGGGACGGGCTGTCGGTGGCTCACTTGCTAGTACGACCCCGACCTCTGTATTAGCAACCTCCCGGTCCTCAGGTCCGCCAGCCAGTTCCAGGGCCCTTTCCTCGTGTTCGGTCAGTGGCCTCTCATCAGCGGGGCCTCCTCCAGTCCTCACATGCTCCCTATTGTTGTGTGCGCACTTCTCCTGTGGCAGGGGGGTGGGTGGGGGTGGTGGCAGGGGTAAAATGCAACAGTGTTAGGCAGGTATATGAATGCACGCCATCGGTTGCGCGTGCATTGCAGAGGTTAAGGTTAGGGCTGGATTCACTTGGGGATATGGGAGATATGGTGGAGGGGGGATATGGTGGAGGGGGGATATGGGGAGGGAGGATATGGGGGAGGGGGGATATGGGGTAGGGGGGATATGGGGGAGGGGGGATATGGGGGAGGGGGGATATGGGAGAGGGGGGATAGGAGGAGGGTGGATATGGGGAGGGTGGATATGGGGGATATGGGGGAGGGGGGATATGGGGGAGGGGGGATATGGGGGAGGGGGATATGAGGGAGGGGGGATATGGAATGGGGGGATATGGGGGAGGGGGTATATGGGGGAGGGTGGATATGGGGGAGGGGGGATATGGGGGAGGGGGGATATGGGGGATATGGGAGAGGGAGGATAAGGGGGAGGGGGATATGGGGGAGGGGGGATATGGGGCAGGCTCACCCTGCCTGCTCTGACGAGTGCCTGTCCGTGGTGTCAGGGCCGCAGCGGTGACGGCCTCTGCCACCTCCCTCCACAGACGCCGGCTGTGGCGTGGGGCAACTCTGCGGCCGTGCCCGGGATACAGGGCGTCCCTCCTCTGCTCCACTGCGTCCAGGAGCGCCTCCACATCCCGTGACTGGAACCTCAGTGCTGAGCGGAGGCCAGCCATCCAGTCGGGTGTTCCGGTCGGGTGTTCCGGTCGGGTGGAGGGAGAGAGGCGCGGCCTTATGAGCCGTCACGCCGTGCGGCGCGTATGACGCTGCACGGCGTGAACCACTGCGCAAGCGCGGATCTCGTCACGTCGCTGCTAGCCCATTTCGGGCTGGAGACTTTTGACCCATTTTTCCGACGTGACGCAAGTCGGATTTGCGCCGTTTTTTTGCGCCAATCGGCGGACTTTGCGCCGATAACGGAGAATTTCGCCCCATGTGTTTAGTATTCCGACCAAAAAGTCGGCGGCGTCCCCGCACTGATGCTCCGCCCTGTGGGGGCTAGCAGCCCCCACCTTTCTCTAGCTGATACGGACGGACACTTGCCGGCTCCGTGGCAATGCATACGCACGGCGGCGGCCTGCAGCACTAGTGCCGTACAACATAGCAACGGCCGCGCATGGACCCGGCCTGCCAGATAGTGCCCCCTTGTGGTGAACCACTGTAATAGGAGATGTAAGGTAGGACCTGCACTACAGGTTCGCCGGTAGCTCCTGCCGGCTGGCTCTGCCCACGGAGAACTGTATAAATATGCATGACCTCCAGTGCCCTGCCATTTTGCCAGCTGCAGCAGGAGACCACGAATCTGACTGTAATAAAGCCACAGTTGTACCCAACTTTAGTCTTTGTGCAATTGATCGTGCATCAATTTATTGCAGTCAGATTTTCCACAAAATCGATATCAGATTTAAGCCCGATCGCCTGCAGCTGGATCTGCACTCGCCCGAAGCCAGGAAAGACTTTACTCACTGGCTAGCATGTTTCGAGGCCTACATCAAGGCTGCAGACCCCGAGCCAACGGAGGCTTAGAAGATAAACGTCCTGTACTCCAGACTGAGTTCCAGCGTGTTTGCGTTGATCCAAGACGCCACGAATTACACAAAAGCAATGGAACTCATTAAGGAACACTACACGCAGAAGGCGAACACACTCTTCGCCAGTCATGGACTCACCACCCGCTCGCAACTAACTGGTGAGTCCATCGAAGACTTCTGACGGGTCCTAATTCCACTCGTCCGGGACTGTGACTGTCAGGCCTTTACGGCCGTCGAACACGCAAACCTCCTCATGCGCGATACCTTTCTAACGGGGATTGCGTTGGACCGCATCCGAGAACGATTACTGGAAGGCGCTATGCTCGAACTGGCGGAGACGAAGACCTTGGCGCTCTCCATGCGGTCGCATCCCGTAATGTACAATCGTACCCCTCTCGCCGCGCTGCCCACCCTTCTACTCCTTCTGGGCCCTGCCGACGATCTCCTCAGCCGGGGCCCTGCCTTCCCAATACGCCGCATGCCGATCCGCGCACCACGGGGGTCCCCGCTGCTACTTTTGCGGTCAGCAGAAGCACCCTTGCCAACACTGCCCGGCCCGCACTACGGTTTGTAAAGCCTGCAGTAAAAAGGGCCACTTCACAGCGGTGTACCAGGCCCGCGCAGTCGCTGCGATCGCGCCCGCTATCGCGCCCGCTATCGCCCCCTCCCCCATGCCTCAAGGTCGATCCCCCCTCCCTTTTTGCCAATCTAACTGCGGATTGCAAGTTGCCACTAGGAGCAGACGGTACAGCACCCAGGACAAGACATTCATCAGATCCGACGTCCAGCGGCTGCTTAAGGAGGGTATTATCGAGGCCAGCAACAGCCCCTGGAGAGGCCAAGTGGTAGTGGTTAAAACTGGGGAGAAACACAGGATGGTCATGGACTACAGCCAGACTGTCAATCGGTACACGCAGCTCGACGGGGGCACCGTTCCACGCATACCTGATATGGTCAATCAGATTGCGCAGTACCGGGTCTTCTCAACAATTGATCTGAAATCCACCTACCACCAGCTCCCCATCCGGAGGTCGGACCGGCCATACACTGCCTTCGAGGTACACGGTCGCCTCTACCACTTCCTTACGGTCCCTTTCGGTGTCACAAATGGGGTCTCGGTCTTCCAAAGAGAGATGGACCGAATGATCGACCAGTATGGTTTGCGGGCCATCTTTCCGTGCTTAGAGAATGTCACCATCTGCGGCCATGACCAGCAGGACCACGATGCCAACCTCTATAAATTCCTCCGCACTGCTACTCTTCTCAACCTGACCTACAACAAAGAGAAGTGTGTGTTCAGCACAACCCGGTTAGCCATTCTCGGCTATATAGTCCAAAACGGACTTTTCGGGCCCGACCCCGACCGCATGGAACTTCCCCTCCCCCACTGCCCCAAGGCCCTCAAACGCTGCCTGGGGTTCTTTTCCTACTACACTCAGTGGCTCCCAAACTATGCGGACAAGGCCCGCCCACTCATTCAGTCCACCCAATTCCCCCTTGCGGCCGAGGCACAACACACTTTCGCCCGCATCAGAGCAGACATCGCCAAGGCCGGGATGCGCGCAGTGGACGAGTCACTGCCTTTCCAAGTAGAAAGCGACGCTTCAGACGTCGCCCTTGCCGCCACTCTAAACCAGGCAGGCAGACCAGTGGCATTCTTTTCCCGCACCCTTCATGCCTCTGAAATTCGACACTCATCCGTCGAAAAGGAGGCCCAAGCTATCGTTGAAGCTGTGCGGCATTGGAGGCATTACCTGGCCGGTACGAGATTCACTCTCCTCACTGACCAACGGTCGGTAGCCTTCATGTCCAATAACATACAGCGGGGCAAGATCAAAAATGATAAAATCTTGTGGTGGAGAATCAAACTCTCCACCTATAATTATGAGATCTTGTATCGCCCCGGTAAACTCAACGAGCCCCCAGACGCCCTCTCCCGAGGTACATGTGCCAGCGCACAAGTGGACCAACTCCGGGCCCTACACAACAGCCTTTGTCACCCGGGGGTCACTCGATTGTACCATCTGGTCAAAGCTCGCAATCTGCCCTACACCTTCGAGGAAGTAAGGACAGTCACCAGGGACTGCCAGGTCTGTGCAGAGTGCAACCGCACTTCTACCGGCTGGACTGTGCGTGCGTGATGAAGGCTTCCCACCCCTTTGAACGCCTCAGCGTGGATTTCAAAAGGCCCCTCCCCTCCACCGACCGTAACACGTATATTCTCAGTGTGGTCGATGAGTACTCCAGATTCCCCTTCGCCATCCCATGCCCCGATATGACGTCTGCACCGTCATCAAGGCCCTCAGCACCATTTTCGCTCTGTTTGGTTTCCCCGCCTACATCACCAGTGACAGGGGATGCTCATTCATGAGCGATGAGCTGCGTCAGTTCCTGCTCAGCAGGGGTATAGCCTCCAGCAGGACGACCAGCTACAACCCCCGGGGTAACGGGCAAGTAGAACAGGAGAATGAGACGGTTCGGAGGGCCGTCGAGCTGGCCCTACGGTCCAGGAACCTCCCAGCCTCTCGCTGGCAGGAGGTCCTCCCTGATGCTCGGCACTCCATCTGGTCACTATTGTGCACCGTCACTAATAGCACACCCCATTGACATGTTTTTACCTTCCCCAGGAAGTCCACATCCGGGGTGTCGCTCCCGACTTGGCTCGCTACTCCAGGACCGGTCCTTCTCCATAGGCATGTCCGACTCGACAAGGCGGACCCTTTGGTGGACAGGGTTCACCTGCTCCACGCCAACCCTCAATATGCCTACGTTGAGTTCCCCGACGGCCGCCAAGAAACTGTCTCACTCAGGGACCTGGCTCCATCAGATTCCACCCCAACACATCCCCCACTAATGCGTTCCCCCCCACCTTTCCCCGCGCCGCCAATATTGACCCCACCAGACCACACCCCTCCTCCCCTTTTCCACACAAGAGGATGAAGAGGACTTCTGCACGCTCCTGGAGTTCCCCGATGACTGGCCAGCATCAGCACCGCCATCGGTGCCACCGCCACCACCGCCAGCACCGACTTCGCCGCCACTGTTACGCCACTCCCAATGAAGCACCAAAGCACCGGACCGGCTGAACCTTTGCCGGACTCCGGACCGTGAACATGGACTTTTCTTTCCTTACCACTGTACATAATTGCACTAATTGTATATAGTTTCACGTCACCCCCGCCGGACTCATTTTTAACAGGGGGTGAATGTGGTGAACAACTGTAATAGGAGATGTAAGGTAGGACCTGCACTACAGGTTCGCCGGTAGCTCCTGCCGGCTGGCTCCGCCCACGGAGAACTGTATAAATATGCATGACCTCCAGTGCCCTGCCATTTCGCCAGCTGCAGCAGGAGACCACGCATCTGACTGTAATAAAGCCACAGTTGTACCCAACTTTAGTCTTTGTGCAATTGATCATGCATCATCCCTGTAACCCCCCTAGCCACCCCCGGACCACCCCTCACCAGTCCCCCCAACCCCCGCCGATGCCCCCCTGGCCGTAACTGTGGCAGCGCTGGACCCAGTGTGCACCTGCCACACGAAGTTGACGAAACCTCAGACCACAAGTGATCCACGCCATCGGGAAGTCGGTCCATCGGGGGCGGGGCATTAGGGGAGAGCCTTCAGGTGACGTCCTGCAGCTGTCCCAACGACATGCGGCGTATTCACCGATGACGGCGTTTTGGAGGGGGAGGAGCATCCGAAAACAGGCAACGTTCCCCGATTTCAGCATCAAAAGGGATCCTCCGGCCAATCGCTGAATGCGATTTCGGCGTCGGCAATCTGCGAATCCAGTCCTTATTATTTCAGCATTCGATCTAATGGAGTTTGGGGCAGTAGTGGATACATCCAGCCTGGTGGAGGTGCTCTGCTTTAATGTCTTCGCATATTCAGTACACCTGCTTCCAATTTTAGTGCTCCCAATGCACTTTCAGAGTCTATTCTATACTCAGATGCGGAACATTAGGAATTCCTGTCCCGGGGCAACAATGTTGTGAAAAAAGTGCCCTGAACAGCACCTTTCCAGGAAAATGATATTCAAGTCGGAAGAATAGAAAGTAAAAGCACTGGAACGAGAGTATCTCAAAATTGTAGCTAGGCCAACAATGGTGATAAACATCAATTTTGAATTAATTTGGGAATCAATTGCGGAAGTGATTTAAGATCAATCACGCAGCATAATTAAAATCAGCATTATCGCTAGGAGCCGAGAATAAGAGAGAGAAAAACTGCAGAGGAGAGCTAGAAATAACTGAAAAATCTATAGAATGCAGCAACTTCTCAGTTGCTGATGCTGCAAAAATGTCATAGCGTGCAAAGCAGTCTGTCAAAATTGATAACATAAATAGCGAACTTAGCTTGATATTTTGACGCTTTGCTTGTTTAGGGGACTGGGATATATCTTTACGACTGCAGCACAATGTTAACCACAGAACTCTCTGACATTGTAACTGGAAGCAGTTCTTCCTCTGTGTTGACGGGTGTGCACTAAAATATTTAGCCACTCTATGAATTGCAGGATGAAACTGAAGCATGGCAGTTTTTTTATTTCTGTTTTGACAGACTGCTTTTCACAGTATGACAGTTTTGCAGCATCAACAGTTTGGAAGTTCTTTGTGTTTTATAGATTTTAGTAGAATATGATTATCAGGCAAAGTGTAAAAAACCAGCAGATAATACACAGTAAATCCAAATTTGCTCAGCTGAGAAGAAAGAAGATGGATAACAATAACTCGTTGCAGACAAATTCCTGAGCATTGTCAACAAGAACAGCAATGCCCAACTCCAATGCTTGCCACTACCCAGGGAGAAATGGTTTGGCGTCACACTCAATAATGATAATAATAATCGCTTATTGTCACAAGTAGGCTTCAATATTAACCTCGGACGTAACTTTCTAAAAGCATACCATAAAAATTTTACGAAAGAGAAAATGCTGGAAAATCTCAGCAGGTCTGGCAGCATCTGTAGGGAGAGAAAAGAGCTAACGTTTCGAGTCCGATGACTCTTTGTCAAAGCTCCTTTTTACATAATAAAACTTTTACATCTTTTTAATAATCACCGATTGCTGATCTTGTGATGGAATTGCCTGTATCCTTATTATTCGAGTTAAACTAAGTGGTGTTAAGGATATCTCTTGTCCTTCAGATGATGCTGTGAAAAAAGGGTCAAGTTACATTTTGCTCAACATTGTACTGTAGTTAAGCTATTGATTAATTTGGCTGGGTGAACTACCGATATCATTTGGATTGTGGTATGAGGGAGATGCAAAAGCAATTAAATTAGACCTAGGGGCTGAAATTCCTTGCAATCTTCGGCTGCAATGCTGCAATTATGCTGCTATAGGGCTGAATTTTCCGCTATCGGGATTCTCCATTTTGCCGGGGTTTCCCGATGGAAATGGGCCGCCCCACAATGGGAAACCCGATGGCGCGGGACACGTGTGCTCTTAGTTTTCGTGAACCTGGCGTGGCGGCTTCGGACTGTGTCCAGGGCCGCCACAGTCGGGGGGAGCCGTGCTGCTGGCTAGAGCTTCTTCAGCGAGGGCTGGGGAGACTGGTGGGGGGTAGCCCGGGGGTGGCGAGTGGGTGTGAACGGGAGGCATTATCTGGCAGGTCGGGTCCGCGCGCGGCCAGCGCCATGTTGGACAGTTCGATCACTGCAAGTCGTCGCCATGCACAGCATGGCCACGGACGCTGCAATTCTCCAGGCCTTTATATCGGGAAGGCTATGCATTTTACGTGGTCCGGCTGCTAGCCCCTCACCAGTCGGAGCATCGGTGCTGGGGCCTCGCCGACTTTCTCGTCGTAAAATCAGACACTACGTCCGGATATAGAATCCAATCCATCATCCGTTGATGCTGCGTATGAGAATTTTCTGCTTTAATGAACTTTTAATTTAGTAATTTAGGATAAATTACTAGCTGCAACTGGTCCCCAGTCACCTGATGCAAGCGATTGTGAGAAGTTTGAGCTTTCATTTCCCCCACTTCCCCTCAGTGTTTATGTGTATACCAACAGAAGACTCCCCCTTAATAATAATAATCTTTATTGTCACAAGTAGGCTTACATTAACACTGCAATGAAGTCACTGTAAAAATCCCCGAGTCGTCACACACTGGATCCGGTTCGGGAACACTGAGGGAGAATTCAGAATGTATAATTCAGCTAACAAGGACGTCTCTGGGGACTTGTGAGAGGAAACCCATGAAGATAGGGGGAGAGCATGCAGACTGCGCCCAGACAGTGACCCAAGCCGGGAATCGAACCTGGAACCATGGCGCTGCAAACCAATAGTACTAACCACTGTGCTACCATGCCCCAATTGGAAAGTTACTTCAAATGACACCAGCTATATACCTGTATTTGTCAGGAGGAGGAGCAATATCAGAGTGTGGGAACTGTAGAGAAGAAGAGCAGACAGCAAAAGGCACCAACACATTAGAGGCTGGATTCTCCGCCGCCCCACACCGAAATTGCGTTCGGCCCGGGGGCGGAGAATCCTCTCTCACGGCGTAATCGAGCCCAGCGCCAGTCCGGCGATTCTCCAGCACCCGAGAATCGGCATGATCGCGAAGTACATCGCGCGGCTGGGGGTCCATTGACAGAGGCCAGCCCAGCGATCCTCCGCTCCCGACCGGCCCAGTTCCCGGTGCCGTGGAACTAACCACCTATTGCCATTTGGGATGCTGGCGTGGCGGCTGCGGAGTCCTGGTGGGGGCGAGGGGATTGGATACCAGGGGGGCCTTATTGGATACCAGGGCTGGGGGTCAGATCCACGCGGTTAGATGCTCGGCCGTGCAGCCGATTGGGGGGGTCTAATGTTTGTGTCTGCCTCCGCGGTCCGAGTCCACCATGGAGCTCCGCGCGGCCACTTCAGGCTGCCGCCGTGCACATGCGCGGACTCCGAACCAGAAGTGTGGGGACCCGTATCCGCAGCTGAAGCTGCGTGAATTACTCCGGGTCCCGGCTAGCCCCCTGCAGGGCATTGAATTAGCTGATCTTTTTTTCCAGGAATCACCAGTGTCCCATTTTGGGAGAATCCAGCCCCAGATCTTTCCCTTGACCAAGTGTCTGTTATTAGTATGACAGGTTCTCAAGGAACACTGCATGAATTGCCTAAGCCCATTTTTGCCCATCTGTAACCTTCTTTGCAAAGATCATGGGCTGGATTCTCCGGTCGCCGATGGAGAAATCGCGTTCGGCCAGAGAACCAAAGTTCCCGACCAAATTGGGGGCGACGCCACTTTCGCAATGCTCTGCCCCCTCCACAGCAGAGTACTCAGAGAGTAAGCCGTGCCATGTATCGATGGCCTCAGACCGTTGCCTGAGGCCCACCTCCCGATGCTCCGCCCCGACCAGCCGAGTTCCCGAAGGGGCGGGACACGTGTGGTCTCATCCAAGGGATGAATCAGGGGAGAGCCGATCTGCGGGTAGGGGGGACTTCATCAGGGGCTGGGGTCCCTGTGGAAGGTGGTCCAGGGAGCGTGAGCCGCCCGAAGGGGGGGATTATTTTGCGGGCCGGGTCCGCGAGCGGCCGTCGCTGTGTTGCACGGCGCGGCCACTGCAGGCCGCCACCTTGCGCATGTGCGGCCATGGCCCTTGCAATTCTCTGGGCCGTATAGGCAGCTAAATCCGGGTGCTCTACGCTCCCTTCCTGTTAGCCCCGAGCAAAACGGGGAATCGGTGACCTTTTTACGCTGTTTTGTCTGGCGTAAAACGCCACCGTTCTCACATCGCCGTGGGGACAATGCCCCAGAATTGGAGAATCCAGCCCATGGGCCTGACTCTGTCAGATCAGTTCTGTGTGCCACAATGGCAGAGTTTAATGGTTATCTGACACCAGGTTTGTAGACAAAGGTTCTTTTTAAATTACCTGGGAAGCCTTAGCAGCTACAAACTGTCCTCAATTTTGTAGTAACCGGGTGAGGCTCAGGAGGCCTTCCCACCGTTGCCCCAGTACTTAAGGACCAGATATTGACCGGCCTCAATTTTCAGGCAGCCAAGGGTTCAATGGCAGAAGGGAAGCCTGACAGCTCACTCTGCTTGAGCCTCAGGTGGGAAAAGGGAGTAGATTGGGGGAAGCAAGAGGCAGTACATATCCCTCAAGGTCCCCTTTTCATATCAGTTGCACATCCAGCCCCCCACAAAGGTCTTCCCTCACCAGGTGCTCCCTCCTTGCCTGGTTTCTCCATCAAGACCCCCACCTGAGTTTGTACAACACTCACCACCTGACCCGCACTTCCCCTCCCTCACCTAAGACCCTCGCAGTTAACTGGTCCTGGTCTCCGGAACTTATGACCTGGAGACTGCTTATAGTCCCAGCAGTGGCCACTCCTCATGGTGACACTGCTGGGACTACAGAACTACCAGCCAATCAGAGTGAGGGGCAGAGGTCTCATAGCACGCCAATTGATGTTCATTGGTGCATAAAATATCTGAGAGACAGGATTTGGAGGAAAATGTAGTCAGCCTGCTTAGTAACTCCACGGATGACACCAAGGTTGGTGGATTGTTGAGGATTGTCAGGAGATACAGCAGAACATAGATAGGTTGGAGGCTTGGGCAGAGAAATGGCAAATGGAGTTTAATCCGGATAAATGTGAGGTAATGCATTTTGGTAGGTCTAACATAGAGGGGAAATATACTCTAAATGGCAAAACTCGTCGGAATATAGAAAGTCAGAGAGATCTGGGCATGCATGCCCTCAGATCTTTGAAGGTGGCAACACAAGTGGACAAGGTAGTCAAGATAGCATAAGGAATGCTTGCCTTCATTGGATGGGGCCTCGAGTATAAAAACTGACAAGTCATGCTACAGTTATAGAGAACCTTGGTAAGGCCGCATTTGGAATATTGTGCACAATTCTGGGCGCCATATTACCAGAAGGATGTGGAGGCTTTGGAGAGGATGCAGAGGGGGTTTACCAGGATGTTGCCTGGTCTAGAGGGTGTCAGCTTTGGGGAGAGGCTGAATAGACTCGGACTGTTTTCATTAGAAAGACGGAGGTTGAGGGGTGACCTGAAAGAGATCTACAAGATTATGAGGGGCATGGATAGAGTGGCTGGGCAGGCACTCTTTCCCAGGGTGGAGGGGTCAGTTCCCAGGGAGCATAGGTTTAAGATCCATGGGCAAAGTTTGGAGGAGATGTGCAAGGCAGGTTCTTTTTACACAGAGGGTGGTGAGTGTATGGAACGCATTGTCAGGGGAGGTTGTGGAAGCAGATACATTAACAGCGTTCAAAAGGCATCTTGACAAACACATGGATAGGATGGGTATAGAGGGATACGGCACAAGGAAGTGCTGAGGGTTTTGGCAAAGATTGGTATCATGAACGGAACAGGCTTGGAGGGCCAAAGGACCTGTTCCTGTGCTGTATTGTTCTTTGTTCTTTGGTACCTTCCCCACTGACTCTTCTTGTGGTAGCTGGCAAACCCCCTCACCCGTTCAATATTATCCAATGAAACTGACCACGGAACTGTGTTTTAATTGGTACAGAATTCTTTCAAGATGAAGCATTGTGTCAATCTTTAAATAGGTCAAGTTTGTGCTATCAGCAGAGCTGCGGAGTTCACCCACTTCAACAGCACACACAAGGAGCAGTGAGAGAGTGGCAGAGAAATCAGCCACATTGCAGGATTCCCCAGAGTGCAGGATATCATGGATGTTGCAAATGTGGCAAAGAAGATACTTAACGGGGATCGGCTGCCATTTGTCACGAGCATTTGCTGCATATCGTGATTATCTGGAATGCCTAGAAGTCCTTGCGTGGGAATTGCAAGCCTGCCAGCAGCTGCCATAATGTTTTCATGGTGACTCACTCCACACTCAGTGGCATCTTCTGAGAGTACAATCATATCCAAGGATGGCAGTCCAGCGAAAGGGCATTTCACCTCTGCCATTTGGCTGATGACTGAATCAAGGCAATGGGGAATGCAGGTAGGAAACGAATAGGATCGGGCTCGGGCAGCAATGAGACCTGGGGCGAAATTCTCCCCAAACGGCGTGATGTCCGCCGACTGGTGCCCAAAACGGCACCAATCAGACAGGCATTGCGCCGCCCCAAAGGTGCGGAATTCTCCGCATCTTTGGGTGCTGAGCCCCAACATTGAGGGGCGAGGCCGGCGCCGGAGGGAATTCCGCCCCGCCAGCTGGCGGAAACGGCCTTTGGTGCCCCGCCAGCTGGCGCGGAAATGACATGGCGGGGCGGCGCATGCGCGGGAGCGTCAGCGGCCGCTGACAGTTTCCCGCGCATGCGCAGTGGGGAGAGTCTCTTCCGCCTCCGCCATGGTGGAGACCGTGGCGGAGGCGGAAGGGAAAGAGTGCCCCCACGGCACAGGCCCGCCCGCGGATCGGTGGGCCCCGATCGCGGGCCAGGCCACCGTGGGGGCACCCCCTGGGGTCAGATCGCCCCGCGCCCCCCCCCAGGACCCCGGAGCCCGCCCACGCCACCTTGTCCCGCCGGTAAATAGGTACTCTAATTTACGCCGGCGGGACCGGCAATTTATCAGCGGGACTTCGGCCCATTCGGGCCGGAGAATCGAGCGGGGGGGGCCCGCCAAACGGTGCGGTGCGATTCCCGCCCCCGCCCAATCTCCGGTGCCGGAGACTTCGGCAACCGGCGTGGGCGGGATTCACGGCAGCCCCCGGCGATTCTCCGACCCGGCGGGGGGTCGGGGAATGACGCCCATGCTGTCAAAGAACTCTTGAATGGCAAAAGTCAGTGACTGGACAGATCTGATCGAAACTGCAATACATTCCCAAAGGGCCACAGGGATTATTCTGTTCAATTTTGCTCCAAAGCAAGGCTATCAGTTCACCTTCGACAATGAGTAGCCGGAGCGGCAGGCGGATAGGGAATTGCAATCCCAGGGATTTGAGAGAATGAGTATCTGAGGGATTATTATTGGCGATGGTAAATCTTTATCAAATGCTTTCCATTAAAAAAAATGCTGTGTCCATTGGTTCCAATAAATAGATTTATCTTTCTCCTTAAAAGGTGCCAGTGAAATACTGCCCACCATGTTTCCAAATCATATTTCTTCAAATCAACTTCAATTTTCTGATTGTCACGAAGACATTTACCAGCTATCAGGCCTCTTACATAACTCCGTTTACATAGCTCCGAAAGCTCAGAGGACACTGATTCAAGGTGAATGGCAAAAGAGCTAAAGGGTACACATGTAAATCTTTAATGCAGCGCGTGCTTCGGATCTGGAATGCACGTGCAGTGTGCTGGAGGCAGATTCAGTCGTGGCTTCAAAGGAGAATTGGATAATTAGTTGAAGATAAAGAAATTGCAGGGTGACAAAAGGCAGGGGGTGCGACTAGCTGAATATCTCTTACAAGAACCAACACAGACATGGAAGGATAAATGATCTCCTTCTACACTGAAACTGTTCTATGATTCCATGATCCTGGCAGAGCTGTTCAGTTCAGCACGACACTGGACCGGCCAATATCTGGAGCTGTGATTGGTGATTTGGCCTTGATCTGTCCTCAATCACCCCCGTGTCAAAGATGCAGATCCAACTGCTTCCTTGCGGCCTTTTCTCTGTGGCTCTATCATGCAGTTTCCACATGCTGATTTCATACTGGAAATGAAGACAGACCCTCTGCAGCAAAGCAGGAGGGGAAACTCAGCAATCACACCTATCAACTGTTGCACATCCAGGGAGATTGTTCTCCCTATTACTCTTCAAGTAATTCATTAAACATCTTTTTTTTTACAATGAGAGCTCATGAACATTGAAACTCTTACTTTTGAAGATATCAGCAGTCTCCTCCATGCAGCTTTCCCTGTGGCCCCATCAGTATGTTTGACAAGAGCTCAGAACCTCAGATTAAATGGAATTTCAGCCAATCTTCCATCAAAGTTACAGCGTTGATCAGGAGAATGCCTAAGAATGTCTCAGTCGGAGAATTTTAAATTAATTGGGAGGGATCAACTGGAGCAGATAGATTTCATAGAATTTTACAGTGCAGAAGGAGGTCCTTCGGCCCATTGGGTCGGCACCGGCCCTTGGAAAGAGCACCCTACTTAAGTCCACACCTCCATTGGGGCAGCACGGTAGCATTGTGGATAGCACAAATGCTTCACAGCTCCAGGGTCCCAGGTTCGATTCCGGCTTGGGTCACTGTCTGTGCGGAGTCTGCACATCCTCCCCGTGTGTGCGTGGGTTTCCTCCGGGTGCTCCGGTTTCCTCCCACAGTCCAAAGATGTGCGGATTAGGTGGATTGGTCATGCTAAATTGCCCATAGTGTTGGGTGGGGTTACTGGGTTATGGGGATAGGGTGGAGGTGTGGACCTTGGGTGGGGTGCTCTTTCCAAGAGCCGGTGCAGACTCGATGGGCCGAATGGCCTCCTTCTGCACTGTAAATTCTATGATGATGATTCTTTCCCCGTAACCCCACCGAACAATTTTGGACATTAAGGATAATTTATCATGGCCAATCCACCTAACCTGTACATCTTTGGACTGTGGGAGGAAACCAGAGCACCCGGAGGAAACCCACACAGACACAGGGAGAACATGCAGACTCCGCACAGACACTGACCCAAGCGGGAATAGAACCTAGAACCCAGGCGCTGTGAAGCAACATTGCTAACCACTGTGCTACCATGCTACAAGAAAAATCTGTGTACATCACCAGCAAAATGGCAAAGTTCCTGTTGATGCTTCAGAATTATGATTTCACTCTGAAGTACAAACCAGGAAGAGAAATCATGCTAGCAGATGTCCTTGTCTGTCGCTACATGTAAAATACACTCAGATCTATAGGTGCAAAGATCCATTACTTATTGAATGTAACACTATCGAAATTGAGGTAAATTGGAGATGAGATCAGCAAAGATGAAACATTACAGATACTCTCTCAGCAAGATACCAAAGGATGGCCTGACAAGGTGCAAAAGAGGTGGCACGTGGTGTAGTGGTTAGCACTGGCACTGCGGCACTGAGAACCCGGGTTTGAATCCCGGCCCTGGGTCACTGTCCGTGGTTATCCAGAAACGTACAAAGTAAGATAAAACAGGAAAATAAAGCTTATGTCAGTCACAAAAACCTAAATAATGTAGGAAGCTGGAGGAGTATAGAAACTACAGGAGTGAAGTAAAAAAGGAAATAGGAAATTGGGGAAGCAAGGAGAGGATACTGGCAGAAAAATAAAATAAAAACTAAAGATGTTTTATCAGTACATTAGGAGCAAGAAAATAACTAAGGAAATAGTAGGGCCTTTCAGAGATGTTTGTGGTAACTTACACGTTAATTCAGAAATGTAGGCAGGGTTCTCAATGGGAACGTTATCTCTGTCTTCACTAAGAAAAGGAATGATGCAGACATTCAAATTAAAGATGAGTAGTTTCCTCCGGGTGCTTCAGTTTCCACCCACAGTCCAAAGGTGTGCAGGATAGGTGGATTGGCCATGCTAAAATGGCCCCTTTGTGTCCAAAGATGTGCCGGTTAGGTGTATTAGCCATGATCAATGTAAGGGATTGCGGGGATAGGGCGGAGGAGTGGCTTAGGTAGGGTGCTCTTTCAGAGGGCCAGTGCAGACTCTATGGGCCGAATGGCCTTCTTCTGAAATGTAGTGATGCTATGGATTCTATGGATATGGAGTGTGACATAATAGATACAATAAGCATAGTGAGAGAGGAAGTACATCCTTCCTTGAAAGTGGATAAGTTACGAAGGCTGGATGGACTGTACCTCAGGATGTTAAAGAAAGCCAGGGTGGAAAAAATGGATAGCCTGTGGATCGTTTTTCAAACCTCACTAGATACAGATAAGGGGCGGGATTCTCCGTAATCGGCGCGATGTCCGCCGACCGGCGCCAAAAATGGCACAAATCAGTCCGGCATTGCGCTGCCCCAAAGGTGCTGAATTCTGCACATCTTGAGGGGCCGAGCCCTTACCTTGAGGGGCTAGGCCCGCGCCGGACTGATTTCCGCCCTGCCAGCTGCCGGGAAAGGCCTTTGGTGCCCTGCCAGCCGGCGCGGAAATGACTTTGCCAGGCTGCGCATGCGCTGGAGCGTCAGCGGCGGCTCACGGCATCCCCGCGCATGCGCAGTGGAGGGGGTCTCTTCCACCTCCGCCATAGTGGAGACCGTGGCGAAGGCGGAAGGAAAAGTGTGCCCCCACGGTACAGGCCCATCCGTGGATCAGTGGGCCCCGATCGTGGGCCAGGCCACCGTGGGGGCACCACCCCAGGGCCAGATCGCCCCGCACTCCCCCCCAGGACCCCGGAGCCCGCCCGCGCCGCCGTGCCAAAGGTGGTTCAATCCACGCCGGCTGGCGGGGGGTCGGATAAACCCGCCCAAGATACCAGAGGGTTGTAGGTGTGCTGATATTGTACCATTAGTTACAAAATATGCAATGTATGAACCAGAAAACCGCTTCCTCATCTTCAGTGAACACTCGCTAATGTCCACCTAAGAAACTCCATGCTACTAGACACGGGTTCTCTGGATCCTTGTGTAGCTGATGAGCCCCATCCTAGAGCCGCATCTTCAACCGCACACTTGGCAAGTTTTTCCGGGATGTGGGATCGATCCTTGGACTCTAGATCACTGGTATTCCTTTCCCAGGCTCCTTTTCAGGCCTCCTCTTGCAGTTGGTTGTCTTCAAAACATTGTCCCTTCAATCAATAGGTTCTTCCAAGATGGTCTCTTCTGAGCATGGGTCTCCCAGGAGTTAGCGTTGATGTTGCATTTATTGAGGCTTATGGTTGTCTTTGAAGCACTTCCTTTGTTCTGCTCTAGTCCGGAAGACTTCCTAGAGCTGGGTAAAGACGATTTGCTTTGGCAGTCGGAACTCTGACAGCCTAAGCACATGGCCAGCCAACCATATGTTCCAGCAAACTATTGCCCCGTCAGCCTGACTTTGTGGTGGGAAAATAATTGGAATCAATTCTGAGATATATGTTAAAACTGTCAGTTAGACAGGCAGAGATTGATCAGAGGTAGTTTTAGTTAGGGTAAATTCTCTGCCTCCGCAGCTGCGTGTTCCTCAGCGTCGCGCCGTCACCAGCACGCGGTTCTCCATTACCCCCACTGGCCAATGGGATTTCCCATTGTGGCTGCCCCACACGCCGGGAACCCACGGGCAGGGGATGCGCACCCAGTGGAACAGAGAATCCCACCAGTGAAGAATTCACCCCCATGTCTTACGAACTTGATCAAATTATTTGAGGCAGTAACAAGGAGGATTACTGAAGATAGTTCAGTGAAGGTTGTACCCATGGATTTTATTAAGGCATTTGATGAAGTCCCACATGGTACACTGGCCCGTGTGCAGGTTGGGGGGGTTGTATGTGCATGTGGGTGGTGGGATCCTCTTTTTTTAAGCCGGAGTCTGAGGCGCCCTTTAAAAACAGACCCCATCCCGCCAGCATGATGGCATGTGACTTGCCTCCAGGATGTTTTCTTCTAAGTGCTGAACAATGTGACAGAATAAACCAGCTGTACAGCCGGTAAGTTGCTCGCCATTTCTCAGCTGAGCCAGCACTTGGAAGAAAAAGGAAAAGTCCACCTTTTATATTACTTGTAAAGAGTTAGGAATCCCTCTGTACCTGTATACACGTATATCCGGAATGCCACATCACTTGCAATGCCAAGAAACCAATGTTTCACAATTGGTTGCAAGGGTCGAGGATGTCTCGGAGCGGCTGCAGGACATTCTGGGGGGGAGGATGAACAGCCAGCTGTCGTGGTGCACGTAGGCACCAACGATATAGGTAGAAAATGGCACGAGGTCCTGCAAGCTGAATTCAGGGAGTTAGGAGTTAAACTAAAAAGTAGGACCTCAAAGGTAGTAATCTCAGGATTGCTACCAGTGCCATGAGCTAGTCAGAGTAGGAATGTCAGGATAGATAGGACGAATGCGTGGCTCGAGAGATGGTGCAAGAGGGAGGGATTCAAATTCCTGGGGCATTGGAACCGGAGGTGGGACCAGTACAAACCGGACGGTCTGCACCTGGGCAAGACTGGAACCGATGTTCTGGGGGGGGGGTGTTTGCTAGAGTTGTTGCGGAGGGTTTAAACTAATGTAGCAGGGGGATGGGAACCGTTGGAAGGTAGTAAAACAGGGACAGAAACAAAAGACAGTAAGGAGGAAAGTGTAAGACAGAGAAGGCATAGACAAAAATCAAAAAGGGTGACAGTACAAGGTACAGTGACTGAGGGGAGCTCAGTGAATAGGCCCAGTAATACTAAAAGGAATAAAACGGGAAGTAAAAACATTAATGGTAAGCGATGCGGCAGGTTGTTACATGAAGATGTGGGTTCAACGACAAGGAAAATTAGGAGAAAAGTTGAGAGGAAATATAACTTAGGAGAGGTTACTGATCGAGGTGTTAAGATTCAAAACAGAGGTAAAAAAGCCAACATAAATGTACTTTACGTGAATGCTCGTAGTATTCGGAATAAGGTAAATGAGTTGATGGCGCAAATCATTGTGAATGACTATGATTTAGTGGCCATTACTGAAACATGGTTAAAGGATGGTCACGACTGGGAGTTAAATATCCAAGGGTATCAAACTATTCGGAAGGACAGAGTGGATCGTAAGGGAGATGGTGTAGCTCTGTTATTTAAGGATGACATCCGGGCAATAGTAAGTGATGACATTGGCGCTATGGAGGATAAGGTTGAATCCATTTGGGCGGAAATCAGGAATAGTAAGGCGAAAAAGTCATTGATAAGAGTAATCTATAGGTCACCAAATAGTAACATTATGGTGGGGCAGGCAACAAACAAAGAAATAACGGAGGCATATGAAATGAAAATGAAAATGAAAATCGCTTATTGTCACAAGTAGGCTTCAAATGAAGTTACTGTGAAAAGCCCCTAGTCGCCACATTCCGCCACCTGTTCGGGGAGGCTGTTACGGGAATCAAACCTGCTGGCCTGCCTCGGTCTGCTTTCAAAGCCAGTGATTTAGCCCTGTGCTAACCAGCCCCATGTCGAAATGGCACAGCAGTTATCATGGGGGATTTTAATCTACATGTCGATTGGTTTAACCAGGTAGGTCAAGGCAGCCTTGAGGAGGGGTTTATAGAATATATCCGCGATAGTTTCCTAGAACAGTATGTAATGGAACCTACGAGGGAACAAGCTTGATTGTTCATGATCTCATCGGATCAGGATTGATTCATGATCTCATAGTTAGGGATCCTCTCGGAAGGAGCGATCACAATATGGTGGAATTTAAAATACAGATGGAGGGTGAGAAGGTAAAATCAAACACTAGTGTTTTGTGCTTAAACAAAGGAGATTACAATGGGATGAAAGAAGAACTAGCTAAGGTAGACTGGGAGCAAAGACTTTATGATGAAACAGTTGAGGAACAGTGGAGAACCTTCCAAGCGATTGTTAACAGTGCTCAGCAAAGGTTCATACCAACAAAAAGGAAGGACGGTAGAAAGAGGGAAAATCGACCATGGATGTCTAAGGAAATAAGGGAGAGTATCAAATTGAAGGATAAAGCATACACTGTGGCAAAGATTAGTGGGAGACTAGAGGACTGGGAAATCGTTAGGGGGCAACAAAAAGCTACTAAAAAAGCTATAAAGAAGAGTAAGATAGATTAATGAGAGTAAACCGGCTCAGAATATAAAAACAGACAGTAAAAGTTTCTACAAATATATGAAACAAAAAAGAGTGGCTAAGGTAAACATTGGTCCTTTAGAGGATGAGAAGGGAGATTTAATAATGGGAGATGAGGAAATGGTTGAGGAACTGAACAGGTTTTTTGGGTCGGTCTTCACAGTGGAAGACACAAATAACGTGCCAGTGGTTGATAGAAATGAGGCTATGACAGGTGAGGATCTTGAGCGGATTGTTATCACTAAGGAGGTAGTGATGGGCAAGCTAATGGGGCTAAAGGTAGACAAGTCTCCTGGCCCTGATGGAATGCATCCCAGAGTGCTAAAAGAGATGGCTAGGGAAATTGCAAATGCATTAGCGATAATTTACCAAAATTCACTAGACTCTGGGGTGGCCCCAGCGGATTGGAAATTAGCAAACTTGACACCACTGTTTAAAAAAGGAGGTAGGAAGAAAACGGTTAATTATAGGCCAGTGAGCTTAATTTCGGTAGTAGGGAAGATGCTGGAATCTATCATCAAGGAAAAAATAGCGACGCATCTGGATGGAAATTGTCCCATTGGGCAGACGTAGCATGGGTTCATAAAGGGCAGGTCGTGCCTAACTAATTTAGTGGAATTTTCTGAGGACATTACCAGTGTGGTAGATAACGGGGAGCCAATGGAGGTGGTGTATCTGGATTTCCAGAAAGCCTTTGTCAAGGTGCCACACAAAAGGTTGCTGCATAAGATAAAGATGCATGGCATAAAGGGTAAAGTAGTAGCATGGATAGAGGATCGGTTAATTAATAGAAAGCAAAGTGTGGGGATTAATGGGTGTTTCTCTGGTTGGCAATCAGTAGCTAGTGGTGTGCCTCAGGGATCAGTGTTGGCCCACAATTGTTCACAATTTACATAGATCATAGAATTTACAGTGCAGAAGGAGGCCATTCGGCCCATCGAGTCTGAACTGGCTCTTGGAAAGAGCACCCTACCCATGGTCAACACCTCCACCTTATCCCCATAACCCAGTAACCCCACCCAACACTAAGGGCAATTTTGGACACTAAGGGCAATTTATCATGGCCAATCCACCTAACCTGCACATCTTTGGACTGTGGGAGGAAACCAGAGCACCCGGAGGAAACCCACGCACACACGGGGAGAACGTGCAGACTCCGCACAGACAGTGCCCCAAGCAGGAATCGAACCTGGGACCCTGGTGCTGTGAAGAAATTGTGCTATCCACAATGCTACCGTGCTGCCCTGCTGATGGTTTGAAGTTGGGGACCAAGGGCAATGTGTCCAAGTTTGCAGACGACACTAAGATGAGTGGTAAAGCAAAAAGTGCAGAGGATACTGGAAGACTGCATTGGATAGGTTAAGTGAATGGGCTAGGGTCTGGCAGATGGAATACAATGTTTATTGTGGTTATCCATTTTGGTCGGAATAACAGCAAAAGGGATTATTATTTATATGATAAAATTATGATTAAAACATGCTGCTGTGCAGAGAGACCTGGGTGTGCTGGTGCATGAGTCGCAAAAAGTTGGTTTATAGGTGCAACAGGTGATTAAGAAGGCAAATGGAATTTTGTCCTTCATTGCTAGAGGGATGGAGTTTAAGACGAGGGAGGTTATGCTGCAATTGTATAAGGTGTTAGTGAGGCCACATCTGGAGTATTGTGTTCAGTTTTGGTCTCCTTACTTGAGAAAGGACGTACTGGCACTGGAGGGTGTGCAGAGGAGATTCACGAGGTTAATCCCAGTGCTGAAGGGGTTGGATTACGAGGAGAGGTTGAGTAGACTGGGACTGTACTCGTTGGAATTTAGAAGGATGAGGGGGGATCTTATAGAAACATATAAAATTATGAAGGGAATATATAGGATAGATGCGGGCAGATTGTTTCCACTGACAGGTGAAAGCAGAACTCGGGGGCATGGCCTCAAAATAAGGGGAAGTAGATTTAGGACTGGGTTTAGGAGGAACTTCTTCACCCAAAGGGTTGTGAGTCTATGGAATTCCTTGCCCAGTGAAGCAGTAGAGTCCCCTTCATTAAATGTTTTTAAGATAAAGATAGATGGAGCTGAGTCCGCAAAAGATCAGCCATGATCTCATTGAATGGCGGAGCAGGCTCGAGGGGCCAGATGGCCTACTCCTGCTCCTAGTTCTTATGTTCTTAATGCATGGTGAAATCTGTGAAATACACACGACGAAAGTGTCCAAAACTGTGATGATTTCGAAGTGCTGGGAGCAGTCAGTTAGGACCCTGGCAGAAAAATGGGCTTTACAAATTGGCCAGTAGTTCATTTTAAAAGTGTATCACATGTTCCATAGCTGGACCTTATCCCATTGGATGTTTGAGGATCATTATTAAACGTGCATTGTTAGCAGCTAAGCTTTTGCTTTTTCTGTTAATAGTATTGAATTGCTGAAAAATGCCAATTTTGAGATGATTCAAGCCATTGCCTTGCTCAAAATATTGATTGCCATTCCGAGGCGCAAGAACCTTGAAAGTAACTGAAAGTACTGCACAATTTGGGGAGCATCTTGTGACACCACTGTGTGATTCTGAAATAGCTTGGATAATAAGTCTGACATCCAACCACTGAAAATGAAATCTGTGTAATCCTTGGCAATAGAGTGAGTGTATTGAGCAAAATGCTTCTGAGCAGAGCCCAGATCAATACTTCAAGGACCATTATTATCTGGAATTTCTATTTTCCGCATGAAATAGACTAAAGTGTTGTATGGTGGATGAAAAAGCATTGTAGCAAAACAAGAAAATTCACAGCATTCATATGCATTTCAATGCACTCTCACATTCTACTCCTGTAAACTTGAGGCCATTTAAACATCTGCCACCCATGTCCTTACTTATGCTAAGTCCCATTCACCCGTCAGCCCTGTGCTCACTGAGCCACACCAGCTTCCAGTTATGTAATGCCTTGATTTAAAAATTCGCACATTAAAAAATCCCTCCATTGATGCAAAAGACCCTAGTCTCTGGAAATCTCTCCTTAAACCTTTCTACCTCTCCACCCCTTTAGGATTATCCTGAAATCTATCGCTTTGACCTAGCATTTGGCCATCTGACTGACCATTTCCTTCTGTGACTTACGCCAATTGTTGCATTAAAATGCTCCAATAAAAAGGCCTTGAGACATTTTCTTAAGCTAAAGGTGCTTTATAAATATTTTTGGTACTTATCCATCTGCTGTCTTGGTGTTTTTAGCTCAAGTGAAAAGGTGTTCTGAAGCCAGAATGCAAAAACCTTGGTGAGTTCATGCAGCCTGATTCTTGCGATTCTGAATCAATTCATAAGTCACAACATTTAATTCTGGAAGCTATACAATGTTACAAATTTGAAGTTTGTAAGTTTGTTATATTTTGGGACTGTCTCGTCAATTTAGGATAAAATGGAGGAATAAAAGGGTCATGTGCCCTGTTCTAAATTCTGCCCCACCAAAAGCTTGGGTGGCTTGTTTGTTCCAGGTCAAAGAAGTGGTCAAGCTGCATTATTGGGAAGATGGTGCAAAATATTCCCATTTGTAAACAATGACCAGGGCAGCTATGCTGATCGTGGCTGGACTGTTATTCGCCAAGTCACAGGGAAGTGTGAGGAATGTCAGGTTTTGAGAATGATTCTACTGTAAACTGTCTATTTAGTTCCTAGGTAGAATGAAATTGGAGATTTAAAGGATATATAATTAACATTTCTACATGGATAAAGGCCCATGTGCTTCATATTGCCGAGGAGATCGATTTTGAGAGGAAACTCGGGCAGGATTCTCTCAGCCCAGGCTGGACCGGAGAATCGCTGGGCCGGGCGCGAATCGCTCGACGACGCCCCGATGCTGGTCTGCCGATTCTCCAGAGAGCGGAGAATCGGTGCTATTGGCGCAGGCGCAGTTGGCGCGGCACTGCTCTACGGGAGCGATTCTCTGCCCAGGATGGGCCGAGTGGCCGCATAAAAAATCGAAGTCCCACCGGCGCCGTCCACATGTGGTCTCACCCGGTGGGACTAGGTGTGCATCCATCCGGGGGCGGCCTGTTGGGGGGGGGGGGGGCAGGGGAGGGGGGGACTGACCCCGGGTGGGCCTCCGCTGTGGCCTGGCCCGCGATCGGGGCCTACCAATCATCGGGCCGGCCTCTCGGGCTGGGGGTCTCTTTTGCTCCGTGCCGGCCCCTGTAGCTCTATGCCATGTTGCGTCGGGACCAGGCGCAGAGAAGGGAGCCACCACGCATGCGCATAATGATGCCGGTCGCACTGCGATGCACAGACCCGCGGCGCCCATCTGACGCCGGTATCGGCAGCTGGAGCGCCATGGGTCGCTCCAGTGCCGTGCTGGGTAAGGGTCGGAATCGCTACTCCTGGGGCCAAGTTGACGCCGTCGTGAAACGCGACGGCGTTTACAACGGCGTCAACACTTAGCCTCAGGCTCAGAGAATCCCGCTCCTAATCTATTGCCAGCATTATGGTGGTCAAGGATTCCTTGAACCACAAAGATATGTCACTCTGCAATAACCTAGGAGAGACAGCGGATACAAAAAAATAGAGACAGTTAGTCCTGGACCTTACACAGAGAAAATTGTGACCTTATTGGCTACCACACAAAATCTGAGCTCATGCTCAGATTTAAGAGACCAAGTTTGTGTGGATTTAAACAAAAGTGGAATATTCAGCTAGTTTGGCTGGAGAGAAGAATCTCCGATTTATCCCTCACCTGAAAGTAAATTGAGTGATTGGAAATTATCTGGCTGAAAAAGGAAGCTAGCCATTGAGAGTCGAGAATAGCTTCAGACTGGTTCCTGCAGAATGACTTGTCCACTTATGGGACTGAGTGATGTAAAACCATAGCTGAGAATTTTCAAATGCTTTAGAAGTTAAATGGGGGATGTTCTTGTTGTTTACACAAGAACATAAGAACTAGGAGCAGTAGTAGGCCATCTGGCCCCTCGAGCCTGCTCCACCATTCAATGAGATCATGGCTGATCTTTTGTGGACTCAGCTCCACTATCCGGCACAAACACCATAACCCTTAATCCCTTTATTCTTCAAAAAACTATCTAGTTTCATAGTCTAGTTACTTCATAAGTTGCCTACTTAAGAATGTTTAGAAAAGCGGCTGGTTTAGCACAGTGGACTAAACAGCTGGCTTGTACTGCAGAACAATGCCAGCAGCGCGGGTTCAATTCCCGTACCAGCCTACCTGAACAGGCGTCAGAATGTGACGACGTGGGGCTTTTCACAGTAACTTCATTGAAGCCTACTTGTGACAATGAGCTATTATAATAGAAAAGGTTGCTTTTAGTTTGTTTACTGCAGTAATAGCCTTAAAACTTGAATAGGTGCTGGATGGGTTTAGCTCCCGAGGGAAGAAAGCATTTCTAACATTTGTTCAACGCAGGGAGGTTGCACTTAAATAATCCTGGACCCAATGGTTTTGAGAGAAGGTTAACTCCGGAAAGGTTTAAACTACAGGTAGTCCTTGGACTTATGACACAATTGCTTCCTGTAAACTGCATCGTCGAAACAAAATTCTCTTTAGGAACAATGTTAAAAATAGGGGGTTGGTTTTGTCCGCAGGGCATCATATCATTTTTACCTACAAATTGCGACCTCATTTCCCATGGGTTTTAGATGTTTGCCCTGATGTATTCAGACCTCAGCTGGGTGCCTCCCCGAGGTGTGGCCAACTTGGTTTTCATTCAAGACCAACTAGTACCTGTCGTCTTGGGTGCTCTGCTACACAGACGAACCAACACGGTTGCGGAAGGTACAACTCAGTTTTATTTCTATTAATATTAACATTTGCAAACTGGTTACTGTGGTTCGTTCATTACCCTCTAACCTGTGGACCCAGCCCTAACACTATCTTGGAGAGGCACTCAGCACATGGTGAATGTCTGAGTGGCTTGCTGTGAACTCTGTGCCCTGAGCTGTCTCCTGCTGGAATGAATCGGAAGTGTCGTGTTCACCGTTTTATAGTGTGTCTGCTCTTGCTTGTGATTGGCTGTGATGTTGCATGTGTATTGATTGGTCCGTTGATCTGTCCATCAGTGTGTATGTGTGTTTGCACCATGATGTTTATCTGAATATCATGACAGTACCATCGAGTGCAGTGAAGCCCCCAAACATGGCGCGCCAAAATTATTCACGGAAAACCATTCTCCAGTTTCTGGGCTGTAACCCGCCTGTTGGGTTATTCACGGAAAACCATTCTCCAATTTCTGGGCTGTAACTCGCCTGTTGGGTCAAAGCGACCATTCTCCATAGCCGGCCAAGCCCGTAACCAGGTGCTAACCACACGGTGATCTGACCTTCCAGCCTGGAGTTACACCCTAATGCGTAAACTTTCCAGGGTGTGTGTTTCGGCGGGAAGTTTCACAAACTTTCTAGCTCTTTCGGGATCATCGAACCAATACCAGATGTTGGATTATTTGACTCTGTTTCAGACAAGGATGCATTTAAGAGTATAATCAGTAGCGTATATACATAAGACATAAAAGATAGGCTGACATTGACCGGAAAGTAGGAACTTCATCATAAATTCGAAACAGGGGGCGTCATTCTCCGACCTCCCGCCGGGTCGGAGAATGGCCGTTGGCCGCCGTGAATCCCGCCCCCGCCCCCGCCGAAGTCTCCGGTACCGGAGATTAGGCGGGGGCGGGAATCGGGCCGCGCCGGTTGGCGGGCCCCCCCGCTCAATTCTCCGGCCCGGACGGGCCGAAGTCCCGCCCAGAAATTGCCTGTCCCGCCGGCGTAAATCAAAGCTGGTATTTACCGACGGACCAGGCGGTGTGGGTGGACTCCGGGGTCCTGGGGGGGGGCGCGGGGCGATCTGACCCCGGGGGATGCCCGCACGGTGGCCTGGCCCGCGATCAGGGTCCACCGATCCGCGGGCGGGCCTGTGCCGTGGGGGCACTCTTTCCCTTCCGCCTCCGCCACGGCCTCCACCATGGCGGAGGCGGAAGAGACTCTCCCCACTGCGCATGCGCGGGAAACTGTCGGCGGCCGCTGACACTCCCGCGCATGCGCCGCATTTCCGCGCCAGCTGCCGGGGCAACAAACGCCATTTCCGCCAGCTGGCGGGGCAACAAACGCTATTTCCGCCAGCTGGCGGGGCGGAAATCCCTCCGGCGCCGGCTTAGACCCTCAATGTTGGGGCTCGGCCCCCAAAGATGCTGAGCATTCCGCACCTTTGGGCCGGCGCGATGCCCGTCTGATTGGCGCCGTTTTTGGCGCCAGTCGGCGGACATCGCGCCGTTGGGGGAGAATTTCTCCCAGGGTGTCAATTTGTAAATGCCGAACATCATAAATCAAACATTTGGCAGAGGATGGGCATTAGGGTGAAATTTTAGCAAGGAGTAGAAGGATGTCCATAGCACTAAAGTAAAGAATAGTTCAGAAACTGGAGGGATCGAAAGGTGACAGATGCAAGACTTTACAACCTAGTTTTAGAATGCATGGGCAGAATCTCGTGTCCTCCTTTGTGGCAAATTTGGTGGTGGGGAATATTTAATCAGGTGGGAGGGGGATGGTTGGGAACCTTCCTGGTTCCATCCGATCAAGTCTAAAGTATGAATTAAGGTCCACATAGGGGTCTCATCACATTGCTGATAGTATTGACCCAGGGTGAGTGGGAAGCTCACCATCTTTTTTAAAATTCATTTATGGGATGCGGGCATCGCTGGTTAGGCCAGCATTTATTGTCCATCCCTAGTTGCCCTTCAGAAGGTGGTGGTGAGCTGCCTTCTTGAACCACTGCAGTCCTTGAGGTGTAGGTATACCCACAATGCTGTCAGGGAGGGAATTCCAGGATGTTGCCCCAGCGACAGTGAAGGAACGGCGATATATTTGCAAGTCAGGGTGGCGAGTGACTTGCAGGGAAACCTCCAGGTGGTGGGGCTCCCAGCTTTCTGCTGCTCTTGTCCTTCTACATGGTAGTGGGCGTGGGATTGGAAGGTGCTGTCTCAGGAACCTTGGCGAGTTACTGCAGTGCATTTTGTGGATTGGTACACACGGCTGCCACTGTTCGTCGGTGGTGGAGGGTTTGAATGTTTGTGGAAGGGGTAGTAATGAAATGGGCTGCTTTGTCCTGGATGGTGTCGAGCTTCTTGAGTGTTGTTGGAGCTGCACTCATCCAGGCAAGTGCAGAGTTTTCCACTATACTCCTGACTTGTGCCTTGTAGATGGTGGACAGGCTTTGGGAGTCAGAAGGTGAGTTACTCACTGTAAGGTTCCGAGCCATTGACCTGCCCTGGTAGCCACAGTATTAATATGGCTAGTCCAGTTCTAGCCTGGGCTTCCCAACAAGCAAACCCATGCTGGTTATTTACAGGATCCTGAAGAGGTCCCTCACTCAAAGGCACTCGATGCCTGATCAAAGAACATGGCATCGGGAAGTGCAGCGGGGGTGGAGGGGACTGCTGAGAGCCACCCTTGCTGCCAAATTCCCTCCCCTGCAGCAGCCATCCTGGGACCTCATGGGGTGGGGCAGTCAGACATTGCGTGGCTGTTGGGTCTCAGAAGGGTTAGGCCTCAGATGGTTGTCACCCCTCAGTGGAAGTGGAGGAGTCTGGCCTTGGAGGCCTCTGGAGGTCTTGGAGGAGATTGGGCCTCAGGAGCAGGATGTGTTCAGCCTCTGGAGGGTGTGGGAGTTGTGGCTTGGGTGACTGGGGGATGGGTTAGGTCTCTATGGGACTGCCAGGCCTTAGGGGGGGCTAGGAAGGGCTGGAGCTCGGTAGGGAGTGGGGATATCATGCCTCCACAGTGGGGCAGGTGGTGTTATGTCTCTGGGGCAGCCGGGCCTCTGTGAGATTGTCCAGCCTTGGGGGTTGGAGGTCTGGCAACAGGCCAGTGTTGGGTCTCAGCGGTTAGGGTTCGGGCTTTAGAGTGTGGTGGGGTCTTGGGTGAGTGGGCGTCAAGCCTTGGCTAGGCATTGGGTTTGGAGGGTTGGGGGGCAAGCCTTGGGTGGCGTTGAGCTTGGGGGGGTTAAGGGCTATGGGATCGGTCAAGGTTTGTCCATAGGAATGGGGGGGGGGCATCAGGAGGGTTGGGCCAAATGGCTTTTGGATCATGTGAGATGGGGACTTGAGGGTATCGGGTCAGTTGAGTACTAGGGAGGGATGAGGATGTGAGTGAGATTTGGAGTGGGGCGTGAATGGGGGGGCATGATTTCCTTTCTGGGCGGTGGGAGTCCTGTTGGTGTTATTCAGGGTGTTGGGAATTCCCATAATTTTTAGCACTCTGAGGATTATTCAGCAAATGTAATCCAATCGCAGGATCAAATCTAATATTAGACACTGTGTTTTGAACTTTACAACCACGTTGGATTGGGTACAGTCTGTACCTAGCCTGTTGTGAACAGGACATGATCCGCCAACCTAAGATATACACCGCTTACATACCTAGCATTGCACTGGGACTGAAATTAATATACCACATTACTCATTTGTGTGACAGGCAAAACATTCTTTTAGCTTAACGGTAACATCCTGTTAGTGGTGAACACTTTTGAGATACCTTTCCCTTCCGGGGTAATCTGAGGTAGATTGGGCACTTTTCAGATCTAATATTTCTGCTGACAATTTATAAATTTGAGATTGTCAGTCGGGTTCATAGATTGACAACTGTTTTGCATCCAAAATCTCCAGCACCCACTTAAGCTGCAACTTGAATGTCTAGATGGGCTTTTATTCTGTCTGCTTATTCGTACGGCGCTAAATACAGATGATCGGAAGATCACTGTAATGTCAATGTAATGCCTGGATTACCATCCCCATCAGAGATAAAGCCACAACCAGTTGCATTTTTCTTTTCACATGTAGATGAGTTGCCAGTCACCGCAGACGACATTGGTAGAGCAACTCACGAGGACCCTGCATTGGTTAGAATGTATGCCTATTTGCAAATGGGTGGACAACACAGATACTGGATTTAAAAATCAGACTTATTTTTATGTGCGTTTCAAATGGAGCAGCAGAGTGCACAGTACACATTGTTAAGCATGCTCTTTTTAGAAATGCTAGTTACAAAGTAGAAGAAATGTCAGTTGTCATTAAATCACAAAATGGTGATTTTGTTTTAGGTTTATTCATCACAATGCACCTCAAACGCTTACTGGCATAATGCCAGTTCAATTGTTTCACAAGAGACAGTCTAGAATGAGATTTTCATAGTTGAAACCACATTTAGTAAAAGAGCAGAAATTCAGGCAGAAAGAGAGTCACAGCAAGGATAGAGATAGAGAAAGAAGTCTAAAGTTGAACCAGAAGGTTAAAGTGAAAGATCATCATCAAATGTGGTTGAAGTGGCCACCAGGAAGAGCTGTGAAAATGTGGTCCTTGCATATATTTGATCAAAATGTTTGGTGGTGGAAACGTTAGTTTTGTACGTATAGATCCCGTTTTACCTTCAGAGGATCACAAAGAAGAAGGAATTTGGGAAGAATCACATTACCTGATGAATTAAAGCAAATTACTGTGGATGCTGGAATCTGAAACCAAAGAGAAAATGCTGGAAAATCTCAGCAGGTCTGGCAGCATCTAACGGGAGAAAAAATAGCTAATGTTTCGAGTCCAGGTGACCCTTTGTCAAAGCTAAAAGACAGAGAAAGTGGGAGATATTTATACTGTGGAGTGAGAATGAAAGATGAGTCATAGCCACAGAAACCCAGGGAAATGGGGTGCTAATAGCCACAGAAACCAAAGGGAAAGAGCGCTAATGGCAGTCCCCAGAGAAAACAAAAGGTGTGAAAGGCCAAACAGCAGAGAAACTAACATCAGAGGGTAACCTGTGACAGATGTAGAGGGGAGGGGGGAGGAGAAGGGGGAAGCAAAGTGGGGAAAGGGCAAGGAAAGGTGAATAAGAGTGGGGGGGGTAAATATATATAAAGAAAGACAAGAAAGAAGGAAATGGTAAAAGACAGTTAAAATGAAATGGGATGAAAACAAATGGGTCGAGGTGGGGTAGAGCTAATCATCTGAAGTTGTTGAATCGATGTTGAGACTGGAAGGCTGTAGCGTTCCTAACCGGAAGATGGGATGTTGTTCCTTCAGTTTGGATGAGCTTCACTGGAACATGGCAGCAGGCCAAGGACAGACATGTGGGCATGCCAGCATTTTAACACAAGACCCTGCCATGCCACAGTATGACCTCATACAGTAAAATGTATGGTCATTCGAATGCTTTGCAAGGGCAGCAGCAGGGAGGAGGCAGTGGTATAGTGGTATTGTCACTGGACTCGTAATCCAGACACCTAGGGTAAAGCTCTGGGGATTCAGGTTTGAATCCCACCATGGTGAAATTTGAATTCATTTTTTAAAAATCTGCAAATAAAAAATCTAGTGATGACCATGAAGCCATTGTCGATTGTCGTAAAAACTCTTCTGGTTCGCAAATGCCCTCTAGGGAAGGAAACCTGCCGTCTTTACCCAGTCTGGCCTACATGTGACTCAAGATCCACAGCAATGTGGTTGACACTTAAATACGCTCTGAAATGACCCAGCCACTGAGGGGCAATTAGGGATGGGCAATAAATGTTGTTCCAACACAGCACATCCCATGAAAGAATAAAAAAGTAACACACATTTTGTAGTATGCATCTTCAGGACAGTTGCTGGATGCAGGAAATTGTGGAAAGAGCCCACCTTACTCTTGGGATGTTCCTGGTTTAATCCCTTTTTCTGTGACTTCAGATGAAAATGAAGATCTTCATCATTTCTGTGAGCTGTTGTAAATACCTTCAGGCTGTATAGGCAGAATCTCATGCTGACTGGTAGATTTTTGGACGTGGATACATTCTTTCATCTCCTATACACATAATTCAAATTCTAAAAAGAAAAAAAAAGGTTATACATTATTGATAATAATCATAAGTACAACATTGTTGAATTTTAACCATATTTGTTCTATAACGATCTGTACCATTGAAATGTCGGAGTTGAAACTGGGAAATTACAATAAAGTCATACTGTTAAAATTACCTGGAATCAAAACTGCAGGTTCCATTTTATTGATATTTTGATTTCTGCTGAGATTGCATAGCTAGTGTTCTGAGAAAAGTGTTCATCACAATAAAATCCATCAAAATGGCACTATAATGGGGGAGAAATTCATTTGCACACTACTGCTTCCAGCTCCAGCGGTATTACACAAACTTATCATGATTTCCAGGAGGCAAGCCCCACCATGAGCTGATAGGCACATGAAGCCACAATAACAACAAAAAACAAACACTGGGAATGCTGGAGAGATTAAATAAAAACAGAAAGTACTGAAAAAACTCTGCAAACCAGGCAGTGTCTGTGCAGAAAGAAGTAAAGTTAACGCTTCGAGTATAAATTACGTTTTTCCACAACTGAAGAGAGATAGCGATGTGATCGGTTTGATGCTGTTGAAAAATGGTCAGGCGGAGCTGAAGGGAAGATTAAGGATAGGTTAGAGGGCAGGGGAGATTATAGGCGTGCTTTGACGGTCATCTTGCGCCTGGTGCTGATCCGGGCATACGGGTTAAATCGCGGGAGATTCCAAAATTGGGATCCGCGCTGGGCACAAATCGGTTTGCATTCTAACTTGCCCGCCCCCGTTGGCAGGTTCCAGACCCTTCCCAGACATGGCGAGACGCTAATTGAGACCAATTAAGTGCAATTTCCAACCCATTAGCTAGATGGAAGCCCAACTGATTGTTAGTCTCTCTCCGTCACCAATTCCTTACAGAAAGCGCGATGGATGGTATTATTGAGCCCGCAGCGGCAGCCCTCATGGTACTGGTGGCAGCTAGGCGGACAGACGCCAGAGAAGGCAGTAGGGCCAAGGCAGGCACGAGGTGGTACCCCGCATGCAGTGGGCCGCTGCACACCCTGCAGACCCGGCTGCCCATCAGGCCGAGGAGGAACCCAGAGGGGGGACTTTGGTGATGACCCAAGGTGCACAAATGTCGTTGGTCATTCGAGGAAATGACGGACAGCATGTGACGCAGGAGACTCCATTTCAACAAGGGACAATGTGACACTGTGACATGTCATTGAGGGCTTGGCACCTCCTGATGGAGGAGGATACCCACTCCTGGTGGCTGTACAGGTCACCATAGCCCTGAACCTGTATGCAACAGGTTCATTCCAGGGCTTGAGCGTGGACTTGTGTAGCATGCCCCAAGCTACTGCCCACAAGTGCATCCATGAGGTCACAGATGCCCTATTTGCCTGGGCAGCTGACTATATTAAATTTGAGCTGGACCAACCTCATCAAGATGCCCGGGCAGCCGAATTCTCCGGCATCGCTGGAGTGCCCCAGGCCAAAGATGGCACGCATGTCATCCTGCATACACCGGGGCATCAGGAAAGCCCTTCACTAACAGGAAGGGGTTCCACTCCTTGAATGTTTAACTCATGTGCAACTACTACCTTTGGATCATTCCCAGGGAACGTGCATAACAGCTACATTCCCGGCGTCTTCGAGGATAGGGGTACCCACTGAGGTCCTGGCTGATGACGTCAGTGGGGAGACAGTGAGCAATGCGGAGACCCGATATAACGAGGTCCATGTTGCCACCCATGCTGTCATTGAGCAGTGCATCTGACTACTAAAAATGTGGTTACGATGCTGCTTTGTGGAGGTCTGCTGTGCCCTCCACAACCCGGCATAGGAGTGGGGAAACGTGCTGGAGGAGGAGGGACATGCAGCCTTGACTGAGGAGGATGCGGAACGGACCAGGAGGGGGACGCAGGACAAGACCATGGAGTACCTGCAGGAGTAGCTTGAGGAAGGAGAACTGGCGGCGGCGAGGGTCTGGCATTCCTGGGTGGTCAGGAAGGCCCTCATCCTCTCCTGCTTCTCACAGGACAAGGCTTTGGCCATCAGCTCAACCCCTTACCCCACCCTGAAACTCCCCCCAGTCACCCCTCCACCCATTCAGCACCCCATCCCCATTCCCCTCCATCCTCCCAACTTCCCCCAGTCACCCCTTTCCCCTATTGACCAGACCCACTCCCATTCCCTGGCCCTCCATCACACACCCTCCGTATGACTACCCTGTTCTACCCTCCAAGGATCTGTGTCAAATCACTCCAGGGTTATGGGCCTTTGTCAGCGGGTCAGTATACAAGGCAGGAGAGAGATGATAACTCGCTGTGAGATAAGTTCTGGTGCTGTTTAGTCTATGCGAAAGTCTGACTGCTGTCTTTCTACTGACAACGCGCTCATATCCACCAGCTGCACGGGGTAGTCTACATTGGTGGCTCTTGCCGCAGGACCACTGCGTCTGGGGGACAGGGAGTGGGGAGCAGAGGGCAACATGGGGTGGGGGTGCATGCAGGCCCTCCATTGGCGTGGCAGGCTTCACATGTTACTGGTGTAACATGGTTTAATAGTGAACTTTTGAAACCCCTGTTGTCCCGAGCTACGGATGGTGCCCGCTCAGTAATTCTCAGTCTTCTTTATCTTCCATGCTCTGCTGCTACGTCTAGGTGTGTCCTCAGGATGTACATCAGAGGTGGAGGCTGCCTGCTGCTTTTCCATCCTGTGGCCTTTGCTACCCTTGTTGGGCGTCCTCTGGGGGGGGGGGGCTGGAGTTGGAGGATCCCGGCCGACTTACTGGTGTCACTGGCATTGACGTGTCATCATGTTCTGCTTGCTGACCTTGAAACGAGCTGGTGTAAGGTGGGAGGAAGTAGGGTGAGGCTGAGACCGTCTACATCTCCCTTATGGCAAGCACGGGATCAGCCTCCAGCGCTCTCTCCTCCCGGGCGGTGGCCATAGGGCCCTGGGGGGCCTCCATGGCACTGAGGGGCAGCTGGAGTGAGCTCCAGAGGCATCTGCATTATCCAACTCTTCCGGTTCTGGCACTGCCCCATTGTCTTCACCATGTTGTTCACGCCCTCAGCAATGCTGTTCTGTGACTGTGCCATGCCCTGCTGTGCCCCAGCAATGTCCATCTGCATCTGGGATATGTCCCTCAGTGACTGGGACATGCTAGGCTGTACCCCAACAATGTCCACCTGCATCTGCGACATGTTCCTCAGTGACTGGGACATGTTGTCGAGGTCATTAGCACCGGTCACTACTGACTGAGCCGTGCCTTGGACACAACCACTCATAATGTGGACATTCTGCTCCAGGCTTTCCACTGCCGTCGCCAGCCTAACAGCGTTGGCCTCGGTGCCACGCATTGCTGGTGCTAGCTTCTGCACCCATAGCATTTGTGGCTCCTCCAATCGACTGTGCACTTGCCGAATTGTCACTGAGATCCCCTCCTGAATGTCATGGTCATGTCCTAGCATCTGTATCAGCTGAGTATAATCTTTCCCAGAGGCTCAGTATCTGACTGGGGCCCAGCTGTGTCCTGGGATCCAGCAGACCTCCGCCTGCTGATGTCCTTGGATGTTCCTGCCTCAACCTGATGTGCATCAGCAACTATGTGGTGCTCACCAGATTGTGCCCTAGAAGCCTGACCACTAATGCCACCCACTGAGGTGTGTGTCTCTGTACGGGTGAAATTTTGGGATGCCTGGAATACCGCTGACTGTCTGGCCCTTTCCCACCAGTTATGGGCCAACTTCTCCTGTGGGACAGAGAGGGGGAACTGTGAGCTGCACGCTTGGTGCATCGGAGTCGGGGAAGGGGTTATGGCAGGTGGCATGTGTGGGCATCACTCTTGGGCATGGGGTTGTGCTGGTGGATGCCAGGATGTGCTGGGGCATAGGTGCAGTGATATGCTGTGGGGTAGCGGGGGGGGGAGTGCAAGTTGTCAGCCGCTGACTTGTTGCAAGTGGGAGTGGTGGTGGGTATGGAGGTCAGGGGGTGATTGGCGGAACTGATGCCAGGGGGCCGATCTTAACTTACCCTTGGGGCCCAGTGGAGGTCTTGTCTTCCTTTGACATTGTATGGAGGTCCTCCTGGTTACGCTGCCCGAACTGACAGCCGCTGCCACTGCCTGCCAGGTGATAGTGACGTCCCTGTTGCTGGTCCCCTGACCCCCTCAGGGGAACAGGGAGTCCTGTCTCTTCTCCTCGGCGTCCGGTAGTCTGGCCAGATCGGCTTCCCTGAATCGTGGAGCAGGTCTACCTGGTGTCAGGATCGTGTGCTGCCTGGGAGTTGTTGGGAGGCAGTGTTTATGAGTTGCTCCCCCTTGTTAGCGGGTAGCTGCTGAGCACGGTCCTGGCAAATTTAAGTGCCGTTAAATACGGCCGCAGGCCCGTCGGCTCGATGTCGGGAAGCACCCGTTAATACACACCCTAAATGACAGAGATGTTATAGAATAAAAGGAAAAGAGAGCGCTGATGGAAGTATTGATAATAATAATCTTTATTATTTTCACAAGTAGGCTCACATGAACACCGCCATGGAACCACTGTGAAAAGCCCCTAGTCGCCACACTCCAGCGCTTGTTTGGGTACACCCAGGGTGTCCAAATTACCCAACAGCACGTTTTTCCGGACTAATGGGAGGAAACCGGAGCACCCGGAGGAAACCCACTCAGAGACGGGAGAGAACTTGCAGACTCCGCACAAACAGTGACCCAAGCTCGGAATCGAACCTGGGACCCTGGCGCTGTGAAGCAACAGTGCTAACGACTGTGAATAAAGGACTGGTCCAGAGCAGGTGTTAATAGCAAAATATAGGTCAATGCAGTCTGAAAGAAAAACATGAGAACAAGCTGCAAACTGGTACTGGAGGGAGAATAAAACAAAATGGAGGACAGAGTTCATGGCTCGAAGTTTAGCACAGTGGGCTAAACAGCTGGCTTGTAATGCAGAACAGTGCCAGCAGCGTGGGTTCAATTCCTGTACCAGCCTCCCCGAACAAGCGCCGGAATGTGACGACTCGGGGCTTTTCACATTAACTTCATTGAAGCCTACTTGTGACAATAAGTGATTATTATTATTATAAGTGAGGGCGGCACGGTAGCACAGTGATTAGCATTGATGCTTCACAGCGCCAGGGTCCCAGGTTCAATTCCCGGCTTGGGTCATTGTCTGTGCGGAGTCTGCGCGTTCTCTCCGTGTCTGCGTGGGTTTCCTCCGGGTGCTCCATTTCCTCCCACAGTCCAAAGATGTGCAGGTTAGGTGGATTGGCCATTCTAAATTTCCCTTTGTGTCCAAAAAAAGGTTGGTGGGATTACTGGGTTACGAGGATAAGGCGGGGGTGTGGGCTTAGGTAGGGTGCTCTTTCCAAGGGCCATTGCAGACTCGATGGGCCTAGTGGTCTCCTTCTGCACTGTAAATTCTATGATTCTATGAATTCAATGTTGAGTCGAGATGGTGGTAAACGGCATAATCTGAAGATGAGTTGCTGATCATCAAGCTTGTGTTGGGCTTTATGGAAACACTGCAGCAGGCTGACGAGAGGAATGTGAGCGTGAGGGAAAGTTGGTGAATTGAAGTGGCAAGCGACCTAAAGATTGGGGTCATACTGTCAGACTGAACAGAAATGACCCAGCAAGCTGTCACATGGGCTGCATTTGGTCTCCCCAATGTAGAGAAGATTGCATTGTGGGCAGCAAAAACAGATGACGAAACTGAAAGAAGTGCAAGTAAATCATTGCTTCACCTGGCATCATGCCCACATGGTGATTCAGGGTTAGCATGTAGAGAAAGATTGCACAGCAGGGTGCAAACATTATCCATTCCACATTTCAAAGTTGAGTATATTATTCTCTGATTCTTATATATAACGTCTGGTGCTTTATCTTAAAGGGCTGCTCAAAGGTTGGCACGGTAGCACAGTTGCTTCACACTGGGTCACTTTGTGTGGAGTCTGCACGTTCTCTGCTTGTCTGCGTGGGTTTCGTCTGGGTGCTTCGGTTTCCTCCCACAAGTCCCAAAAGACGTGCTTGTTAGGTGATTTGGACTTTCTAAATTCTTCCTCTGTGCACCCGAACAGGCGCTGGAGTGTGGCGACTAGGGGCTTTTCACACTAACTTTTCACAGGGACGAGGCCGGTGCCGGAGTGATTCGCGCCGCGCCAGCCGGCACGGAAGGGGCTTGGCACCACGCCAAACGGCGCCGAAGGGCCTCCACCGGATGGCCGGCGTGAGTTGGCGCATGCGCGGGAGTGCCAGCGTGTGCTGGCGTCATCCCAGCGCATGCGCAGGGGGGGTTCATCTCCGCGCCGACCATCACGGACTGTTACACCAGCCGGCGTGGAGGAATAGTGTCCCCACGGCACAGCCTCGCCCACGGATCGGTGGGCTCCGATCGCGGGCCAGGTCACCATGGGGGCACCCCCCAGGGCCAGATCCCCCGCGCCCCCCCGAGGACCCTGGAGGCCGCCCGTGGAGCCAGGTCCCGCCGGTAAATACCTGTCGTAACATACGCCGGCGGGACCGGCCGAAAAACGGGTGGCCACCCGGCCATTGCGGGCCAGAGAATCGCCGGGGGGTCGTTGCCAACAGCCCCCGACAGGCATGGCGCGATTCCCGCCCCCGCCAAATCCCCGGCACCGGAGAATTCGGCATGGTAATGGTACAATCTCTCCCTGATGCCCCAGTGCACACAAGGCGACATGGTAGAAAAGAGATTGCACAGAACAAGAAAATAAAATGCGCAGTGAAATTCCAGGGTCTTCACTACCCAGTATTATTATTTTTTTACACTGAGCCTTTTGCTTGTGTCACAATGTTGTGTTGCATGCAGTATGGACTATTAATCATTAGTTTAATTAGCTGGTGTAAAGACTTGGATTGTTTTTAATAAGGAAGAGAAACAGCTAAAGCTGCAAAAGCACTTGGTGCAATTTTCCGAAAATCTGATGATGGGTGGAATGTTACCAGAATTTGGCCAAGTGTCAGGCTCAGACTGAAAACTGGCTGTAATTTTCCAGTTGCATGGACCAGTTTTCTCTGCAAATATCGAGCCTCTCTGAAGAAAACAAAAGAGTGGGTGTGGTTTGCACTATCACTCTGGTGGGGCAACATAGAGCTGGCAACCCGCCCCACAGAGATCGGGCACCTTCTTTAAAGGGCGTCCTGATCAACTCTGCATCCTAACGACCCCCATCACAGAGTCCTGGGGGATCTCCCAACACCCCCCTGCCAGTATTCCACTCCCTCGTCAATGTCCATCTCCCCCCACCACCAGACATCAATAAACCCCCACCCACAAGTATCCACTTTGGATACTTGTGGGGGGGACGACTTACCAGGGGTAAGCCATGGGGTACGGGCCTCTGGCACGGAGTCTGTCCCTGTTGCTCAGAAGGGAAGGGGGGAGAGGAGCAGAGCATTAGTAATTGGGGACTCTATAGTCAGGGGCACAGATAGGAGATTTTGTGGGAGCGTGAGAGACTCACGTTTGGTATGTTGCCTCCCAGGTGCAAGGGTACGTGATGTCTCGGATCGTGTTTTCCGGGTACTTAGGGGGGAGGGGGAGCAGCCCCAAGTCGTGGTCCACATTGGCACTAACAACATAGGTAGGAAAGGGGACAAGGATGTCAGGCAGGCTTTCAGGGAGCTAGGATGGAAGCTCAGAACTAGAACAAACAGAGTTGTTATCTCTGGGTTGTTGCCCGTGCCACGTGATAGTGAGATGAGGAATAGGGAGAGAGAGCATTTAAACACGTGGCTACAGGGATGGTGCAGGCGGGAGGGATTCAGATTTCTGGATAACTGGGGCTCTTTCTGGGGAAGGTGGGACCTCTACAGACAGGATGGTCTACATCTGAACCTGAGGGGCACAAATATCCTGGGGGGGAGATTTGTTAGTGCTCTTTGGGGGGGTTTAAACTAATGCAGCAGGGGCATGGGAACCTGGATTGTAGTTTTAGGGTAAGGGAGAATGAGAGTATAGAGGTCAGGAGCACAGATTTGACGTCGCAGGAGGGGGCCAGTGTTCAGGTAGGTGGTTTGAAGTGTGTCTACTTCAATGCCAGGAGTATACGAAACAAGGTAGGGGAACTGGCAGCATGGGTTGGTACCTGGGACTTCGATGTTGTGGCCATTTCGGAGACATGGATAGAGCAGGGACAAGAATGGATGTTGCAGGTTCCGGGGTTTAGGTGTTTTAGTAAGCTCAGAGAAGGAGGCAAAAGAGGGGGAGGTGTGGCGCTGCTAGTCAAGAGCAGTATTACGGTGGCGGAGAGGATGCTAGATGGGGACTCTTCTTCCGAGGTAGTATGGGCTGAAGTTAGAAACAGGAAAGGAGAGGTCACCCTGTTGGGAGTTTTTTATAGGCCTCCTAATAGTTTTAGGGATGTAGAGGAAAGGATGGCGAAGATGATTCTGGATATGAGCGAAAGTAACAGGGTAGTTATTATGGGAGACTTTAACTTTCCAAATATTGACTGGAAAAGATATAGTTCGAGTACAATAGATGGGTCGTTTTTTGTACAGTGTGTGCAGGAGGGTTTCCTGAAACAATATGTTGACAGGCCAACAAGAGGCGAGGCCACGTTGGATTTGGTTTTGGGTAATGAACCAGGCCAGGTGTTGGATTTGGAGGTAGGAGAGCACTTTGGGGACAGTGACCACAATTCGGTGACGTTTACGTTAATGATGGAAAGGGATAAGTATACACCGCAGGGCAAGAGTTATAGCTGGGGGAAGGGTAATTATGATGCCATTAGACGTGACTTGGGGGAGATAAGGTGGAGAAGTAGGCTGCAAGTGTTGGGCACACTGGATAAGTGGGGCTTGTTCAAGGATCAGCTACTGCGTGTTCTTGATAAGTATGTACCGGTCAGACAGGGAGGAAGGCGTCGAGCGAGGGAACCGTGGTTTACCAAGGAAGTGGAATCTCTTGTTAAGAGGAAGAAGGAGGCCTATGTGAAGATGAAGTGTGAAGTTTCGGTTGGGGCGATGGATAGTTACAAGGTAGCGAGGAAGGATCTAAAGAGAGAGCTAAGACGAGCAAGGAGGGGACATGAGAAGTATTTGGCAGGAAGGATCAAGGAAAACCCAAAAGCTTTCTATAGGTATGTCAGGAATAAGCAAATGACTAGGGAAAGAGTAGGACCAGCCAAGGACAGGGATGGGAAATTGTGTGTGGAGTCTGAAGAGATAGGCGAGATACTAAATGAATATTTTTCGTCAGTATTCACTCAGGAAAAAGATAATGTTGTGGAGGAGAATGCTGAGCCCCAGGCTAATAGAATAGATGGCATTGAGGTACGTAGACAAGAGGTGTTGGCAATTCTGGACAGACTGAAAATAGATAAGTCCCCGGGACCTGATGGGATTTATCCTAGGATTCTCTGGGAGGCCAGGGAAGCGATTGCTGGACCTTTGGCTTTGATTTTTATGTCATCATTGGCTACAGGAATAGTGCCAGAGGACTGGAGGACAGCAAATGTGGTCCCTTTGCTCAAAAAGGGGAGCAGAGACAACCCCGGCAACTATAGACCGGTGAGCCTCACGTCTGTAGTGGGTAATGTCTTGGAGGGGTTTATAAGAGACAAGATTTATAATCATCTAGATAGGAATAATATGATCAGGGATAGTCAGCATGGCTTTGTGAAGGGTAGGTCATGCCTCACAAACCTTATTGAGTTCTTTGAGAAGGTGACTGAACAGGTAGACGAGGGTAGAGCAGTTGATGTGGTGTATATGGATTTCAGCAAAGCGTTTGATAAGGTTCCCCACGGTAGGCTATTGCAAAAAATACGGAGGCTGGGGATTGAGGGTGATTTAGAGATGTGGATCAGAAATTGGCTAGCTGAAAGAAGACAGAGGGTGGTGGTTGATGGGAAATGTTCAGAATGGAGTACAGTCACAAGTGGAGTACCACAAGGATCTGTTCTGGGGCCGTTGCTGTTTGTCATTTTTATCAATGACCTAGAGGAAGGCGCAGAAGGGTGGGTGAGTAAATTTGCAGACGATACTAAAGTCGGTGGTGTTGTCGATAGTGTGGAAGGATGTAGCAGGTTACAGAGGGATATAGATAAGCTGCAGAGCTGGGCTGAGAGGTGGCAAATGGAGTTTAATGTAGAGAAGTGTGAGGTGATTCACTTTGGAAGGAATAACAGGAATGCGGAATATTTGGCTAATGGTAAAGTTCTTGAAAGTGTGGATGAGCAGAGGGATCTAGGTGTCCATGTACATAGATCCCTGAAAGTTGCCACCCAGGTTGATAGGGTTGTGAAGAAGGCCTATGGAGTGTTGGCCTTTATTGGTAGAGGGATTGAGTTCCGGAGTCGGGAGGTCATGTTGCAGCTGTACAGAACTCTGGTACGGCCGCATTTGGAGTATTGCGTACAGTTCTGGTCACCGCATTATAGGAAGGACGTGGAGGCTTTGGAGCGGGTGCAGAGGAGATTTACCAGGATGTTGCCTGGTATGGAGGGAAAATCTTATGAGGAAAGGCTGATGGACTTGAGGTTGTTTTCGTTGGAGAGAAGAAGGTTAAGAGGAGACTTAATAGAGGCATACAAAATGATCAGGGGGTTGGATAGGGTGGACAGTGAGAGCCTTCTCCCGCGGATGGATATGGCTGGCACGAGGGGACATAACTTTAAACTGAGGGGTAATAGATATAGGACAGAGGTCAGAGGTAGGTTCTTTACGCAAAGAGTAGTGAGGCCGTGGAATGCCCTACCTGCTACAGTAGTGAACTCACCAACATTGAGGGCATTTAAAAGTTTATTGGATAAACATATGGATGATAATGGCATAGTGTAGGTTAGATGGCTTTTGTTTCGGTGCAACATCGTGGGCCGAAGGGCCTGTACTGCGCTGTATTGTTCTATGTTCTATGTTCACCCATGATGCTCCCACTAGGGCCTGCTGCTGACACTACCCCCTGGCATAGTTTGGCTTAAACAGGTTGACACTGTGCCACCTTGGTGGTAAAACCTGTGCCAGGGGGCAGTGTCAGGGCACTGCCTGGGCATGTCCCTCTTCCCCCTGAGGCCTGTACTTACCTGTGCACCACTGAGAGATTTGTCCAAACCTATTGTAAACCTTGCCGATGTGAAGTCACATCGATGAGGTATGAATATCTAGTGAGGGAGGATCATGTGGTGCAGGGCCTGCTAATAATATTTAAATGCATGGAGATCTATTCAAATATGTTTCATGCATTTGACATCGCCTGCAAGGGGCAGGAAAAATTGGGAAACGTGATCTCTCCAGCGAGAATGCCCATGCCACCGATCCTATGCATGGGTAGTGCGGGCTTGCAATCGCCCCTAGAGTGCCAGTTTCAGACTGAAAACCAACGTGTACGTCTTCAGATCCACGGCTGAGTTTTCACTCCAGATTTCCTGGCACTCAGTGTACAGAGAATCTGGGGTGTGGCTTTCGCTGTCACTCTGGTGGGGCGGGGCACATAGAGCTGGTGAGGCCAGCTCCACAGAGATCGGGGCGCCATCTTTAAAGGGTGCCCCAATCCACACGTAAAATAATCTTCTCCCCACCACAGATACAAAGGACTCTCCCACAAGCATTGGGACAGCTCTACCCTCACCCGCCACCAAGGGCCCAATGAGGTAGTCCACTCCTCCGCCCCAACCATTGGAGCATTGCACACACACTACACAACTCCTAATCACACATAAGGGGATCCACCCAAATAACCGCCCCTGGCATTGCGAACCCTGTAGTGTCAACCTAGGACAAGTTGGTACTGCCAGGGTGGCCCTGCTGCTAGGGTGCCAGGGTGTAGTGTCAGGCACTGCTCAGCCATGTCCATCACCACCTGGAGCTATACTTAGCTGTGCGCCCCAAGGATGATCATCTCAACAGGTTTTCATTTTTAAAAGCTAGTGGTGATTTGCGCCATCGTGATGGGACGATACAATGAGGGTGAAAATAGTAGAGTTAAGCCCTATAATTGGATGAAAATTTATTGTAAAACATGTTAATTGGGTTACATAGATACATAGAACATACAGTGCAGAAGGAGGCCTTTCAGCCCATCGAGTCTGCACCGACCCACTTAAGCCCTCACTTCCACCCTATCCCCATAACCCCTTCTAACTTTTTTGGTCAATAAGGGCAATTTATCATGGCCAATCCACCTAACCTGCACGTCTTTGGACTGTGGGAGGAAACCGGAGCACCCGGAGGAAACCCACGCAGACACGGGGAGAACGTGCCAACACCGCACAGACAGTGACCCAGCGGGGAATTGAACCTGGGATCCTGGCACTGTGAAGCCACAGTGCTATCCACGTGTGCTACCATGCTGCCCATAACGCCTTCCTGGGCGTGAACCTAATTGTTTCATCGGAGGGGGTACGGGGAAGATACCAAACCAAAATCTTGCCACCGCAAATCCCGTTTTGGGCTTTGCGTGAGATTTAGCCGCCATTGCAGGATTTGTGCCCATGGATAGTGTGTGATCTCTAAATCACGGCTGCTGTGATTTAAAATTGGTCAAGTTTTAAGCACTCTCTGGAAGCCGATTACGAAGGGACACGTCTAGTCAGTTTGGTTGATGAGCTGCACACCGGCTACTGTCTGAAATCTCTGACAAACATAAGGACAATAGGTTACTAAACCTCATACTCTAGAAACTGCTGGGGGAAAAAAAAGAAGCACTAATAAAACTCATTATGCAGGGAGGGAGATAAGTACTGCCTATCCGTTTTGATGGCAACTTGATAGTTTGACAATTGGAGATCAAAACTCCTTCATTAATATGGATTACCCTCCATTGGATGCTGATAACCAGCTGCCACATGGTTGCAACCCATGTTTGAAAGGTTATGATTATAAATTTGCCTGTTTGTTACCGCAGAAGGAGGAATCTGCAGAAGGTCCTCTTCTTATGCAGTCCCTCAGAGTTGAGGATGACTTGCTTCCACACTGAAAATGATTCCTCAAGTGACCGAGGAGTCCAACACAGAAGGTAACATCCAGCAGCAGCACAACAAACTCTGTGGTGTTTTACATGGGTGTGTGCTTTAACAACAAAGCAGGGGATGGAAAATCATCACCTGTCGAGATGATCATCCTTGGGGTGCACAGGTAAGTATAGCTCCAGGTGGTGATGGACATGGCTGAGCAGTCCCTGACACTGCACCCTGGCACCCTAGCTGCAGAGCCACCCTGGCAGTATCAACCTTGTCTAGGTTGGCATTACAGGGCTGGCAATGCCAGGGGCGGGTCATTTGGGTAGATCCCCTTATATAAAGTAAAGTAAAGTACGCTTATTGTCACAAGTAGGCTTCAAATGAAGTTACTGTGAAAAGCCCCTAGTCGCCACATTCCAGCGCCTGTTCGGGGAGGCTGTTACGGGACAGTTGGGGGGGTGAGATGCCTATTAGGGTCAGAGCCATTGCCAATAAAAGGGGGAGGGCTCTGAACATCAGCGGCGGGGTTCTCCGCCAGCGGGATTTTCTGTTTTGCCAGCGTCCGGGGGTTTCCCGATGGCATGGGGTTACCCCACAATGGGAAACCCCACTGACTAGCAGCCGTAACGGAGAATCCCGACGGCAGGTCGAGGCAGAAATGTGGCGCGGCGGGGCGGAGAATCCCGTAACAGCTCTCCCTATTTCGTATTTCAGGACCAAACTTTGTTACTTTTGTAATATATTGCAGAGACAGGTAATTTCAGTCAGAAGGAACTTCAAGTACCATAACATCCACTTTGTAAAAAGGATTTGAGTTTAAAAGGAAATGTCTCCCAGAGAAATAATCAACTTACATCAGCTGCAATACCTGGAATTTCAAGACCATTAAAGGAACATCGGAATGCATGTTTTTCTCCTTACAGCTTTAAGTCTTAACAATTCCTGAGGCACCTCCCGCTGCCTCAGGAAGGCAGACAGCATTATCAGAGACCCCTCCCACTCAGGCATTGCCTTCTTTTTGATCCTTCCATCAGGCAGAAGATACAGAAGTCTGAAGACCCGCACAGCCAGACATAGGAACAGCTTCTTCCCCACAGCTACAAGACTCCTCAACGACTCCCCCTCGGACTGATCTGTTCCCTGTAAGAACACAATTCACGATGCCCTCTGCTGCTCCTGCTCATGTATTTGCTTTGTTTGGCCCCTTGTTCCACACTGTAACCAATCACTGTCTGTCGATGTACCATTTGTCAATGTTCTCTGTTGATTATTTTTTTTGTCTCCTATGTACGTACTGTGTACGTTCCATCGGCCGCAGAAAAATACTTTTCACTGTACTTCGGTACATGTGACAATAAATCAAATCAAATCAAACCAAATTCCATCTTTTCCTTGTTGTAAGTTGTAAGTAATAATAAAGATTATTATTATTATGTTTTTCATTCTCGTGTATTAGTGTGTATGTCTCAGGATTCAGGCCATGCTTTTACCTTTCCAATAGCTCTTATACGTTTACCTGGGTATGTGCTTTAACAACAGAACACCTTACTTGTCATGGGAGTGGAAGATAAATTAGTTCATTCACCCCTATGGACTTGATTGGAACACTTGTAATGGGTAGGTAATGTCAAGGCATGACATACCCAAATCCTTCACCTGTCCAGTCCCTTTGGTCTATATATGATTTTGGAATTCACTATTATGGAACAACTTTAGTTGGAAATTGTCAATGCCCTGGAAATTCTTTCCCCAATCCCCCTCCACCCTTCCCCATTTTGAAAAATATTACCAAATTGGCATTAATGGGCAATCAGAGCCTCAAACCAATGTTCATCAATGTACTGGCTCATTAATGCCAACCCTCTAGCTGCCATCGATTTCCAAGGAATAATCTCTTATGGGTTGGCATGTCTGTCTGATTCAGATAATGGACTTCTTTATGAAGCAGAGTGGCCTCTTAAGATTGGGTTTCATGGCCCTGCCATGGCCCATCTTCATCTGGTGGATGCAGCAAGCCATTTAAATCTCCATTCAGTGCGGCGGATGGTAGGGGCCAGGAGCAGGAAATTCTAGCCTGAGTCTGGTTGTACTTTTCAGGGCCTCATGGGTGGAACGTGTCATCGAGTAGTCTACTCAATGTACCTGGAAGGAACCATCCCTGAACAATCCAAAAACAGGCAAGAAAAGTTACATATTTTTGTGCAACTGGGGAGTTGTGGGAGCGGGACAAACATTTGTGGGAAGATTCTATGATCCTACAGCTGGCTGCCAGCAGAAACTGCATAAAAATAAAACAGTGTCACATCCTTTTAAGTTCACAGCTTTTTGTCTATCGCATAACAGGATAGTTATTAAGATAAAATACGCCTTCTGTTAAGTATTGCAGAATAAATATATTATTTTAGAATTTCATCAACTCCTTCTTCAATGTTTCCCTGCATGTTAATAGACAGCATGATAAAATTTTGAGAATAAATTTGTTAAGTTTGAACGGTTGCTCGAAGCGAAACTTTGAAACTTAAATATTTTTGTGCAAATTAAATACTGTGAATGATAAATTGATATCCATTAGAAGTTCAATGAAGGTTGGAATTTCACTTCATCAAGAAGGATGTGCAACAGCCATCGCTTCCTCGAGAAAAGAAAATGCAAGGATATAATTGTGGCCCCTGATGTGGTAATTGCAAACCAAGAGGTAAACAGATGTTCCTGTGAGTAGATCTCATAGGTGCAGCACAATGCTAACCACTGCAGATTTAGCTTCTTTTGTATTATTAGTTTTGTGAGAAACGGCTTTATGAGAAAACTATTAAAATAACATTTTGTGCTTCACACAATGGCAATGATTGCTTTGCCACAACACCATGCTGAGTGCTCCATTATCTTGGTTGTAGGTGTGAAAATACTTAGGTGCATTTTAAATGCTTTTGTAAAGTACAAAATACTACCTGTTATGTGGCCATTGTAAAGATGCACACAGGACATCTAGTTCTTTGACTAGTAAGATAGATTATTGACAAAATGAACACATGGAAAAATCACTAACAAACTATAATACAAACGGTAATGAATAAGTGAATTCTCCTGGAGCTACTTCTAATGCATCTGTCTTCTAGTATGACTTACTACCAACTGCCAATCTGTGGAGTCACATGATGGAACACCGTCCCCACCTGTTGGTCGGAGGTCATACATCCAACTATATACATCCCTGTTCCTTTGGAAATGTGATTGTTTAACAAATATAACTGTGCTTGACAAAACATGATATGCATAATAATTTCAAAAATATCACATATATAAATCTAACTGTGCTTTACAAAACATGAAATGCACGACAATTTCAAACGTGTCCCTTGTACACAGTTCATTACATGTTCAGTCTTTCAGGTTAACGAGACCTTCTTGTTGGTCTCCTGAACCTTGACCGAATGTGTGATCTTGATTCATCTTTCCAAAAACTGGTTTTCTGGCTGGTCTTTGTGTCACCAACTCTTTCAGCCTTTTGAAGCGATGCTTCCTATTCTGTGTGTGCTCTTGTATATTGGTCTTATTGCCGATGGTCATATGAAAATGAAATGAAATGAAAATGAAAATCGTTTATTGTCACAAGTAGGCTTCATTGAAGTTACTGTGAAAAGCCCCTAGTCGCCACATTCTGGTGCCCATTTGGGGAGGCTGGTACGGGAATTGAACCGTGCTGCTGGCCTGCCTTGGTCTGCTTTAAAAGCCAGCTATTTAGCCCAGTGTGCTAAACCAGCCCCTATGTCTTCACTGTCACAGCTGCTACCCGGTCGACCAACTGTGCCCTCTACTCTTTTCTTACCCTTCCTTCTCTTTTTTATAATCAGCTCTGTGGTGATATGCATCACTGTCAATACACAAGGGGTTAATGTAAATACACTAAGTAAACACTAGAGGGAGCACCAGAGACGTCATGACATGCAGACATACAGCTAATGAACACATAGAATAGGACACGACCAATGAGCAGTCAAGACACCCAGAGTTGAGACTACCACAAGGGGGCATTACCCAACCCATATATAAGGACAGGGCACACATGCTCTGTCTCTTTCCACAGACGACACTTAAGAGAGTAGGACAGGGGCAGATCAGAAGCATCACACCCATCACGTGGCTTAGAGAAGACTGGTTAGTTAGACTGAGTTACTATAGCAAGATTAGCAGGAGAGTCGAACTCATAGAGAACTGTGCTATTGGTTCAATGTCTGGAGTATCTTTTGGTCAAAGCTGCATCGAGTTGCAGTCTGTGTTATCCCAGAGTACATAACACAACAAGCTCTTCCCTTCTCCTTTTCTTCTTAGTTTTAGTGGCATCATCTGTGAAGTTGGGGCAGTTCACACTCACATCTGCCTGTGCACCCGGAGCATCATTCTTGTTACTGGTCTCGGCCAATGGATTAGCTGTTTCTGGATCCCTTGCTGCAATGGCTGCTTATGGATTTTGTGCTGCAATAGCTGCTTCTGGATCGTCTGCAGTAGCAGCTGCTTTTGAATCATCTGCTGTGGTAGATGTTTCTGGTTGTTCTGCTGTGGAAGCTGTTTCTGGCTCTTCTGCCACAATAGCCGATTCTGGAGCCTTTGCTGGATTGAGGAGTTTTGGTTGATCCACGATGCTTGCACTCGAATGCTGTACTGCATGCCCATTAACTGGTGGGGCATCTAATGCCGGCATACTTTTGAATGCCTTCAAGGTCGCAGGCAAGTTTGCCACTTCTGGAATGATCTGCAAACCCTCGTATTCCGGTATCTTAGCTGGATCAAAGTCATCAGTATTGGGCATTACTTCTTTACTTTGTGTTTTAGTCTCAATTAGTGGCTCGTCCTCATCTGATATAATGATACATGCTTCATCTGTTGTTGTGGAACTGCACAAAAATGTATCCATCTGTTCTTGCTGTAAGTCTTTTGATGCACTGACCTCGAGTACTTGGGAATCCACTGCAGGAACTATTCCGTGGGCATAGGATAATTCATCGTACTTCTCTGGAGCCAATTTCTCCAAAATGGGAATTATTTCTTCAGTTACCAGTAATCTATTGGAGGTTTATTTGCTCTCAGCTAATTTTTCTGCTGTTTCAATCTCACTTCCAGCCGCTGCACACTCCATCTGAGAGCTTTCACACACATTATTGTTCTGCACAGATTGGATGCTTTTTGTTATCACCTCGTCACTGATGCCAAATAAACTAAATAAACTTTCCTAGTCTTCCTCTTCTAGTTCATTATCTGATTCTTCACTTTCCTCATCATAATCATCATCATTGTGATCATCATCATCATAATTATCATCATCATAGTCATCATCATCATCATTGTCTGCAATAGCTAATCCTGTGAATTATGCCACTGCTTGTGGAATTATGTGTTCATGCAAAAAGTGACCAATTTCAAATTCAGCATCGAGTCTTGCTGCAGAACCATCATCCAGCTTTCCATGCTCCGAAAATTCACGAGGATTAAAAAAATTAAAGAAAGAGTCATTTGGTACAGTTTTCGTAACGGTCCTACCAATGCCCCAACGCTTCTGCTTCTGCTTCATTTTAATGGTTTTGAATATGATGTTTTTTCCTTTCTTCCAGACGATCTGGAACCCTGTGCATCACTTGATTTCTGGTTCATCAAAGAAGAAAAAGTCTGACTCATCAGGATGCGACTCCATTAGGTATGTTTTTGTCACTGCTTCATTTGTGAAAAACTTATTTGCTTCAAATTTAAACTCCAGAGTAAAACACAGTGGCTGTCCAGGATCTGAAAAAGTCATTTTTACATCT